>NC_132790.1:17342083-17646041 GCF_048418805.1 Vulpes vulpes
GGTACAGCCTGTGCCATGTGATGATTATCTACCTCTGATAGTACTTGTATGGAGCACCCTCCATGGGCCAGCACTGCCATGGGTGCTGAGGAGGCCTGGATAAATAAGACATCATCCCTCAAGTCACATTTGGTCCTCCCAGGGGAGAGTTAGAGAAGACCTCCCCAAAGAGAGGAAGTCTAATCTGAGTTTTGAAGGATGCACAGATGACACATAAAGGGGAGTATTCAGGCAGAGGAGTAGACTTGGGAATGAGACCGAGCAAGATGCATACAGAGGATGATTGACAACTCAGTATTACTAAATCTGGAGCACAAGGTAGGATGTGGTGGGTAGCAAGGCTGGTGGGAAAAGCACAGTAGGTCATGAGAGACCTTGAGTATACTGCTAAGGAGCCTTGGCTTTATATAAGTGACAAGGTGCCATTAGAGGGTTTAATCAGGCAATTAAGGTCATGTTTGTGTTCTAGAAAAATTTCTAGAAATATTTCTTTTATTAGATTGAGAGTCAGGACCAAAGGCAGAAAACCTAACTTGGAAGGTTTTGAATGCTTTGCATGAGAGATGTTGAGAACATGAAGGTACTAGATGGACTAGAAAAGAAGCAATAGATTCTAGAAATATTTAGGAGGAACTGTGAGCAGCATTTGGTGATAAACTGGATTGGGGACTAAAAATAGGAAAGAGCTGGGGTGAGCCCAGAGGTTTTTGACGTGGCCTCTGATCGGTCCCTTGCTTACCACATGTCCCTCATCTAACCCTGCCCTGCTTCATATGCAGGAGGCATGGAGAAAAGGCCTGCAGGTTTGGTTGAATGATTGGATGAATGTGATCACTGGGGAAGAAATAATCAGAAAAGATTTATAGGAAAAGCAGGGGGGGGGGTGGAAATAGACTCTTGAGAGAGCCTGAGAAAGAAAGAAAACTCAGATGTAGAAAAGGAGACTAAAGATTGAGTTCTGAATCAAAGATACGATGAGGAGTGCAGGGTGGCAAGTCAAGGAGGCTTTGGAGTCAGGGAGGGGAGCAGTCAGAGAAGCACCTTAGAAAGGTGGATCTGGTGGCAGGCTGTGAGGGCTGAGGCAGGGAGGAACGGAGGCAAGGACGGTCATTGGAAGGTTATTGCAGTAATCTAGATTAGAGATGGTGAGGATCAAAACACCCTGATGCTATAGGGATGGACATCAGCTAATGGACAAAAGGAACACAGCTGCAGGATGCTGCAGCTGGCTGCCTGATGAGGCAGGGAGGATTGAGGTCTGGAATAATAACTATGGGCTGGACTGCAAAGATGGTGCCTGGGAGAGCAGCGATGCTGTTCATAAAGAGCAAAGCCAGAGGAGTCGGAAGAACTGGGCAGGGGAGGGAAGAGAAGCATTCTCCTTGAGGAAGTGGAATTTGAGTTGCCACAAGACTTCCAGGCAGTGATCTCCATGGGCTTCTAAGAGTCTAGGAAAATGATTTTATCTTATCATGTGCAGACCAACCCTCCTATCCTGTATCTGCCCACACATATGCTGACCTGCTTCCTGTTAAACTGAATAAACCTGGCCATGCTCCTACCAAGGCCACCTCCTCCTCTTGGGCTCTGGAGCCCGTTTGCTTTCCCCTTCTCAAGAACATTGCTCCTGTTGTTATCCCCACTGACCCCTCATCTCAGAATTTTTCCTGTTTACTAGGTCGTTTCCAACAGCACACAAACCTATCTCCTGTCTTAAAAGCCAAACAGACCCTCGTTTGACTTCACACTTCTTTCTAGATACTGCCTCCTTTCTCTGACCCCCTTTAGAGCAAAATTCCTTAAAAGAGTTGTCTAAACTCCCTGTCTTTGCTTCCTCACCTCCCATTTTCTCTTCCAACCCCTACCAGTCTGGTTTCTGCTCCCAGACTCTCCACTGAAACTGCTTTTCCCAAAATTTCTAACTACCTCTTTATTGCCAAATCTAGTTGCCAACTCTTATTCAGATGACCACTCCCACCTACCAGAAACACTCTCTTCTCCTGGGTTTCAGACACCACACTCTTCTGGTTCTCCTCCTACCTCACTGGCTGCTCCCTTTTGATTTTCCGTGTTGGTTCTCCCCTAATTTTTGATCTCTAAACACCCCAGGGCTCAGTCCTTCACTCTCTTCTACCTGACCTTATTCATTGCCAGAGCTCTAAATACCACCATGTGATGGTGACTCTCAAACTCTTCTCTCCTCCAAAATAGTTCTGACCACTATTTTGAATTATGGACTTCTTTATCCCAGGATGTGTTGAATGTTCTTTATCGAGCATGCATGCATGCACATGCTTGCACGCACAGGCACGCGCACACACACACACAAAGTTAAATATTTTTGAATTCATGAGTGTTTACTTATTTTATTTTATTTTTTTTTTAATTTTTTTTTAAATTTTATTTATTTATGATAGGCACACAGTGAGAGAGAGAGAAGCAGAGACATAGGCAGAGGGAGAAGCAGGCTCCATGCACCGGGAGCCCAACGTGGGATTCGATCCCGGGTCTCCAGGATCGCGCCCCGGGCCAAAGGCAGGCGCCAAACCGCTGCGCCACCCAGGGATCCCGAGTGTTTACTTATTTTAAAAGCACATACTTGTTCTGTTGGCTAATATATGATGTACATCATAAAGGAACGAGATATAGATTAAATAGCAGTTTTAAAATAATTGGCTAGCATCTTTAGGTACCACATTTATAATCTGGCAAAGTTCATTGCTAACATTAGTGGTTGTAAATTCATTTTTCAAATAGTCTTTTTGTGAATTGCTAGTGTTTTGGCTCAACTCTTGTCAGATCTGATTTCTGTTTCTATGTCATACTGTTTGGCAAAGAGTAAAAGTTGTGTCTGCCTGACTCTTCCCTGGTGTTCACCCATTGTTGGTTGTACCTTCAGTCCAGGGTTTTCGCTGGATTGTTTGAAGTTGCTTTCTATTTTGTGCCAGTTGGTTTGGTTGAAACTCGATAATATAATCAGGAAATTGATTCAACCAGGCAAACTGAAATTCTCAATGCATTGAAAGAAGCAAAGCAGTCAGTACTTTCCCACCCCATAGAGTTGTGGAATGCCATGTTCTTCTCTTTTCTTGGAGACCTTGTGTCTTCATGTGTGTCTACGACTCATGGAGATGCAGACAGACTGAGGCACCAATCTTAGACCATACACTGAACCAGTAACCCTTTCTTTGTTTCTCATTTTTAGGTAAAAGTTAATAGGCATAGATGTGAAGATGCTTTGCCCACACCCAGTGGATCATTTCATAAAGCCCTGCGGTGTCACATTCTACCTTGCAAACCACCAGTAAAACCAATGCCTTTTCAATATCGACACTTGTGTGGCCAACAGACGTCTTAAACTCAGGGTGTCTATCTGCCTCCCTCCCTCCCTCCTAAGTAAAACCTGCTTCTCCCTCATCTCAGTAAATGGCACCTCTATTTACCTCATTGTTCAAATTGAAAATCTCACATTTTCTTGACCCCTGTCATTCTGTCATGCTCCTCATCCAGTTCGTTAGCAAATTCTACCTTCACATTATATTCTTACTCTAAGTAGATATGTCTTCCTTCATCATTACCACTCTATTCCAAACCACCAGCATCCTGGGCCCAGTCTGTTGTGACAGGCTCTGAATTGTTTTTCAGTCCTTGCCTGCCTCGTGATCTCCACATAGCAGCCAGAATATCTATTAGAAACATAAGTCAGATCATGCCATTCCTCTATCAAATCCTCCAACATGCTTTGAGTAAGGTCTAATTTCCTTACGATGACCTTCAAGAACCTGCATCATCTAGCTCTTGCTTGCTTTTTAGGATTCCTTTCCTGTTACCCTGGCTCTTTTTACTCTGTTCCTGCTGCATTGGCTTTTTTTTTTTTTTCTTTTGCTCTTAGGCAATGCCATTGCAAGGCCAGTTTGTTCATTTCAGTCTGATCTCAGCCCAGAGAGGAAAGCCTGGCTACTCTTCTGAGACTATATACACACAAACTCCACTCCCACCACTCTTTGTATTCCCTTTTTACTCTGTTTCGCTTTTCTTTATCATATTTACTTCTAGGTAGCATTCTGCTATATATTTATTTACTTACCCATTTATTGTGCATATTCTCCAGAATGAGAGTCCCCTAGGGCAGGGCCATGTCTGTCTTGTGTGCTATAGCTCCAGCTCCATTTAGAACAGAACTCAACACATAATCAGTGCTAAGTATTTTACTGAACTAATGTATTTTCACAGGGACAACAGGTGAAATCCTAAAGATAGCCACCAACATTAAGAGAAAAGAGGGCAAGGGGCAAATCTTTGGGGAAATATTGCAATTGAAGGCAAAAGAGGCACTTTAAGGGAAATGACGTCTCTCCCTGCCTCCCCCATTAACTAAGCATGAAGAGAGCATAGCATGCATTGGGAAACCCAGCCAGGAAGGCGTCAGCTGGACTCCGCTTTCCGCCCCAACTCTAAGAACACACACCAAAAACCTGGACAGTGTAACAGCTCAACCTCTGAGCCAAGGGGGTGCTCTCTCCTGTTATCCTGAAACACCCATTTAACAGGGTTTCAAACTGGGATCCCAAGGCCACGGTGTTGTCTTAGCCTCTGAGCTGTGACAAAGCAGCAGCTCCAGAACACCCTGGGAATCTGCGTGGGCTGCTTATGGCTTTCCTTCAGAAGTCAAAGCGTGACTCTTAAGAAAACAGACCCTAGAGAATGACCTCTTTTATTAGGTTCACCATCTTCGCCACAGAGAGACCATAGTGTTTGTCCATAGCCTGAAATACTCAAAGGCCATCGTGTTGAAAAGAGGGTGAGCCTTCAGGTCTCTTTGTTGCCATTAATCCTTGTCCCTGCTGGTCTCTCCCTTTTGCATCAGAAAAGCTTTCTTGTATTTTTTTTTCTTAAGAGAGGGAGAAAACAGCTGTGTGGGATTTGAGAATGGGATTTTAATGGTCACTGAAGACATACAAAAGCTCTGCTGTGATCCTGAAGTGTTCTGGGGGCAATTGACTCCTTTGTCTGGGGCAGCAAAACATGCTGGCTGCTCAAGGAGAAAAGAGAACCAACTGGAACATGCGATTGAGGTCTCTTCAGACCAAATCTTCAGCACATTTGCAAAAAAGTGGTTTTCAGGCATCTCTTCATGACATTCAGAATCACTCTTTGCTGTTGAGCTCATTTTTACCTTGTGAAAGAAATTAATTTGGAAGGTGCTTGGCAGGAATTATTTCTGTAGGTCTTTCTGGAAGGAAAATGGAAACTGTGAGTGACAATATGAGTTTGTTTATGTGAAGCAGGCCTTTCACTGGGAGAAAAAAGACCAGTGCCCTCCTTTCTGCAGTGACAAGGGGGCATATCTCAGCCCTTTGCTCAGTTGGGAAATTGCAACAGCTGTGGGACATTGTGAGGCTTCTCAAAATGTAACCTCAAAAAGGCTTTGGGGGATTTAAATAGTTCTAAGGATGAGTGGACACCCAGAACAGCAGGAGCCCATCCTGTTATATTTTCCAACGAGAACCAGAGCCATTCTCATGCACCCATGAAGGGATCCATTTTCTGCCAGAGGAACTACAGCAGAACAGACCATGCTGAACTGACTCTAAGTTATGATTAAGGTGGCTTTGAAATCATTGCCATCATCTGGCACTTTCCCATTAGTGGAATGAATGTTACAAAAATGGAAATGGCTTGGCTAGAGGGGCTCCAGATGGCCTTGGTTTTATTTACTTTCTACCAGCCTTCACAACATCTGACTCCTTAGAGCCACGAAGAAGTTATTCTCTGCCTGCTGGCCTGCTGCTAGCCTTCAGACAGTCAGGTGGGACACAGGATAAAAAGTCATGAATTCCTAGTACATAATTCAGCCCAGCTTCTCATGGGAGATTAGCTGAAACCAGAGTCATCATGGAAACCACTATCAAGTGGGGCTGTGTTTAGAGACTAGGTCTGGAATTAGACTTTGTCTGCCACAGCTTTATGCATCCGGCCCATTAGAATGCTGTTTGTTGAGAAAGCAAGAGTTTGGTTCCCTTTTAATTTTTAAAAAATATGATAAAATTAAATTAAAATGATACACAAATATTATAAAAGACAATCCAAACAGTATTAAAAAGTATTAAAATTTAGATTTTAGAGTAGACTTTTGATTGAATTTAATTGTAGACCTAATATTTGAAATGTAGCATATGTAGCATATTTTGGCTTATGATTTAGAAAAAACCTTGTTTCGGTTTTTTTCAGATTATAAAGTGAATAATGAAAACACATTTTTATTAATGGTAATAGAGGACTTTGTCATGTTTAACTCTAAAAGTATATATTCAGGGCAGCCCGGGTGGCTCAGTGGTTTAGCGAAGCCTTCGGCCCAGGGTGTGATCCTGGGGACCTGGGATCCAGTCCCACATCAGGCTCCCTGCATGGAGCCTGCTTCTCCCTCTGCCTGTGTCTCTGCCTCTCTCTCTGTGTCTCTCATGAATAAATAAATAAAATCTTTAAAAAAAGGATATATGCAGATTGCATTTGTAGGAAAGCATGAAAACGGGTATTCCCCCTCACAGACATTGAAGAGATATAATAGCTAATATTATCATGTGATATTTTGTTTTCTATTTCTCAGCAGCTTAAGTATGAAAGAGAATGTGTTTATTCCAGTCAGACTCCTCTAACATCACGTAGAGAATCCTCGGCAGTCTTGAATTAAGATTCAGTCTGCACTTTTGCAAGAGCCCTTTCTCCCTCTTAAATTGAAAGCTCTTAATCTCACTGTAGGTGTATTTCACAGACTAGCTGTGGGACCTTGGCCAAATTATTTAATATCCTTAAGTCTGTTTCTGTAAAATGGAGTTAATAATAGCACCTAACTCCTTAGGGTTGTTTTCAGGGACAAATGAGATAAGGTATGAAAAGCTTTTGGCATGATGAACAGGAGATTGCAAGTATTCAGCAAATGTTCGCCATTAGAAAGGCTATTTTGATGGTTATGTTGATGTCTGAATATGATACTGAGAACCCACTTAAGCACATTTAATGTTCATATTCTAAAACAAGATATAAATCTACATTTAACTAACAACACCAGAAATATAGCCAGAAGCATTGTTTATTAATTTCCTTGTAGTTCATTCTTTCAGGAGACATTTACCATGGTTTACTTTTCATAACACATGAACTTTATTACAAACACAAAGCATGTTGTGTTGGAGAGCTTATTGGTAAGACTCTTGAGATTACCCTCCCTATAGCCACCAGAGGGTGAGCTTTTCAGAACCCAGCTCTGGTCATATTCCTCTCTTTTAATGGCTCCTCAACCTGAAGAATAAAACCCAAATGCCTAGCATTCAAGAATTTCTAAAGTCTATCCTAACCTTCCTTTCTTCCCTCTTCTCCTGTATGTTGTACGTGACCTTTTATGACCTGCCCCTTTTCCTTCTTGGGGAGATCCTATTCATCCTTTAAGGGTCCACACAAACGTGGCCTCCTCTAGGAAGCCTTTAGGGATGCCATCAGCCAGAATTAATATCACCCTCTTCTCTGTTCTTTCAGCACTGGGAGTATGTTCAATGAATGATTTTCACTTTATAACCCTTCCGACAGTCCTATGAAATAGGAGAAGTCATCAAGTGCTTGTGCTAAAAAATAATTAGGACCACTGTGATCCCTGCTTCTAAGGAGCTCGTGGTCTAGGGAGAGAGAACCCATGAACACCTCTAATGGTGGGCAACATGGCAAGGGGTGTACACAGAAAACCCAAAGGAGGTACACATTCTGTATTCAGGGCGTTTGTGTGGAGGAGTGTGGGGTCAATGCCATCTATTTGCACCTATCACTCATATCATCCTTCCTTGGCTTCTGTCCCCTCACTGACCAGAACATTTCCCCCTTTGGCTAGTCAGTTGCAGGGCTGGGACATATTATGATGGAGTGCAAGAACGCTGCATTTTGTGTCCAAATGGAACCTTCCAAAATGAGGAAGGACAAATCACGTGCGAACCTTGCCCAAGATCAGAAAATCCTGGAGCCCTGAAGACTCCAGAAGCTTGGAATGTATCGGAATGTGGAGGTAAGTGTTCCATCTTCCTCTTCTTATTCCTCTGGTCTCCAATATTACCTAGACAGAAGGCATAAGTAGCGTTTCAGTGCATATAGCACATACTGCACCTTGGGCTTCCTACAGGCAGGGACCATATTATATTGGCTTCGTCTTTGGCTTCAGTGCCAAAGACACATGCTGGGCTGATGCTCACTTGAATAAATAAATGAAAAGCTGATAGAATACATTGGCAGAAGAAAAGGTGGAAGGGTTGCTGTTGCATGCTTTACTCACTGTAAATAAATATACCTTGAGACCTTATTGATCTCCCAGTGTATGGGGATGGTCTGAAAGTGTTAAGTTGGAGAAAGTAGTTCTAATTATTTTTCCAGCTTTGGTCTCAAATTCATACCTTATTGATTTTTTTTTACCTTATTGATTTTTAAAGAGTATCCATCTGGTTGTTTTGTCAGAACTCTGGGAAGAGTTTTTAATGTCCCTTATAAAATGTTAACTCTGGAGCCAAGCTTACTTGGGTTTTGTGGGCTTGTTTCCTATTTATTTTATTAGTAAATGTCTTCCTTTTATTAGATGGAAGAAGGGCCAAATTGATGCTCTGTGAGTTCAAATAGAAGGTGTGATCTAACACTGCAGTTTGTAGGTGATGTCCGTGGTGAAGAGCACGGGATGTCCTGTGGCTCCCATCTTTCCTCCCAGTGACCTCCAGAGCCAGCTTTAGCCCCCACCTAAATGACTCCAGGCTCAACTACAGGACCTTTCAAAAGGTTTAAAAGTTATAGGGTGCCTGGGTGGCTCAGTCAGTTGCATCCAACTCTTGATTTTGGCTCAGGTCATGACCTCAGGGTCGTGAGATGGAACCCCACGGAGGGCTCCACACTCAGCAGGAAGTCTGCTTGAGATTTTCTCTCTTCCTCAGCCTCTGCCCCTCTCCTCCCCTCAAACCAACTACAGTGTTGATAAGGAGGCACTTTGGGACATCTGTTTACACTATGTGACCTTATTAAGATATCTTTATAGTAAGAATAATACTAGTAATAATAGCAATTGCTAACACTTATTAAATACTTAACCTATGCCAGGCATCATGCAAGGTGTATTACATGAATTATTATTATGGTTTTTGTATCACTACAACAACTTTGTGAGGTTAAAGTGAATGGTTGAAGGTCATATAGCCAAAGAGTGGAGGATTTGAATCAGAACATAGGTCTGACAGACTCCAGACTCTTCCTTTGAATGTGTGTTCACTAAATGCCATTATATCTATAACCTATGGCTAATAAGACCATGAAATTTAATAGGGGAGAGATGGTCAGCAGTACAAGAGACACAGCTTTTCATAACATCTTGGCAGTGACAAGCTAATTCCTAAGAATCATGTGCTCTTAGAAATCTTTTTGTTTATGGCTGTGCTTCTTGTCATAAATTTAAAAAATGATCAAGTAGGGTGTTTAAAGTAAAAGGTCCCTCTATCAATATGGATTAGATTGGTTGGATTTAGTAGAAGGAGGCCAGGACACACTTTAGTGACTTAGTAAACCTAATTGATAAAATAGGGAGACTCTTTCATGACCAGAAGAGTCTTTATACCACTAGGATGTAATCAGCTGGGTGAGGGTATACTTCTGGGTTGAATTGATTCCAGAGCAGAGAACCCTCCCTGAGGGGGGTGCTGGCTGTGTACTGTATAGTCCTAAACCTTAAGCAAACTCAGGCCTGGTCCATTCTTTGGAAGCAGTTGACCCTTGGCTCCTTGGTCTCTGTCTTTGCACTGTGCTCTGTAGCCCTGTGTGTAAACATCAGGCGCTCACATGCCACCTTCTCAGGGTCAGTGGCAGGGCAGGGCAGGGCTTTTCTCACTGAGGTGGGAGCTCAGATCAGCACAGGGTGACAGGTCTGACCAAATTCTGAGCTCATCTACAGAGAGATGGGAAAGTGTCCACCCAAGGGACACAGGGGACCTTGCTCACTTGGGGTCATTGGTTTCCCCAGGTCTTTGCCAACCTGGTGAATATTCTGCAGATGGTTTTGCACCCTGCCAGCTCTGCGCCCTGGGCACATTCCAGCCTGAGGCTGGCCGTACTTCCTGCTTCCCCTGTGGAGGAGGGCTCCCCACCAAACACCTGGGAGCCACTTCCTTTCAGGACTGTGAGACCAGAGGTGAGGACTTGGCAGCTTGCCTTTTTCCAGAACTCAATTTCCCTTTTGAGAACCATGGGAGTCTGGTCAAGCTCCGATCAAGCCCAGTCCAGAGATGCCCTGTGTGGTCCCAGTGGCTAGGAGATCAGGTCCCAGCTCCATCCACTCCTGCAGGATGTGCAGGGAGCATGGGAACTCTCTAGACATGGTCTCCCTCAACCACCTGGACCCCCTTCAAACAGGGATGACCAGTCTAGGAGAGGTTCTTGGCTCCTTCTTTTCAGTCTTCCTCCATCCCAGCACCCTTCCCTGGAGCTCCCCTCCCATACAGGTCCTACCTGTCCCCAGAGCCCGACTGCTGCTTCTCCCAGGGGCCCAACCCTGGGCCTGGCATCAGTTTGACATCCTCAGAGCTGACAAGTGCTCCCTGCATGAAAACAGCTGTGCTCATCTATACCAGACTCTGCACGTGCTGTAAACTCTTTGAAGCTATACCCATACTTTGTTCCCTTTGTATTTTTCTCAGTGTCATGAGTCATAAGTCCCACCCAAGCTGGCTATTTAGGGAATTAAGTGTTGATTAGCCCCAGATAAGTAGAAAAGCAGTACTTTGTTTGGGTATACAAATTTATTGCACGGACTGTGAAAACTTTTATGTGACTGATAAATACAGTTTTGCTTTGTTTTCTTTCTTTTTTTTTTTTTGCTTCATTCTTCCCCCCATCTCCACCCCACAGTTCAATGTTCACCTGGACATTTCTACAACACCACCACTCACCGATGTATCCGTTGCCCAGCAGGAACATATCAGCCTGAATTTGGAAAAAATAGCTGTGTTTCTTGCCCAGGAAATACTACCACTGACTTTGATGGCTCCACAAACATAACCCAGTGTAAAGGTGGGTCTCTCTAAGGCTTTCACAGTCTTGACCCAGAGGAAAGTGCTTGGGTCCACTTGGGGCAGGGAGGTTGGGGCAGGGGTCCCAAGCCCATTGAGAACTATGAGAGAGCTATTACCCAGCTCCGAGTGCTGCAGGTTGGTGCTGAAAGAGAGCCAGGCTTGACTCCCAGGTACTCCCCTGTGCTGATCCTGGCTACTCCTCCAGGCATCTCGACAAGATATACTTGCTGACATTTCCTCTGAGCTGCAGAATTTCAGTTCAGCAAACACTGTTTGAGGACCTGTTACATTCTAGACACGGCAAGCAGAAGTCCCTGGCCCTGCAGGCAGCACAGGCTGTAGGATTGCAGAGGAGAGGGCAATTCATTCTGTCTAGTGAGATGAGGAAAGGCTTCTGGAGGGCACAGGAAGGTTTTGGTGGAGAGAAAGAGCTTTATACCCAAAACAACAGCTGTGAGGAAGTACAGACTCAGAAGAGTGAAAGAAGAGAAGAGACCCCTGGACCTGGATCATGGAATGTCTCAGGACAATCTGAGGCAGATCAGGAAGGGAAGCCTTGAATGCCACACAGTGGAGTTTAATTTGTATTCTATAGGAATGGGGAAGCAAATCATTCAAAGACTTGCTGCATGCTTGGGCCAGTTGGTTGCTTTTTAATCACTATGTAAAATTCTCCAGTAAAGGTCAGAAGTAAATCTCTGCTGATCTATTATCAGTAAGACAGCAGGTGTAGGGGAGCAAGGAGATCTCCCCAAAATGGAGGAATTTGGGATTGAAGTTCACAGTGTTTTAAAATTCTTCCCTATACCCGGATGCAATCTGTTTCTTTGTCCCCCCATCCCTGGCCTTTGGTTGGCCCTTAGGAGCCACATGGCACAGATCCTCAGGTAGCCCCTCAAGCTTGAAGGCAGTTTTCTCAACTCATGGCTCTCCCCAGTCGACCCCCTTCCAAGGAGAAAAGCCTCTATATTTTTTTCTAATGGAAATAATAATTCCCAGTTATAATTAAAGAGGAAAAAGTCTCTTCAACATCCCCTCTTGCACATATTCACCTGACAGTTTTAGACAGTAAGCCCCTCCCTTGAGGGCAAGGACTGTGTCTTTCTCATTTCTGAAACCCCAGAGCTTTTGCTAACATTTTTTGGATGAATGGAGATTCAATGAATGAAGATATGGCTAAACTGGTTTTGTGTGTGTGTGTGTGTGTGTGTGTGTGTGTGTGTGTGTGTGTGACACTCCTTGCCCTTGATGTCAGAGGTGAATATCCAGCATGCCCCATATTGGCTGATACCTAATTGGAATTCTCTTCCACACCAAAAATAAAATGTGCTCTTGACCAGAAAGAAAAGAGAAAGACTATGGCTATCATGAATTCATATAAGGTCTCTAGGAAAAGGTCAAATATCCTCTAATTAGCAGTAAGCTCTATTCTTCCTATTTTGACAGACCTAGAAGTTCTGTGTCATGGGTTACCCTTGCACTTAGACTTTGTAAACAAAATATTGAATACTAAAGTTGTCCTTTGTTTCACAAATGCCTGCTCAAGATCACCTTCAAGTTAGTGAGAAAATGGTAACTCAGAGGGGAACTCAGTATGGTGAGCTCTGTGTGGGGAGTTAGTGTAGTTGGGCTCCCACGGAGAGGGGGAGGACTAGACTTTACAGGGCACAGGGCACACTAATTCCTGGGATGGTGCCATCTGCACACCTCATGCCTTGATGGCAATAGGGCTGCAGCAGTTTTCATCAACTGAGCTGCCCATCGTCATGACACAGTGACAACAGTGTTGTGCCTTCATAACTCATGGCATTTCCCTTTCCAGACAGAAGATGTGGAGGAGAGCTGGGAGATTTTACTGGATACATTGAATCCCCAAACTACCCAGGCAATTACCCAGCCAACACCGAGTGTACATGGACCATCAACCCACCACCCAAGCGCCGAATCTTGATCGTGGTCCCTGAGATCTTCCTGCCCATAGAAGATGACTGTGGAGACTACCTGGTGATGCGGAAAACCTGTGCGTCCCCTCCCTCTGTCCCCCTCCCTTTCTAAGGCTAGTGGAGAAGCCTGCTGGCATGCTCCCCAGCTTTAAGTGTGAGCAGCACACCTAGGGTGTCCCCTCTATATTAGAACAGAGATGGAACATAAGTTTATAGCATTTGCCAAGAAACAAAATTTAGACAAAAGCCCACCTTGAGGCCTCTTGGTGAACCCCAGAGGTAGTGATTCTGCAGGTCAGTCTTCCCCTCTAGGCTCACTGCGGACCCTCTTCTACAACATCATGGAGCCAATGAAGCTCATAGAGGGCTGGCCCCACACACTTGCTTCACCATGGGAAGCCACTTGTGGCTTGGGGACTGACTAAGGTAAAGGTCATAGTCCAGCCAGGAGGGACCCCCCCCTCCCATCTTGGCATATGACCCAGTGTCCATTGAGAGACACTACCATCAACACAACTTCAAGGCAGTATATTGACTGGGCCCAGCAGCCAGACTGCTTAGATCTGAACCCAGTTTCACCTCTTATTGGTTCTGTGAACCATACATTCTGGATTTTTCTGTGACTTAGTTTACTTTTTTGTTAAAATGGGGATAGTATAGTTCTTACCTCATAGAGTCATCATGAGGAATAACTGAGTTCATATTCATAAAGCACTTAGAATAATGACACATGGAGCCACCATGTGTTTGCCACTCTTATTAGTGGTTACAGTGTCTCAAGTCAGGTATAGGTTTGAATCCTGACTTATCCACATACTGACTTTGTGACACAACCTCTGTAAATGAGTTAACAACTGCACCAACTTCCTATGGTTTTCGGAGGGGTAACGAGGTAAAGTCCATAAAGTGTGCCCTGCCCTGCCCTGCCTGGTCAGAAGAAGCAGGGATCTGTGATGATTATTGCTGGCCTCTGGACTTGGAGGCCTCAGCTCAGCTCCTGCAGTGGGCACTGGGGCCTAGGCTGCTGCTGTTTGCCTAGCCCTGGGCCTTTCAATTCTCTGAGGGAATCCAGTCACCAGCTGAGTCTACTCAGTTTCCAGGACTTTGGCCCCCTATGGTGACAAAACTGGGCCTGAGGAGCTCTTGATCATGACTTGTTTTATGGCGCATTTGAAAAAGTGAGTGTTATTGTTTGGCTGCTTAGGATGAGTCTTGAAGACCACCTCCCCCCCACCTTCCCTTGGCAGCTTCATCTAATTCTGTGACAACATATGAAACCTGCCAGACATACGAACGCCCCATCGCCTTCACCTCCAGATCAAAGAAGCTGTGGATTCAGTTTAAGTCCAATGAAGGGAACAGTGCCAGAGGCTTCCAGGTCCCTTACGTGACTTATGATGGTAAGCACTGTGAAGCTCAGGCCGCACCACACCCAAGGAGCTTCTTTGCTTTCAATCACACCAACTTCTGGGCCAGCTGGTGGATTGCTGACAAGCACACATGCTCAGAAAGGCAGGTGGGATAAGGAGAAAGGACACTGCTGACTCACAAGTGCCAAATTTTAAACAGGCGTCTGGGGACACTAGCTGCAGGGATGAAAACATGTTTCAGAAAATAAATAAAAATGAGCATAGCTTGGTGGGTGAGAACATGGGCCAGCCCTGGCCTCATCTTTTCAGTGACATTGTGTAAGTTATTCACCATCTCTAAGCCTCATTTCCTTTCCTTTTTTTTTTTTTACATTTAAAAATTTTTTAATTCAATTAATTAACATATACTGTATTATTAGTTTCAGAGGTAGAGTTCAGTGATTCATCAGTTGCATATAACACCCAGTGCTCATTACATCAAGTGCCCTCCTTAATGCCCATCACCCAGTTATCCCATCTGCCCATCTACTACCCCTCCAGCAACCCTCAGTTTGTTTCCTAGAGTTAAGAGTCACTTATAGTTTTTCCCCCTTTCTGGTTTTGTCTTGCTTATTTTTTCCTCCCTTCCCCTACGATCCTCTGTTTTGTTTCTTAAATTCCATATATGAGTGAGATCGTATCATTGTTTTTCTTTAACTTATTTCACTTATTGTACTTAGTACAATAAGTGAAATAAGTTCCTCTAGTTCTATCCATGTCATTGCAAATGGCAAGATTTCAATTTTTTTTGATGCCTGAGTAGTAGTCCATTATATATATATATATATACTATATCTTCTTTATCTATTCATCTGTGGATGGACATCTGGGCTCTTTCCATATTTTGGCTATTGTGGACATTGCTACTATAAACATTGGGGTGCAGGTGCCCCTTCAGATCTCTACGTTTGTATCTGGGTAAATACCTAGTAGTGCAGTTGCTGGGTCAAAAGGTAGCTCTATTTTTAATTTTTTCAGGAATTTCCATACTGTTTTCTAGAGTGCCTTCACCATCTAAGCCTCATTTTCTTAATGTGTAAATAAGGATAATCATTAGAGCTAATGTGAGAGTTAAATGGGATAGTCCATAAAGGACTTGGTGCAGTGCCTGGCACATAGTAAATGCTCAGTCAATGCTAGCTAATTATCATTGTGGCTTTTATTATATGGAATCCTGAGGAGGGAAGAGAAAGACTCAATCTCTGGTCTTATCTCTGCTACTAATTTGCTGTGTGGTTTTAGAAAAATCAGATGACTTCTCTGGTTTTATTTTCTTCTTGTTAAGTAAAGGGGTGGTCCATGTGAGTGATGGTCCCTAAGTCCCAGTGATGGGACTCTGTTGACAAACATTGACTTGGAATACAAAATGAACTGGACCTTGTCCTGGAAGACCTCATAATCCAGTGGGGGGACAAGTCATCTGTTCATTCACGAATTTATTAATTCATCTTATCTATCCCAACGAATACTTAGTGAGCATCTCCTGTGCCAGGCATTGGGCAAGCTGCTAGAGACCACATGGTTAGTAATGAAACACAACTCCTAGATGCTGTAATGTGGCAGGTACAAAGCTCTGTGTGAGGACAGAAGAACAGGCACCAGTTAATCCTTCATGGTATGGCAAAATCTCAAGAAATTTCAGTCCTCAAAGAACATGAGTTTATATATATATATATATATATATATATATATATATATATATATATATATATAAAATGGGAAAGAAAAACATTAGGAAGAAAAAATGATATAGGCCACATGATAGAGTGGCCTTTATATATATATATATATATATATATATATATATATATATATATATATATATAAAATGGGAAAGAAAAACATTAGGAAGAAAAAATGATATAGGCCACATGATAGAGTACCTGACATGGGTGGTGATTATAGCCTGATTGGGTGAGTGGGTAGGGTGCCTGGGGCTTAGCAGTGAGAGATGAGAATAGAAGTGTGTGGAGTTTGGTGGTGAAGAGCCTTGAGTAACAGACTCAGAAGAGTGTTCCTAATCTCACAGGGAGCCATTGACCATAGTAGGTTTTTAGGCAGAGAAGGGCCAAAAGTAGATGTTTTGGAAAGAAAATATTCTATGGATTTTGTAAAAGCGTTTCACATAGTTTATTTCTCACATGTTACAAAAGCCAGGATTATCATCTCTGTGCCTGAAACCATGTCAAAGCTCTAAGGCAAGGACTCTTAGGATCAGACTACTAGGTGGACAGCAATGTCTCCCCCCTGGCTCTGCTGTGAGAGACAGAACACCTCAACTGTCTGAGAGAAGACAACCAACAACTTCCCCTATCTGGAATCAGTGAAGGAACCAAAAAAGACATGGAGACTCCAGAATAAATATCACTTAAGCTCACACATTTTATGCTGGCTGTCCTCACTCTTCCTTTGTAACACAAGAAAACATCTTGATTTTTCTTTTCATTTTCTCAAAGAGTTGTAGCTTGAGCCAGGGAAATTACACATAACTCAAGTTAAGTCCTTGAGAATGTATCTTACACATGTCACAGAAGAAAATAATTGAAAATTGATGCTTTAATGATACAGAAAATTTTCAGGTCTTTACTCAGAGCTTATTCAACCTTTATTTATTATTTTTTAAATTTATTTTTGAAATATTTTATTTATTTATTGATGAGAGACATAGAGAGAGAGAGAGAGAGAGAGAGAGAGAGGCAGAGACACAGGCAGAGGGAGAAGCAGGCTCCATGCAGGGAGCCCGATGTGGGACGTGATCCCGGGTCTCCAGGATCTTGCCCTGGGCTGAAGGCAGCGCTAAACCGCTGAGCCACCAGGGCTGCCTTCAATCTTTTTAAAAAACAAACATATATTTCAGACAAGTATGATACCTGGTTTCTAAGCTTGGAAGAATAGAAATCACATTTAGAACGGGTAGGTACTAGGGTGCATGGGGGCTCGGTTAAGCAGCTGACTCTTGATTTTGGCTCAGATCATGATTTCAGGGGCCTGGGATCAAGCTTAGCTCCTTGCTTAGTGGGGAGTCTGCTTGAGGATTCTGTTTCCCTCTCCCTCTGCTCCTCCCTACACCCCACTTATGCTTGCTCGCTCTCTCTCTCAAATAAATCTTTTTTAAAAAGAAAGGGTGCAGGTGAAGCTGCTACAGACTGGCTCACTTACCACTGGACGATGGGGAGAGTTGTAGTCGTGCCTAACATATACTGAGTACGCGTACTGAGTACCAGGCATGTGCTAAGTGCCTTTACATGGCACATTCCTCACAATTGCCCATGAAGTACACATGATAATTTGCTGATTCTACAGACAAGGCCACTCAGGCTTAGAGATTAACTTAGACACCTGACCTGAGGTCACAGGAGGACAACATTGCAGAGGTCTCCACGACTCCAGGGCCTGAGTTCTTACCTACAACACTTTTCTCATGACAGTTGTAGCAAGTGACAAAACAGAACAGTTCTTAATAGTGGAGGGAATAGTTTTCAAAGACAGCAGTCTGAAAGCATTTGCTGTAGCAGCAAACAGCTCTTTAGTTCTCTCTTACACCAGAACACAGCACAACAACTGGTGTTCTTAGTGGTGAACACCCATCATCCAAAGGAGCTAGTGTTCTAAGGAAGACGCTCTGCAGCAGAGGAATTCAAGATAAACAATAAGTACCCTTACTCAGATTTTATATTCCTTAAACTAAAAGAATAAGAAGGAAGATACCACATGAATAGAGTACCAGTGAGGTTGTATGTACATGTTTTAAATTAGTAATTATAAGAACTATACGACAGTTAATAAATAGCTAATGAATTTCCCTGTACCATCACTTGACTGAGTAGAAACTTTTTCGAGGACTCTTCCCACACAATTCTAGTGATGTTCTTATGATTTGTTTGGTTTTGTTGCACATGATATGCATATAAAGAGGCATTCTTTTCAGCCTGGAATTTGGAAAAGACTGTGTTTTGCATATGCTTGGTTTGAATTATGACTGTAGGAAATAGACTAGACTCTGAAAGGTGGGGATTTAGATTTGGAGACAGCTTACATGATGTGCATTGCATTTAATGTGTACATCAGGACCAAAAATTATTAATAAGAAAATGAACATAGCTTTCTTCCCTCTCCAACCAGCCAAATTCTCCCCACCCCACCCCCATCCAAAAAAAAGAAGAGTCTTGCCTGGTGGGTAAGAAGCTTGATTGTTTTACACAATACATGGGCAGAGAGAAGAAAGGGAGGAGGACAGAAGGGAGAAAAGTAGAGGAGAAAAAAGCCACAGGCCTGGATGAGCTCACAGGGAGTGAGTATAGATAGAAGAAATGAGAACCAAGCACTGAGCCCTGGGTCCCTCCTACAGTAAGAGGTCAGGGAGAGGAGGAAGAAAAGCAAAGGAGTCTCAGACGAAGCAACCAGTGAGATAGGAGGAAAACCAAAGAGTGTCATATCCTGGAAGCTGAGCGAGGAAGTGGATCAAGAAGGAGGAATGACCAGAGACAGGGAGTGTTGACAATTCTTTTGAGTCGTTTCTCAATAAAGGGGGCAGAAATGTAGGATGGCAGCTAGAGGGAGAAATGAGGTCAAGGGAGGGACTCTTTTTGGATCGGAGACATAATAGCATGTTTACATGCTGATGGGAAGGCCCAAGAGGGCAAGAAAGTGTCATCATGTCACAAAGAAAGGGCAGAATTACTGGAACGATGCCCTTGCCTTGGTGAGAGAAGATGGAGCCAGTGGACTAAGTAGAGGAAGGGCCTTGACCAAATGCACAGAGGGTTCATCTGAGGAAATATGAAACAGAAGAGATGGGTGCAGAGGCTGGTAGGTGAGAGGATGTGGTGGTGGGAGTCTGTGGAAGTTCTCTTCTGATAGCCTCCTCGGTATCATAGTGGTCATTGTTCTGAGAACAGCTGCAGAAGGGGCATTTCTCAGAACCTTATTTCAAAATGAAAGAAAGAGTGAGTTTGGAAATAATGAAACCCTCTGAATGTCTGTTATGTCCTTTATTCCAACAGAGGATTACCAGGAACTCATTGAAGACATAGTTCGAGACGGCAGGCTCTATGCATCTGAGAACCATCAGGAAATACTAAAGGTGAGCACACAGCCAAGGTAATGGTCACCCATCACCCAAGGAGCTCCTGGCACCACTAGAGGAAGGTTTTCCTCTTGCTCCATGTGGCCATCGGTCAGACACCAGGCCTGCTCTGGGCTGAGGTTTATATCTTTACCATACTTTATTAAAAAAAAAAATTCAGGTGGCTGTCTTCAGTATTGTCAAGTGAAGTTGTATTCTTTTTACATTTGGAAATGTGTGGAAGAACAGTAGGAAACTTGGATCATAAATCCACGCCAGTGGCAAATTATGTTTCCATATTGATTCTCCAAATAGCTGAAGATCTTTTGGCTCCTTGTTTATCCTTCCAGCCTAAAGTTCACCAAATTTTAGATACTTTTAAGTAATCATCAGACACTGGCCATTTCACCAACCATATAAATACTCCCCAGGTTCCAGTGTTGCATCTCATCTGGTTTAGAAAAAGAAAACTGTTGTTTATATGTCAGCTTTTCCTTTATGAAAGTAATACATGTTTTTTGTAGGTAATTAGGGAAAATAAAAACTGGAGAAAAGATAAAAATCAGAGGAAACAATTTTCACAAAGTGGTTTTTGGCTAATCCACCTACACAGTTCAAGGCTGGATCCACTATAGTTCCATTGGCCAAATGTTGGAATGTTGAAGTATTTTGGCCCAGTACCACAACTTCTATTCTTTTTAGGATAAGAAGCTGATCAAGGCCCTGTTTGACGTCCTGGCCCACCCCCAGAACTATTTCAAGTACACAGCCCAGGAATCCCGGGAGATGTTTCCAAGGTCCTTCATCCGATTGCTCCGTTCCAAAGTGTCCAGGTTCTTGAGGCCTTACAAATGAGCCCACTCCCGTGCCACTTAGTGCCACGTTCCACCCGAGTGCTGCAGGGACGCAGCCGTCTGCCTCTGCAGCCAACATGGTTGGATATCGCTGTCTCTGGGAGCAGTGACCCACTAGAGTTCAACTTTTATAGATAATACAGATATTTTGGTAAATTGAACTTGGTTTTTCTTTCCCAGCATTGTAGACGTGGACTGAGAATGGCGGTGAGTCCCACTGCATCTCACTGCTGGGGGCAGATGTCTTGGATGCGTCAAGGGCTGGCTGAGCTGGACTTTAGTCAGCTCAGGTGAGACTCACCTGTCCTTCCTGGTTCTCACTCCTCCTCACAGTGGAATGGAGGACACAGAAGGGGTTCCTCGTCTGAAATTTCAGTTTCCTCCTGCCCAGCTCCCAGCCCCAACGGAGCCCTCTGTACCCAGGCTGTGACCGGACAGAGCTGGAAAGGAGGGAGGGAGGGAGGTGCGGAGGGCGAGCCCCGGGAAACCTGGGAGGATTCCATTGCCCCACAGCCTCCTCCAGCCTATGTGACCTAAGTCTGATTCCAGGAGCTTGGGTTCTAAGCAGCAATCATTTAAAAAAAAAAAAAAAAAGTACTTAAAGAGGAAAGAATTAGAAATAAAAAGATAAAAACTAAGTACATAATAATGTAGCTTTAGGGATGGCCTTCCTCGCTGCCAGCTTGGGCTCTGCAGCAAATGCACCCCGCTGCCTTGAGCCCCTGCGGCTGTGCTTCTGACACTCTGCTGGGTGCTGCCCTGGGGCCTGGAGAGATCAGGGCGGATGCCATCTCCTTGGTGGATGAGAATCATCACCCTCATGACAAGGACTGACTCACAAGCCCTCAGTCAGTACTGCCAAGGGTCCTGCTTCCCTGTGGGCTTGCCTCCATAGGTGTCAGAGGGCCAGGGGCACCCGGTGCAGGCCAGACTGGCACGTCTGCCTTCCTCATCCACTCTCCAGGGTCAGACGTTGACTCGGCTCTGAGGACGTGAGCGGCACCACTCAAGGCCAGGTGGGCTCCTTCTCTTGGTCATCACGCTGCCCACCAGAAGCAGCTACGCAGATCCTGGTCTCCTGGTCTCTGGGTGCTCAGAATCAGCTTTTGATTGGCACAGTGGGGCTTCACAATCACTTTCTCCCACAGAACTTGGAATTTTCAGTATCATTTCATTTTTAAAAATTTTGATCCCCAGGCAAAAATCTCATTACAGTGAATAAAAAAGACTCCTATGAAACAAGCTGCCACTTCCCTGAATGGGCTGACTGCACACACCTCTAGTATTTTATTACTTTAGGGACACCCTGACTCTGGACACACAACTCTTTATACCAAAGTACTAAAAAGGTGGCTAACAAGTATTTTTAAAGAAAACAAAGGCTATTTTGTTATTGAACTCACTTTTCACCTCAGTTTCTTTTTAACCTATCCATAACATTAATTTAAAAAGAAAAAAAAAAAAAACCCTAATCAAACTTTTCTTCTTTTAGATAGGTCCTGAATACCCATCTCCAAATTTCTTTTTTTTTTTTAAGATATTTATTTATTCAGGAGAGACACACAGAAAGAGAGGTAGAGACATAGGCAGAGAGAGAAGCAGGCTCCCCACAGGGAGCCTGATGCAGGACTCAATCCCAGGACCCCTGGATGACAACCTGAGCCCAAGGCAGATGCGCAACCACTGAGCCACCCAGGTGCCCCCTTCATCTCCAAATTTTTCAAAAATTTAAACATCTTCATTAAAAAAAAAAAATCAAAATAAGCACTTAGAATTTGTCATATCAGAACTTTGCCTACATTTCTGAGTCTAATCATAAAATGAAAGTTCAAATGCAATACAACCTGAGTCAGTGACCTGCCCGATGTGAAGGTGAGGTAAGTGAACTGTGCCATCCTGTCCAAGCACATTGCTAACTTTGTGCTCATGACCATGTAGTTCTGTATGGCTGGTGTTACAGGAAAGCTAGGGACGGAGATATACTGGGGGGTGGAACCAGGCCGCATAAACGTTGTTTCTGTGAGGCACCCTCCAGGAGCAGGCCCACCCCAGCGCTGAGCTCCCGGGATAAGCATAAGCAGCCGAGGCCCCCCAACCTTCCTCTCTATCCCTGCTAACGACCCCAAGAAATGCTGTGGAAGACTGCTTGCCTGCGGCTAGTGTTACTACCTACTAAATCAATAAATATTTATCGAACCTCTGCTATGTGCCAGGCACTGTTCTAGGCCCTAGGGATGCACAGTGACAAGACACGGAGTCCCTACTCTCATGGTACTTATGTTTTAGAGGGAGGAGACAGCCGAGGAATCAATAAGTCACCACAAAAAGCATCAGCTAGCCTTAAGTGTTACGTAGTAGGTTAATGTGACAGATGACTGCGTCACCACTTTAGAATGATCAATTGTGGATGGCCTCTCTGGGGAAATGACATTTCAAACTAAAAATGGCCAGAAGGAACCAGCCTTGGAACAGTCAAGGGGAAGAGCACTCCAGATAGAGGGAAGCCAAGTGCAAAGGCTGGCAGGCCAGAGCCAGTGTGTGTGTGGTCACCGTCCAGTGAGAAGGGAGTGGGACAAGATGAGGCCAAGGGACTGGATAGGGGCCAGAGCACATCAGGCTCTGGAATCCAGAATAAGAGTTTCAAGTTTCATTCTAAATATGTTGTAAAGCTTTCAGAAGGTTTAGGCAGAGGAGTGGGATGATCTATGTTTTTAAAAAATAGTTCTGGTTACTGTATGAATAGATTCTGGAAAAAGGCATGGAAGCAGAGAGCCTTTGGCCAATGATTGTAACCAACCAAACAGCCATCCAGGTGGGAGATGAGGTTTTCTGGGGTAAGGTTGTAGAAGGGAAGAAAGTTTCTGGATCTGTTTTGGGGCAGTCAAAAATTTGCATGAGGATTAGACGGAAGGGAAGGGAGGAGCAGCAACCAAGGAGGCCTAGTTGCCTGAGCAACTGGTGGCTGGAGGAGACCACAGGAAGAGAGGGCTTGGGACATGTGACAGTTGTAAAACAGGTCCACAAACTCTTTAATACTGCTTCCATGTAAAGTTGATGGTCTTTTCCCCCCTCCCCTTAAATGTGGGCTCTGTGACTGCTTGCCTAACACAGTGTGGAAGAAATAACATTTTACCAGTTTCTGGGCCCAGGACTCTAGACCCTGGCATTTTGCACCTCTTTTGCCCACGCCAGGAACTCAATCACTGCTGAGAAAGCCAGTGCAGCCTGTGGAGCAGCCATGCCGGGAGCAACCAAGGCCCCCCACCCGTACCCCAGCTATGCTTCCAGGTGACAGCGAGTAAAACTTGCTAGCTATGTGAGTGAGCCATTGTGGGAGTGGAACCCCTGGCCCCACAGTGAGCTCCCCAGCTGGTATACCTCACAGACCCATCCCTGTTGAGCCACACCAAAATTGCAGACTCGTGAGCAACATTGATGATTGTTGTTGATTTAGGCTACTAGGTTTTGGGGTGATTTCTTTTTCTTCTTTTTAAAGATTTTATTTTTATTTATTCATGAGAGACACACAGAGAGGCAGAAACATAGAAACAGAGGAAAGAAGCAGGCTTCATGTGGGGAGCCCGATGAGGGACTTGATCCCAAGACCCTGGGATCATGACCTGAGCCCAAGGCAGAAACTCAACCACTGAGTCACCCAGGAATCCCTGGGGTGATTTCTTATGCAATAATAAGATACTGGAAAAGGATTGATGACCAAGAGCTTAGTTTCGGCCATTTCTAGTCTGAGGTCCCTGTTCAGGATTCCAAACTGAGAGTTCAGAGAGGCAATTGATCTTATGAAGTCCCAAAAGAGGTCAGCACCAGAATATGAATTTTAGTGTCACAGAATAAAGACCTGAGGCATGAGGTTGAGGTCACCTGGGCCAAGTGTGTACATCAAGAGGACCAAGGATGGGATCTCTGAATTCTGGGATTCCCCGTGTGGGCTCAGGGCAGGACTGGAGGAGCTGATTGTTCGGTAAACAGGAAGAGGTCAGAGCTGAGTTTTCCCTGCCCTCCAAGAGAGCACATTCTGTGAGAGGACTCTGAGGGGAATTGGAATCTGTACAGGTCCTTCCTTCCAGCTGTGGATATTGTTCTTGAGCATTTACTCAAGTGCTGCATTTATGGATTTAGCAACATTTCCCTTGAGTTTCCAATGCTAATAAAAGAGTGTTTGCCTTTTCACACTACCAGATGATTATCTTCACTGTGGAAAATTGCTTCCTCTGAATCATTCTCTGAGCTGTTAAGTGTGTTGTCTGTAGGCATTCACTGGATTTAGGTTTGCAGGTGATTTTAAAATTGTCATGTGGTAATTTGGGAAAGATTGTTGCTGCACAGCACAAAGCAAGGACTCGCTTGCCCTCAGGCAGAAACCTTTATGGGGAGAGCACTAGGGCTGTTGCTGGCTGCAGGCTACTACCACTGATGGGCCAGTGTGCCGGGAAACACAGGCACCCACACCAAGCTCAGGCTTGATCCTTCTCCTCAGTCCAGAAGGGATGCCTCTTACTAGGGCTGTCAGCATCTCTGCTTCCTTTTATGCAGCAGGATGGGTCCTGAGAGCCTTACCCAAGTCTGCATCACTCTTAGCCAGTATTTGGGAGGCAAATGGATTAGATGAAGACTAAAGTAGTTTCTCACCAAGCTCAGGGAGGCTTGTTATCTACGGCCTTCTTGCTAGGCAAGCCATCCTCCCATATTCAGGTCCTAAATGTAGCCATGAGTGGCCCATGCATAGGAAATTTGAAGCTTGGTGAGGCTTCCTTTCTGTAGCATCGTTTACTCCAGGGGACTGTGAACCCAGTTTGAGTGTCCTGAGTATTTGTCGTTCCCAGCTTCCTTCTCCCCTCAGGCAGTCCTGATCAGCCTGCAGAAGACCACGCTTAGGGGTCTGATGACCCAGCAAGGCTGCTCCTGACAAGGAGGGATCACTTCCCAGAGAGCACAGTAGGATCAAGATAGATTTAAAAAATGAAACCACTCTAATTCTCAGGCAGGTTGCTTTAGCTGAATAAAAGGGACACAAATTCACTGACTACAATGACAATAACAGCATTATTTGGTTTTCAGAGTATCTCATTAAGGGAATGCAACCACAGACCTTGGTTACTAATAGTTTGTTGTCATGTGTTCGCTCACTTATTCATTTATCCAATATATTTCTTGAGTACCTACTGTAAGAGCAGGTTGTACCGTAGGGAGCAAAATAAAGTCTTTGCTCTTGTGGAGTTTAGATTCTTATGGTGGGAGACAGAAAATAAACAAATAAACATAAATTGTAAAGTCATGTGTGATAAATGTTTAAAGAAAGTAAAGGGCAAAATGATAGAGGATGAGTCGGTAGTGAGAGGGAGTTGCTATTTTAGGTAGGCTGAGCTCATTGTTGCAGTCATGAATCCAGGCCTCTCCTGGGGCACTGGCTCCTCAAACCTACCCTGGCAGCATTGGCCCTTGGCAAGCTCCACTACCCACCCAGCAAGCACTTGACATTTCATCTGGGGCTAGGCTGACCAGAGCTCCAAGTTATGAACAACCTATTTTGCAATTCCTGAAACAGGTGCCACCTACTGGTTATAAATGGAATAGATGTGCATCTCTGTCATCCCCCTGCTTTGGAGCTTAAATGGCTACAATTCAAGGGGAAATGTTACTTACCTGTGAGGTTTGTGGACTGGGGTTGTGGTTTGACAACTGACTGCACGTTGTTTAATACCGCCCTCCGAATAGATCCGTTTAGATCTTTTCATTCTTTCTGCCTGGCCTAATGACTAATGACCAGGTGGGAAGCCATCGATTTGGGTCTTTTCAAACTATCAACAGTGCTCTGAATCACGTCCCAACACACCCACATACCCACCCACACCCTGTGCATTCATCCATTCATTGCAATGGTCTAGGCACCATGCAGAGTTGGATATATATTGCTAAGAGGGAAAAGTTGAAAGAATGAGGGGGGGAGACTTCCCAAACTGTAATCTTGTGACATGTTTCAGCACATGTAGTTAGTTTCATGAGCTACCACATTCCCTTACTTGGACCATCCTCTCATCCAATAGTTTATCCTATGACTGAAGAATAACTCTGAGGCACAGTCTAGAGTTTTCTGTCTTTTCCCTACACAGTGCAAAAAGCAGAAATACAAACCTACCTTAAATCTGAGCTTTGGTGCTGGCTATGCTTTATTATACACACTTTGTGGTTGAAGAAAAATTAGTAGCTGCTGAGCAGGAAATGGAACCGACGCCCCGGGCAGGAAGAGAGCCCAGCAATGTGTGACTGGCATGACCATAGCCAAAAGGACAGTGTGGGAGTTAAAGAGTATGAGCTTGTGGTAAACCCTGGCCAGGCCTGCTGTGTTCAGCCCTCTGCAGCCTTGGGGCCAGCTTACTGTGTGACCACAAACTGGTCATTGTCACACACTGCCAGCATATGTGCATGGTACCTGTCCATCATATAAAACCGTGAATGATACAGCAAGATGGTAATAGTGGCAAAGCAAGAAAGAACACATGCCCAGAACTCTGAAGTTAGATCTGGGTGACCTGGCTTGGGGAAAGGCGGCCTTTGGCAACCATATAGGTACCAAAGCTGGAGTTTGAGGTGATGTGGGTGCAAATATCAAAGGCTTGGTAAACCCTTACTCAGGGCTTCCAACAAGAAACTGAGGCATCAGTTATCAGAAAGCAGCATCAGTTATCTAATATCCACCTCCAAGAATTCCTAATCTATTTTTCTAAGAATGCATTCTCTCTGTTGATCTTAGTGAAAGATTTCTCTACAAGTATGTTTCCTAATGCTCATTTTCTCCAAGACTCCCAATATGTCCTCTGTGGTACCTGGATCTGTATCCGAGCTCTGGCACCTCATAATTGTATGACTTTGCACAAGTCACTTTACCTCTCTCTGCCTCAGTTTCCTCATGTGATACATAAACTGATTGGATAGGGTTGTTGTGAGGGAAGATTAAATGAGTTCCTTATGGGACATTACCTAGTTCTGGGCCTTGCAGACACTTGGTTTTTCCTTCTCCTGCACAGGAGGCCTCTGCTGTAACCATGTTAAGCCAGATCATCGGTCAGGCCAAGAAGCATCCAAGCTTGATCTCATTCTTTGTATTTATTGGGGCAGGAGGTACTACAGCAGTGCTGTATGTCTTGCGCTTGGCATTGTTCAATCTAGATGTCAGTTGAGATAAGAATAAGCAAGAACCCTGGAACAATCTGGGTTCCAATGATCAATACAAGTTTTACTCAGTGAATGTAGATTACAGCAAACTGAAGAAAGAAGGTCCAGACTTCTAAACGAAATGTTTCACTATAAAGCTGCTTAGAGGGATTCCTGGGTGGCTCAGTGGTTTAGTGCTTGCCTTCGGCCCAGGGCGTGATCCTGGAGTCCTGGGATTGAATCCCACATCGGGCTTCCTGCATGGAGCCTGCTTCTCCCTTTGCTTCTCTCTCTCTCTCTCTCTGTCTGTCTCTCATGAATAAATAAATAAAAATCTTAAAAAAAAAAAAGCTGCTCAGAATGAAGGTCTTCAGAAGCCATCTGCACAATTTTCCCACTTATCCAGGAAATATTTCCCCTCTAAATACATGAAATCATGTTGGTGTATTGTGTTGGGTTTACACTGAATAATAAATATCTGAAACTTGAAAAAAAATGAGTTCCTCGTGGAAAACTCTTGAAACACTCCAGGGAATATAGTAAGAGCTCAAGAAATGTTAACTATTATCATCATCATTATTCTCTTCCTCTTCTTCAGACTTGAGAAGTTAAATCCAAGATACATTTTTTTTTTTTTACATCTCCTGGGTTTATTTTAATATTCAGAAGTAAAGGCAAGAAACACCAACAGATGGGCAGCTCGCGTGGCTCAGCAGTTTAGCGCTGCCTCAGCCCAGGGCCTGATCCTGGAGACCCGGGATCGAGTGCTGCTTTGGGCTCCCTGCATGGAGCCTGCTTCTCCCTCTGCTTGTGTCTCTGCCTCTCTCTCTCTCTCTCTCTCTCTGTCTCTCACTAGTAAATAAATAAAATCTTTAAAAAAAAAAAAAAAAGAAAAGAAACATCAACAGAAAAGAGGATGGGATGTGGCAGTCAGAGCTCAGGGCACCTCCCAGAGTCAAGAGACTTAGCTCAGTGGGTGGACAGGAGGAGCTGGGGCCCTAGAGCTCTGGCCATGTCAGTGCCAGGAGAAAGAGGACTTAGGTCAACTCCACAAGCAAATCTCTGGCCACATGCCACACCCACTTCAGATGCCAAGATGAGTGGGGATGTCTGCTATTGGTCACCTTGCTGAAGTTGTCCTGGGCCCTGCAGCCACCCCAAGGATCAGCCTAAATCTTTTATATATATATATTCATGAGAGACAGACTGAGAGAGAGGCAGAGACACAGGCAGAGGGAGAAGCAGGCTCCTCACAGGGAGCCCAATGTAGGATTCAATCCCAGATCCTGGGATCATGACCTGAGCCGAAGGCAGGCGCCCAACTGCTGAGCTACCCAGGAGTTCCCCAAGATATATTTTTAAATGGGTTCACACTCTGCTAGTATCTCCCATTTCACTGACACAGAAAGTCCTTTAGTCACAAGCTTTCTGGTGGGATGTGTTCTAGGAAGAGAAGATTTAGAGCTTGAGGCAGGAAAGAAAGGCCAGAATGCCTGATTTGGGTTCTCATACAAGACCTCTGAAAATCTTTATCTTCCTGAGCAGGGAAAGTGAAGTGCACTTTTCCAATCTCCTAAGACTGTTTTTTCTCAGGTCAGGAGTACCGCGGGCACACACACACGCACACACAGATGCCTGTCAATGCTTCATCTTTTGTATTTCCAACCTTCAGCCCCTGATGTGTGGGGACATCAGCACATCTTGCCGACCCCAGAATAACACATTCTCCTGAAATGTTTATCTCAAGTTTGATGTTTCCAACATGGTGAAGTCGTCCAACTTCTGACTCAGAGAGGCAGTACTCAGGGTTGTAGGCAAATCAAGCCTACCAAGAGCCTCACTTGGCCAGGATGTGAACTTTCCCAAAAGGAAACAATGAGGAATCTGTGTGAGCTCTCGTAGTCAGTGGGACAAAGTCCCTGATGAGACCTAAGGTCACAGGCCTGGCCAAGCTGGATCTGACCACCATGTAGCATGTGGCTGGGAAAGCACCAAACTCAAACGTGCTGATAGAGTGTAGATAGTCTAGAAAAGAGAGAATTTCATCTTTTCAAAAATCATGAGTGGGGGAGAAAAAAAATCTAGTAATTATACAGAGGAGGAATCAGGCAATACTTTCATTAGATTATCAGAATTATCATCTTCAGTAAAGGACATAAGGACATCATATGACTCCACATACCCTGAAAAACAACATTATCTATACAGTACTCAGGCCAAGAATGCAAAGTTTCAATCTCAATATAAGGAAACTTCAGATACAAAGTGAGGAATATTTTCCTCTCTTTTAAAAGGGGGAGGAGTACGGATCCCTGGGTGGCTCAGTGGATGAGCACCTGCCTTTGGCCCAGGGCGTGATCCTGGAGTCCCAGGATTGAGTCCCACATCAGGCTCCCTGCATGGAGCCTGCTTCTCCCTCTGCCTATGTCTCTGCCTCTCTGTGTGTGTGTGTCTCTCATGAATAAATAAATAAAATCTTAAAAATAAATAAATAAATGGAGAGGAGTAGAAAAATAACTGGCACACCAATGAAATTTAAAACTTTTGTATTTCTTTTCTTTTTTTTTTTTTTTTTAAACTTTTGTATTTCAAAGAACACCATCAAGAAAGTGAAAAAGCAACCCATAATAGAATGGGGAAAAAATTTTGTGGATCATAAATCTTTTTTTTTTAAAGATTTATTTATTTATTTATGATAGGCATAGAGAGAAAGAGAGGCAGAGATTCAGGAGGAGGGATAAGCAGGCTCCATGCCGGGAGCCTGACGCGGGACTCAATCCCGGGACTCCAGGATCGCACCCTGGGCCAAAGGCAGGCGCCAAACCGCTGAGCCACCCAGGGATCCCCGTGGATCATAAATCTTATAAGGGACTTGCAGCTAGAATATTTAAAAAACTCTTACAGCTCAATAATAAAAAGACAACTTGTCTTTGTTCTAAAGGATCAGGACAGATATTTTTCAAAGAAGATAAACAAATGGCCAATAAACACATGAAAAGATGCTTACCACCATCAGCCATCAGGGAAATGCAAATAAAAACCACAATGAGATACCATTTCACACCCACTAAGAGAGCTATAATTGAAGAGTCAGATAATAGCCAGTGCTGGTGAGGATGTGGGGATACTGGAACCCTTCCACTGCTGGTAGTGATGTAAAATGGTGCAGCCACTTTGGAAAAGTCTGTTCTTCCCTCCATAGAGTTACCATAAGACCCAGCAATTCCACATATGTCCTCACAGAAACTTGTACGCAAAAGCTCATTTCAACAGTAATCCTGATAGCCAAAAGTTAGAACCACTCAAAAGCCTATCAGCTGATGAATGAATAAACAAAATATGATAATATTGGAAATAATTCCAAATAATGGAATATGATTTGGCCATGAAAAGAAATGAAGCTCTATAACACATATGAACCTTGAAAACATTACGCTAAATGAAAGAGGCCAGTTGTAAAAGACCAAATATTGTATGTTCCTGGTTATCTGAAGTGCCCAGAACAGGCCAGTCCATAGAGACAAAACCTATAGATTACAGGCTGCCCGGGATTGGAGAGTTTGGGAGGAAATGGGTAAGGACTACAGTGTTCCTTGAGTACACAGCGTCTTTTGGAAAGTGTTCTAAAATTTAATGTAGGGATATTTTCATAGTTCTGTGAATATATTAAAAATCACTGAATTGTGCACTTTTAAGTGGGTGACTTGTATAGCATATGAATTATATCAAAATAAAACAGTTTTTTCTAAGATATGGAAGACTTCAAAAATGTCAATGTCATAAAAGACAAAGCTAGGGAAATGTTCCAGATGAAAGGAGGCTAGAGAAATGCAACAAATAAAATCTCTGACCCTACGCTGGGTCCTGTTTGAGGGAATATGTCATAAAGGACACTATTGGGTCAACTGACAAAACTGAAATGTAAACAGTAGTTTAGATAAAAGTTTTCTGTGTAAATTTATGATGTTTGTACAGTGGTTATGTAAGAGAAAGATCCCTATTCTTAGAAAATTCACAATCAAGTACTAGTGGTAAACGATCATAATATAGGTAACTCACCCTCAGATGGTTCAGAAAAAAAAATGTGTGTGTATGTGTTTGTGTTGAGGAAAAGCAAATGATACAGCAGATGGAGTAAAGTGTTAATAATCTGGTTAAAGGATATATAACTATTCTTTGGATTGTTTTTGTCTTTGTAACTTTTTGTAAATTTGAAATTGTCTCCAAATAAAAAGTTTGCAAATAATCACAAATGACTTTTCTCTCTGGGCAGCACAGGGCTGTGTGAAAATAGGTCAGAGAGAATGTTGTGTAAGTGTGTGTGTGTGGTATGTAGATGTCTACACATCCAAGTTCCCACATGTTCCACAGGGTGCTTTGCCCCTCGGCCGCTATTCGCCCCATTTGGCCTAGGGCTTGCCCATCACGGGCCACTGACCTCTCACTGTCACACCCAAGCAGCATACCTAGTTACCTTGGGGAAAGGCAGTGGAGCCTTCCATGTGCCTGAGGCAGACAGAGGTAACCAATGTGAGCTGTCCTGCAGGCTTTTCGTCTTTGTCTGAGAGCAGGAAGGTCAGGCCGAGACTGAATTCTGAGAAGCTTGCCATCTCCAGAGGTCTGTTTCAAGATTGAGGAGCTCTCCAGTGGCCTCTGGAGGGCTGGTCTTTCTCCAAGTTCTCTACTATTTTAGAGAGGAGAATGAGAGGGAAGATGATTCATATTTTATTAAGGGCTCACTTTGTGCCAGGCCCTGCTTTACATGTTATTTTATTTAAACCACACAGAGCCCTGCCAGATGGGTAAACTGAGGCTCCAAGAGCTGCAGTAGTTTGACCAAGGTCCCACATTGAGCAAGGGGCAGAGCCAGATTCAAAGCGAAGCCTAGACTCCTCTCTTTCCCCTAGGTACTCTTGCTTTAGATACTGTGATTCTTTTTCCCCTCTTTCTCTCCTCTTTGCTGTCTGATTTGAGGTCACAGCCTGTCTTTATCCCAAGAAATGAAACAAAATCATTGAGAACAGGAATGAATCCAAAAGACCCAGCCAACTTTGGAAAACACCAGCAGGGCTGCCATCAGCCCTGTTTTATGAGGCTTCAGTGATGCTGGGAATCACTCTGAAGGAAGAAGACAGAAATATCTCATCTTTGCTTTAACCTGCCAAAGTAGACACAGTCTTTAGGGCTGGGTGCCAAATCATGGGCTCTGTGTAGCCAGAGATCCTGGCACACATATGGTACCTGCAGTGGACAGCTGTTTGAATAATCTTCCTGACAGAGGGAGCTGGGGGTGGTACAGAGGGCACCAGAGGAGAAAGCAGACTCTGCAGCTGTAAGGATGGGAGTTGTGAGCAAAGGGGGGTCTGGGCAGTGGCCATTACTTCCAAGGGTGCTCAAGGGCAAAGTCAGAGCAAAATATATGTGGGTGGGAAGAGAGGGGGATAAAAACTTATTGGCAATCTCTCTTTCCCTCTGCTCTTCTCATCTACTCTCCTGGGCTCCTGGCCCCAGCACTCATCCTGTATTCCATCCTCAAAGGTCTCCCAGTTAGCTGAAGACCCAAAGGAGGGGTGCTGGGAGAACCCCAGACTGTAAGCTGGGAACTGCTGACAGCTAAGAGACAGGAACAGCCTGCCTACGGTGGCATCACCTCATTGCCTATAGTGATGTCATTTGAGCCCTCAGATCCAGCTTTGCCTGAAGTCCTTGTACTTTTTTTAAAATAAAGACTACTTTTTCTTTGTTTTTTTAAGATTTATTTATTTATTAATGAGAGACGGGGGCGGGGGCGGAAACACAGGCAGAGGGAGAAGTGGGCTCCTCGCAGGGAGCCTGATGGAGGACTCGATCCCAGATTCCAGGATCATGACCTGAGCTGAAGGCAGGTGCCCAACTGCTGAGCCACCCAGATGTCCTGTCCTTGCACTTTTTAAAAAGAGGACCAAAAAGTTTACACTTCTGCTTAAGAAATTTTCAACAAGGCTTCTGTCACTTATCCTAAGAACAACACAAATAAAATCCTGATTGAAACAGCATCAGCTTGTCTAGAACAATTTTCAAGGACTGATCCTCTATAACAGCCAAGGCAGGATGTAGAGAACTTTAGTACAGAAACCACCTGACATGGTAAATTCAGAATCCAGAGGCACCAGGGACAGGAAGAGAGCCGGCCAGCCCCTGCCTCAGAAGGCCTTGGCTCCAGAGAGGTGGGTAAGATGCTCAGGTCTGACTCACGTTGCCTGCAGCTTTGTAGAAAGGCTTGCAGCAGACATGGGCCAGGGCCCACTCTGGGACTCAGCAACCTGCAGGCTTTCCTGGGTCTGTCTCAAGCAGTGATGATGGCATTACCACGTGCCACTATGTGTTATGTATATCATTTTACTTAACCCTCACAGCAGCCCTGAGAGATGGATATGTTACTAGCATCGTTTTCAAGATGAGGAACTACAACACCACGGTGAAGTAAATTCACTAGTCATGGAGCTGCTAATAGCAGAGCAGGAACTCAAGCCTACTGTCAAACTCCAAAACCTGTGCTTTTAACAACTATATTATATTTCTTCCAAGATAGGTCAATAGGGCAGGGAAGGTTGGGTATTTGGAGAATTAATAATGACCTTTTCTGCTAGTAAAGCCCTCCAGAGTTCACAAAGCCCAATTTTATATGTAACCTCACTGCATCCATTTTATAGATACGGAAGCTGAGGCTTAGAGGCAGGAAGTGACTTTCTCCTAGTTATTTGGACAAACTGGATAAACTGAGCAGAGGTGATGCTCCTCAAATGGAGCAGCTAGGCTGCAGTTTGCAGAAATTCAGTGTCTATGCAGGCAAGCCTCACCACATTGACCCATGCTTAAGAGCAGTGATGGTTATCAGTCTGGCTGACAAAGATCTTTAGATAAGGGGATAAGAGATAAGGGGATCAATTGTGATTTGGCCACAGATCCAATTGCAGAATACAAATCTCACTGCAGCAAAGAGCTCTGCATTCACAAAAAGATCCCCAGCTCCAGCCAAAGCCCTGTTTACTTTTCAGCAACACTTGATATGGACAAACCCAGTTCAATCAGAGACTTTCAGCTTTCTGGTGTTCCCGGAGGGAGGGGGAATCTTATTATAAAAAGAGCCCCTTTCTTCCACTGGGCCATCCTCAGTAAAAAAGCTGCAAGGCTGAGCTGAATTGCCTGAGGAGTGGGGAGCAGGAATCTGCCGGCCTGGCTTCCTCCCAGAGGAAAGTAGCTGTCCCAGCTTAAGCCCCAGGGGCTTTAGCTGTTGGGCTTGCCTTGATGTATTGGCGAGCTCAGAGGTACCTGTCCTAGAGAGACAAGGCAAGGCTGCCTTTCACTATTCTCTGGGCGACTCATGCCTGGAGGAGTGACCAGGCAGGAATCCAGGCTACAGGACAGAAGGGGCCAGGGCAGCCACTGTTGTTCACTGCTGGAAGTGTGCCAAAGGCCTGGAAGGTGAGCTGCTATCCCATCCCCTTCTTGCCCCTCTCTCCAAGAGATCCTGCCCTCAATGAATGGGGCTGGAGGGTGGGGACTTTCTTGAAGCCAGGTGAGCAGCCTTCTGGTTTTGTGGATTTATTTTCCCACGAGCAGTCTTTGAGCTGTGAATCTAGGGCAAGTGTTGAAAACAGGAATGGAGAGCAAGAAGCAGGTTCCAGGGGGAAACCCAGTTCTTCCAGGTCCGTGACATCCAGCACAGATTCTGGGGGCAGAGAGTGTGGATTTAAAATTCTAGCTGTAGCACTTGCCTTCCTTGGGCAAGACCTTAAGTTACTGTCATACTTAACACTAGTGTTTTTTGACCACCATGTAAGAGCTGTGCTAAGGATTTAATAGTAAGAAAAAAAAAAAAAAAAGAAGACTCAGTTGCCTTCTCAGATTTTACAATTAGTGAGATAAATGTTCACCACCCACTAACACTCCCACCATTACGAAAGAAAGAAAGAAAGAAAAAAAGAAAGAAAGAAAGAAAGAAAGAAAGAAAGAAAGAAAGAAAGAAAGAAAGGCCAGGAGAGTTGCAGAGCATATATTTAGGGAAAATTCATCCACTCTGGGAGGTCAGAGAAAGCTTCCCTAAATAAATAGTGGAGCTGAGGTCTGTTTACTGAGGTAGAAGGGATATTCTACGTAGAGAACAGGATATTCAAGGTAGGCCATTTGGCAAGAATGGCTCCTCCATGGAACTGGAAGAGGGCTCATGAGGCTGAAATATATAGACTGGAGAGCCAAGTGGGAATAGACCATGAAAGAATGTGGGTATTAAGAGCAATACAAAGATTTTTTGTGGTGCTTTAAACTGAAAGGTGAGATGATAACACTTGTAGTCTGAAAAGGTTACTCTGGCAGCAAAGAACAATGGATTGAAAGGGAACCAAAGAACATTCAGGAGACCAGTTAGGGGGTCTCAAGTATTTGCCTATGAAATGGGGATAATGGATAATATCATCTCATAATATTGCCAGGATTCAATAAAAAGTGGCATTTTTAAGTGTTTATGCCAGGATGTGACACATACAGCAAAGGCTCAGTAAATGTCAATATTGTTACTTTTGTTGGTTCTCTTCAGCGAACTGATCTTTCTGCTTCATATCTCCTCCTGAGACACAAGGTGGGAGAGGGTAGTGCTAGTGGTCTCCAGGATGGAAACCCAGTTTGTATTAAGTCACAACATAGAGGCCAGAAGCTAGGAAGCCTGAAGGACCCATCAGAATGGCTTACATGCAAACTGGTGCAGCCACTCTGGAAAACAGTATGGAGATAGTTGAAAAGAGAATTATCCCAAACCCAGCAATTGCACTACTAGGTATTTATCCAAAGAAAACAAAAATAGTGATTCAAAGGGGCACATGCACCCAAATGTTTATAGCAGCAATGTCCACAACAGCCAAAATATGGAAAGAGCCCAGCTGTCCATCCACAGATGAGTGGATAAAAAAGATGTTGTGTATATATACAATGAAATATTACTTAGCTATCAAAAAGAATGAAATCTTGCCATTTGCAAAGACATGGATGGAACTAGAGGGCATTATGCTAAGTGAAATAAGTAGGTCAGAGAAAGACAAATATCACATGATTTCACTCATATGTGGAATTTAAGAAACAAAACATGAACACAGAGGAAGGGAAGGAAAAATAAAATAAGATGAAAACAGAGAGGGACGCAAATCATGAGAGACTCTTAACTGTAGGAAACAAACTGAGGGTTGCTGGAGGGGAGATGGGTGGAGGGATGGGGTAACTGGGAGATGGGCATTAAGGAGAGCGCTTGATGTAATGGGCACTGTGTGTTCTATACAACCGATGAATCACTAAAGTCTAATCCTGAAACTGGTAATATACTATATGTTAACTTTAAATTAATTTAAATTAGAATTTTAGGGATCCCTGGGTGGCTCAGCGGTTTCCCTCCAGCCTTCAGCCGGGGGCATGATCTCGGAGTTCCTGATGCAGTCGCACGTCGGACTCCCTGCATGGAGCCTGCTTCTCCCTCTGCCTGTGTGTGTCTCTCATGAATAAATAAATAAAATCTTTTTTAAAAAAAAATTAAAATTTTTAAAAATGACGTTTTTTATTATTTTTTAAAAGAATAGCTTGAGAGTAGGAAGGACTCAAAGAAAACCCGGTTCCCATTGCTCCTGGAAACCAGCTGAAGAGAAGAGCGAACGCCCCTCCCCCGCGGTGACCCTTACGTGTCGGCTGAGACCTCCTCGCTTTTCCGTCAGGGGTTCCGCAGAGCAGGTGTGGGGCCCGCACTCCGTGCCGTCGCAGAGGCGGGACTGTCGCCACTCCGCAGCCCGAGGCTGACCCGCAGGCTTCCAGCCGGCCCTGCGCCCCCGCTCCCAAGTGAGGATGCGGGGGTGCCCTGAGCCAAGGGCGGTGGGGGGGGGGGGTCCCCGGAAAGCCAGCTCCAGCAGGCCCGCAGTCACGTGGCCTGGTGGGTGGGGACGGGCCTGAAGTTGCAGAAATCCTGAGCCATCCCAACTCTGAAGGGCGCTGTAGACGCCGGACTCCCGGAGGGCGCGGAGGGAAGGATTTGGGGCATGGCTCAGCTGGCGGTGATCCCCGGGTCGGCCACGGCGTGGCCAGGTGAGCCCGAGTCGGGAGCGGCGCGGCGGGCGTGGGGGAGGCCGCCCCACCGTGGGGCCCCCAACACCCTATCCCGCTCCAGGGGATGTGGGGCACCCACAGCGGGGGAGGGAGGCTGGGTAAAGCGGCCCTGGTCGGCCCTCGGCGCTCTGAGTCGGTCCGGCCCGCGTCGCCCCTCGCGGGCCCTTCCCTTCACCGACGTGGCGCGGAGAGCCCGGTCCGCCCGGGCCGCGGGAGAGCGGCGCGCTGCGGGGGGGGGGGGGGGGGGGGCCCCCGCTGTGCTGGCCCCGCCCCTCCGCGCGCGCACTGGCTGCTCCCCGTGACGTCACGCTCGGCTATAAAATGCTCGGCGCGCGGCTCTCGCGGCGCCGGAGGAGCTCGAGGCTGAGGCGGCTGGGGAGCGGGGAGCGACCGGGGTCGCTGGGCCGCGGGCGCCTCAGCGATGTTCTACTCAGGGCTCCTCAGCGAGGGCGGCCGCAAGGATTCGGACATGCGGGAGGCGGCGTCGCTGCGGCAGCAGCGCCGGATGAAACAGGCCGTGCAGTTCATTCATAAGGACTCCGCCGACCTGCTGCCCTTGGACGGCCTCAAGAAGCTGGGCTCGTCCAAGGACACGGTGAGCCCCCGCGGCCGCGCCCCTCTCGGGAGGCCCGCGCGCGGCGGCCGGTCACCTTCGCGCCGTGCGGTCTCCCCGGGCCCGCCCTCGGCCGCTTTCACTGAGTCACCGGCCGGGCCCCCGCGCCCGCGCCCGCCCCCTCCGCCGCTGCCCGCTGCCTCGCTATTCCTGTTCGGATTCCCCTCCGCCCAGCATCTCCTTGCTTCACTTTCCCTCGGATTCCGTCGTAGCTCTACCGGCTCTCGCTGCCTTGCGCTCTGCCTCTCCCCTTCGTGCCTCTCCCTTCTTGTGTAGCAGACCCTGTCCTGCCTTCCGGCCCTCTGGTCGCTTTCCTTCCCGTTATTCTTCCTCGTAGTTCTGAATTTGATTGCATGATTGAGCCTCGCTTGGCTGGGCTGCCTGGCGGGTCCGGTGACCCAGACAGAGGTGACTCCTAATGGGTGTGGGAAAAGGGGGGGTTTCTTGGCAGTCACCATACCCAGATGATTTTGTTAAATCCATTCCCCCCTATGCAAAATCTACTCCGTTTGATTTTTGGGCTTATCTATCTTAACCTTCCATCCTGGGGGGCGGGGGGGGGGCAGAAAAAGGGTCGAATGTGAAGGAGGTTTCTTGAACCCCAAATATTTCTTTATCTCATCTCTCCCCCTACTCTTATTCCTACCCACATAGAGTGGCTAGAGAGAGGAAGCCAGGCTGCTCCATCTCACTGACCAGCTAACGTCTGGAGCTAGAGCTGAAGCTGGCGCAGGCTTTTTTTTCTTGCAGGTTTCTTGAGGGTTCGCCTTAAGAAGGAGAAACTCCAGGGCTCGAGGTCTGGATGCAAACACTATGCTGTCCTCTCCAAGAAAGGGGATGAATGATTCAGGGTTACTAGTTTAAAGAACTGTATTTGACTCTCATCCTTCAGTCACTGTAGTGGTACTGGGCCAAATATATGTTTAACTTTGTGGTTTTATCTGGAGTTTTCTTTTCTTTTTAGATTTATTTATTTGCTAGAGAGAGAGCGAGTATAGGCATGCGCACACGCACAAGTGGGGGGTAGGGGGTGGGGGAGGGCAGAGGGAGAGAGAGAATCCTCACCCAGACTCCCTGCTGAGCGTGGAGCTCAATACAGACTAGATTCCAGGACACTGAGATCATGACCTGAGCCAAAAATCAAGGGGCAGCTAGCTGCTGAACCACCTGAGCTACGCAGGTGCCCCTATCTGGTGTTTTCTTGTGGTTTACTTGTTTTCTTGAATTTCACAATCAATTTATTCATCTGGGCAGTAACTTGTGAAGCATTAATTGTCTTTTAAATGAGGTAGGTGCTCTGTATAACTTTTTCAGTACTTTTTGAGATTTGGGAATATTTAATTTGGCAGGAAAGGAAGAGTGTTGGCCTGGTTCACTGAAATTGCCATTTCAAGCCCCAGATGACTATGGAAGGGAGAACTTCTGAATCTGCTGCCTTCTTTTCTTAGTATCTCTAATAACACAGAGATACTAATATCAGATTTGCCCTCACCCATTGTGACAAAAATAATTTCAGTTGTTTTTGAGCAGGGGATGGCTACCCAGTTATTTTGGTCTGTTTTTTTCAAAGGTAGTTTTTCTGTAAAAGCCACAGGATAGTCAATATAATTTATGCTCACTCTGAGTGGTGAGTGACTGAAATGTATTCCAAGAAAAGAGATAACTCTCTTTCTTTCCTTCTTTCAATTAAAGGAGTGTAGATTCATTTAGCAAACCAGGTCTAAGTCTTCTTACCTTCAGGCCAAAATAATCCTAATTCCTAGAAGCCTCAGGAACAAATAAAGAGAGAATATTTAGAAAAAGAAGTAAAATCTGGAATGTTTTTCTTCCCCTTATGCTGGATTTAAGAAATGATTGACATTTGGTTATCCTGGGCTGTCAGAGTTCCCTGGCCCTGAGGAACTACCACTCCATCCTTCTGCTTAGCATTCTGTGTATTACTTCATCCTGTGTAGGAAGAATTCCATCTGCTTTTCTGACTCCAGTCTGTGTCAGTTGAGCCACAAAGGAGCTGATAGCATAAAACATAGGCAGTAGGCTGGAAGGAGGAAACATCCTTAAGAAGCAAGTTATTGCCATGGATATGATGCACTGCAGTTTACTGTGACACCCTGAATTAGGGTTCACACTTTCTCTCTTCCCACCTCCATTGCCACCATTGCCATGAACTTGATATCCCTCTCTCACTGTTCTCACACCTTAATGTGCAAATGATTGCACAGAAGAGCTAGAACAGGTCACAGAAACCAAGGCAGATTGAGGTAGGGAAAGGAAAGCTGTGTGCACTGGGGTGAGGTAGCATGATTAAGCTCTCTTAGAACTGATGTTGCTGCCTCAGTACAATCTAAGAAATAACCTAATAAGTACCCTATTGCTTCACTTTATGGATACATCTGGTAGTATAGACCAGTGTTGGATCAGTTACCTCTCACCTAAGTGAATTTCTGAGGATGCCCAAACTGATTGAATAGGTCTATAGTACAAACTAAATGGAAGAGGAACAAGAAAAAGGAGGGGATAGAATTAGAGAGAGATAGGGGGGAAAGGACAAATTAGGTGTTTGTGGTTGTTGTTAATGTACAGAAATAAAGGAAAGACAAATTAGTTTTAATTGAGTCTGGGGTTTATGCCAGTGAGGAGACTGGGTTGTTTTCCTCACTCTAGTGACCTATATTAGAATTGTATTCCTGGTTCTATGAATTATCTACCTTTTACCATGCTGTTTCACTATTTGATTCACCATTCACTATTTGATACTAGCCGGCCAACTTTATTTTAGATTTGCAGAGAGCACCCATGGGCAATCAGATGTGGTCTTCTCTTGGCCCCAGGGAAGTGTCTTTGTCTTATTCCTGTTTGTGTGTAGTTAGCTGCTACAAAGTCTAGTGTGGATATTAATCTTATTTCTTATGTCTGATTATCTTATTTTGTTGATCATTTTATTTTGTGATGGTTTGTTTCTGTATGAGATTAAGAATCAAAAATCAGAGATATGAGTAATATTTTATGTGATTTATTATTTTTTTAACAGTTGATGAAGCTAGAGGAAAAAAATCTCTGCTTTTGGAGTTTTGCTTTTTGTAATTTCTTTTGTCTTAGCTACCAGTTTCGTAAGTGTTCTTTTCATTGTGGTAAGGACTTCTTAATTTTTAAAACAGTCCCACCCAAAACAAACAAACAAACAAATAAAACATCAGTTCTGTCATGGGGTAATATATGCTGTCTTTCCTAACTGATAATATTAGTGACCCATCAGGCCATATCCTTAGTTGTCCAGCAATAGGGAGAGTGTTTTTCTTTCCTATTTATGATTAATTCTGCTTATAGCCAAATGCTTTAGAAAAACTCACTAGAATTAGAAATGGAGGCTGGAGCAAGGATAGTGGAACACAGCAAAGGAAACTGACCATGATATGACTAGCCACATATTCTGAATATCTGATCTACCTGTTCAGAATGCCACAAGCCATAATGCTACAGGATTTGAATCAGAGAACTTTGGAGCTTTAGAAGACCATGAAATACCAATATAGTACCAGGATCTGGGGCAAACTGAAGATTTCCAGAGCCAAGATTGTATCTTCATTATAGGAAACATTATTTGAACACTTATTGTGTTCAGGACATAGTGCTAGGTGCACAGATCACAAAGAAGATATAGTAAAGTTTCTTTCTACAAAAAGTTTATATAGATTAGGGGAAGAGCAGGATAGATTAATTAATTAATTCCACGAATATTTATTGAGCACTTATTACATGTCAGTCAGTACTCTAGGCATTAAAGATATGATAGTGAACCAAAATGAAGTTTCTGTCCTAATGGAACTTGTATTGTTGTGAGGGAAGAAGGCAGAAAATAAAAACAAGTAAATACATAATATATCAAGTAGCAATAGGTGCTGTGGAGAGGTTGAACCAGGGTAACAGAAATAGAGATCACAATGGCCAGTGTAGTGTGAAGTGGAACCTTGTACTTTATATAAGGTGGTCAGGGAAGGCCTCTCTGATAAGATTACATTTTAGGACATACTGAAGTAAATCAGACCAAAATACCTTGGGAAAGAATGTTTTAGGCAAAAGGAACAGAAAGTGTAAAGGCCTGAAGTGTCAGTGTGTTTGAGGTGATTGAAAAACTGTAAGAGGGTCATTGTGACCAGAGCAAAATGAGCAAGTGGGAGGGTGATAGGAGATAATATCAGAGAACTAGTGGGAGGCCAGACTACTCAGGACCTGATAGGTCATTGTACAGATATTTGGCCTTTAATCTGTTATGGGAAACTAGTAGAAGACTTTGTGCAGAGGGGTAACATGACATGACTTATTTTTTAAAAGGATCACTCAGACTACTCTGTGGATTAGGCTAAAGAAGGGCAGGAGTAGAAGCAAGAAGACTGATTAGGAAGCTGTTTTATGGTAATTCAGGTGAAAGATGAAGGTGGCTCAGAGCGGTGTGATAGCAGTGAACGGGACAAGGACAGATCAGGTCCTGGATATATTTTGAAGGTAAAGCTGACAAGTTTAGTTGCTAGACTGGATTAAGGGTCTGGAAGAAAGAGTAGTTAGAAATGACCTTAAGGTTTTTGACCTAGCAACTGGAAGAATAAAGTTGTCATTTACTAAAATGGGTAAGACTACAGGAAGGGCAGACTAGGGATAAGGAATAAGAATCAAGAATTTTTGAATGAGTTAAGTTGGGATTATCTTAGTTAATCAAGAAGAGAGTTCCACAAGGAGATAAATAACACCACCAGGAAGCCTATGTTAGTTGTCAAGGTGTTACAGTCAACAGTCAATAAGCACCAAAGGAGTTCAGTGGAAGAAGTGATTACTCTGGCCTGATGTGACTATAGTGATAGAGATCAATATTTGATTACAGTGTCATCATTTCAAGGTGAGTCAACTGACTATTAGATGTTATGGAGAAGAGGCTGCTGCCAGAGTGTGCCCTATAGAACTTCAGAGTAAGAACTTTACAGTTTATCTGGTTGAATCTCTGCCTATGTGTGGATCCTTCCTAACAAAAATCCAGTCTATCCAATCTACCCAGTTGCATGGGTACCTGTGAAACCACTGCCTCAGACCAATCTACAAAGCAGATAACAACCAGGAGTAAGGCTCTTCTCTTTGAAATAACAGGTCTTTGGTCACACAGAAGGTCTAGGGCAATATGACAGACTACCTTAAATAGATCCTCATATGTTTTTGAGCAGCTGTAAACCCAAATACAACCTGTCTGTATTCCTATGGGGTAGAATGGGTCACATTATATTCAACTAATAAAGAAGAGAAGGCACAGGTATTGGTGCTCTTAGATTTTCAAGATCTGATAGACGTATATATTAGACTTGAAATGAGAGTCAATCAGGAGTCCATGTTTATCTATAAACTTTAAATAAGGACTAAACTAGAATAGGATGATTTCATGCCCTTTTAGGGAAAAAATAGGTGAATGGTAATCAGCTTCAATTTTAGGCTGAGCGTGAGAATTTTAAATACATATATTCACAAACATACACTTACCAACATTTGAGTGCTTACTCTATACCTGACACAGTGTTAAATGCTCCATGTGGACATCTCATTTAATCTACACAGATGCCCTACAAAGTTCTTACTAACTTGAACTCAGTTTTGCCTGACTCTAAAGCATATATTTTATTATTTATTTATATTTTATTTTCTTGGTAGGTGGCAGGTTTAATGAGCAAAAGGAACTTACATACGAGGCTTGTCTTAGGCAGCACTAAGATGACTAGATCCCTGTACCTGCCTATCAAATATTAAAAGCTTGTTGGAAGGCCTTGACTAAGTTCATGTACGCATACCTGCAGGTGTTCTCAACACCATATTACTATCTCAAGGCTGTATTCTTGGAGCAACCTCTAGGAGTGGGAAAGGCAAATGGAATTCACATTCCAAGGACAGGGGTAGGGATAAGAGCCTTGGATGGTACAGTCCCAATTCATGGGTCAACCAGTAGTCATGTCTTTTCCATGATCTTCCTCAACAATTTATAATAACAAAATAATCCTAATTCTTTTCTCCCATCTCTTGTATCATTGCTGTTACTAATCTCATTTCACCTATGCATAAGAGCATATCAGCATATACTATATAAAAGCATATGTAATCAAATATATTGTTGCTATTATCATTTTGAAAAAAAACTATTGTCTGTTACATTAATCAAGAATAAGAAAAAGGAAAGGTTTTATTTTAGTTATTGCTTTAACAGTCTCCATAAAGACTTCCTGTCTTTATAGAGATCCAAGTTTCTGACATATCATTTTCCTTCTCTCTAAAAACTCTAATATTTCTTGCAAGGCACATCACTAGCAACAAATTTCCTCAATTCTTGTTTTTTCTGAGACAGTCTTTCTCACTTTTGAAGGATAATTTGGCAGGTACATATTTTGAGGTTGGTGGAGTTTTTCTCTCAACAGTTTTATTTTTATTTTTTTAATTAAAAATTTTTATGAACATAGTTGACACTATTGTTACATTGGTATCAGGAGTACAACACAGTGATTAAGCTTCTCTATAGGTTATGCTATGCTCACCACAAGTGTAGCTACCATCTGTCACCATATAACACTATTACAATATCATTTTTATTACAATATCATTTTTTTTTGCTTTTTGTTCCCATGACATATTTCTTCCATAACTGGGAGCCTGTATCTCCCATTTCCCTTCACCCATTTTGCTCACCCCTCCCAATCCCTCCCCCTGGCAACCATCAGTTTCTTCTCTGTATTTCTAGGTCTAATTCAGTAAAGCATATATTTTAAACACTACTCTAAGCAAGGATTGGCAAACTTTTTCTGTAAAGGACCAGATAGTAACTATTTTCAGCTTTTCAGTCCAAACAGTCTCCGTTTTCAAGTACTTGACTCTGCTATTGTAGTGCAAAAGCAGCCATAGACAGTAAATGAGTGGGGTTCATTGTGTTTCAGTAAACCTTTATTTCTAAAAATAGACATCAGGCTGGATTTGGCTAGTGGACTATATTTGCTAACCCCTATTTCAAAGTGGTTCTAGTTGTTATTCTATTGCTAGCTAGAAACCTAGATTTCTCCTCTGGGAGTAAATGCTACAAGGAAGGTAAACTTATGTCATTTCCCTATTTTCCAGTCTGGTCTATTCTCTTGACCACGAAATTCCATTAGTTTGATCCTGTCTAGGTTCAGTGTGGCACAGGTAAAGGGATTGAGAAACAGGCCTTGGAAATTCTTGCTCAAATCATGATTTTGTGGCATTCTCACAGTATAATCTACTTCCTCTCACCTCACTTTTCTTCCCACTCTACAGCCTGATTAGAAGGGATATTTCTAAGCATATTGGGTGCCAGATTGAGGAAACTCAACTGTTTCTACCCAGAATACAGCACTGCCCACAGAACCCATTTCCTTCAAGAAGCTCCTGATGATAATGAAGGCAGCACATTTGAGCTTGCTAAATTTTAGATGCCTAAACCCTTATTAGGGTTTATACATATCAGCAACAGTAGAGAACTAGGGACTGCTGAGGTTACTAGTTACTTTGTTGAGGTAAAGCATAAAGCAAGATCCCTTTGAGGAGGATGACTTGAGAAGTATGTCCAAAAGATTACCAGAGAGCCTGTAGTACTTTCTAGCTAATTACTAACATGTATTTTGAAGGACATCAGGAAAGTAGAAGACAATTCTTGGAAAGCTAGTATTTCAATAAACATAAAAATAAACCACTTAAGTAAATTTACAAAGCAATAGTCAAGGAGTGGGAAAGTAAGTAGTACAAATTGCATAATGTGTAAGTATTAAAGGGATTCTGAAAGAAAGAACTAGGTGATACTAATCAAGAAAGGCTTTTTGAAGAAGTAAAGAGTAGGGATTTGTTCGTTCCATATTATATCAAGAGCTAAGGATATAGCTGTGATCAAGACAATTAAGGTCACTGCCCTTGTGGAATTAACAATGGATAGTGGAGGAATGAAATAGTAAACACATAAGTAAGCAAAATAACTTATAATTATTATGAAAGAAATAGTGGGATATGTTAATAATTAAAGTAGTGCGGTACTCACTTCAAATAGTACAGGCAGGGAGGAAGGATATCTTTGATGAATTGACATTTGAGCTGAGACTCATGTTGAGAGCAAGCTAACTATTTGAAATGTTAGTGGGAGAACATTTCAGACAGAGGGAATAGCAAGTGCAAAGCATTGGAATGGGAAAGAGTTTTTGAGCAAGGAGGTGTGGATGAGTAAAGGGAGTGTGGCATGTATATGTTATATAGATGCAGGTTGCAGAAATTGATAGGGATCAGATGATGTAGAACCATATAGACCATGGTAAAAAGTTTGAATTTTGTCCAAAGAAAAATAGGAAGCCATTGAAGGGTTTTTAGTAAGGAAATGTGTTACCTAATCTATATTTTTAAAAACTCACCCTAATTGTTATGTAGGGAATGAATTGGAGAAGGGTGAAAGAAGAGGCAGAAGGCAAGTTAGGAATTTTTTTGCAGGTCAGATAAGGAATGATGAGCCAAGAAATATATACATATGAAGGCAACCTTGGTGTCCATCTGTAGATGAATGGACAAAGAAAATGTGATATATATATTATATATATTCATATTCATGAATATGAATATATATAATATTCAGCCATAAAAAATAATTAAATCTTGCCATATGTGACAACATGGATGACCATGAGGGTATTATGCTAAGTGAAATAAGTCAGACAAAGGCAAATACCATATGATCTCACTTATATGTGGAATCTAATAAACAAAACAAACAACAACCAAGTTCATAGATACCAAGAACAGATTGGTGGTTGCTGGAGGGCAGGGGGCCTAGTAGATGAAGGTGGTCAAATGGTACAAATGGTACATGTTTGAAAGTCACTAAGAGGGTAGATTTTAAAAGTCCTCATTGTAAGAAAAAAGAAAAAAATTGTAATGATGTAGGGTTATAGATGTTAACTAGACTTATTGTGGTAAACATTTTGCAGTATATATAAATATGAAATCATGTCATATACCTTTAATCTGTGTATAATGTAATTAGTCCTCAATTTTTAAAAAAATTACATTATTTAAAATAAAACTTAGAGGATGAGGACAACTGAAGTTACATTGGATTTTTAAGGTCTAACAAACTTTGAAACTTTTCTGTCAGTATAAAAGAAAAACATGATGGTGGCTTTAATCAGACTGGAGGTAAAGATGGGGAGAAGTAGATCAATTCCAGTTACATTTTAGAAGAAACAAGAATGAATGGGTGTGTGGTGGTGACATTTTACAAGTTGGTGGAAAGGGAATGATACAGAATGTTAAAAGTGAATAGGATTTTGGAGCTCAAACTTATTTTATTACTGATAAAGAAAGCAAAGTTTGAGAAAGTAATACCTGGCAAGATTAGTGATTTGCCCAAGGCAGTATGTGACAACTGGTCATTTTGCTGAAGGTAGAAAGTCTTCATGGAGGGATACAGATAAGATTGGGAAGGAGGATGAGTGGTATTTAGTGGAATATCTTAAATGTTAAATTGAAGATTTTGTGTTCAATATAGCTGGCAAGAGAATCACTGTAGGGTAAGGAGACCATGAAGGTATCTTTTAGGAGATTGCTTGAATTTAGCAATAACAGTAGAAATGGAGAGAGAAATATAAGGTGTTAAAGAGGCATAGTTTCACTCACCAAGATGGGGAATAAGGGAGGAATTGCAGGTTTTGTGAGATCAGTGGGACAAGTTAAGTTTGAAAGTACCTGTAGAATATCTAAGTAGAAAGTTCAAAGTGGCAATTGGAACTATGTGTCTCTAAAACTCAAAAGTGAGGTCTGGGCATAAGATAGAGTCATCATCATAAAGATAGTAATTTATGCAATGAAAGTAGATAAGGTTTCCTTGAAAGGATATGTACAACGAGAAAAGGACCAAAGACAGAGTGATGATTTAAGAAATGAGCAGAGGCAAAGGAACCAGTAAAAGAGATGGTGAATAGACAGAAAGGTGATTTTAGAAGCCAGTGGAAGAGAATGTCAAGAAAAATGGAGTGTTGAGTTAGTTTTATTGTAGCATTCTTTCTAATAGTAGACATGTGGAAACAATCTAAATGTCTATTAGTAGTTAAATAGTTAAATTGGGGTACATTTGTACTTCAAACTCAGATGTCTGTAGAGGATGTGCTTTAAAATGCAGAAAGTAGGGGCAGCCCTGGTGGCTCAGTGGTTTAGCACCGACCCAGGGCCTGATTCTGGAGACCCAGGATTGAGTCCCACATCGGGCTTCCTGCATGGAGCCTGTTTCTCCCTCTGCCTGTGTCTCTGCCTCTCTCTCTCTCTCTCTCTCTCATGAATAAATAAATAAAATCTTTAAAAAAAATAAAATAAAATGCAGAAAGTAGTGAGCTAAATGGGTGATGGGAATTAAGGAGGGCATCTGTTGTGATGAACACTGGGTGTTACATGTAAGTGATGAATCACTAAATTCTACACCTGAAATCAATTTTACTATATATGTTAAGTAACTAGAATTTAAATAAAAACTTGAAAAGAAAAAAATAAAACAAAATGCAGAAAGTAGATCAGATGTAAGAAAACCGGTGCCAAGGTGGCTATAGGATGTCCTTACATTATACCTGCCTAGGTTACATTGTATACACACACACAATCACACACACACACACACACACTTTGGTCTTTCCACAATTTGGCTGACACTATTAGATAGTTAAATCATCAGCCATTTTCAGCACTTTTGTACCTGCCTGACTTCTCTCTAGAGATTAGAAAAGCTGAATTCTCTCCCAACCTCTCTTTTAGTTAAGACTGGCCATGCTAATTCTGACCAAGAAGGATATAGGGAAAATACTGAGGAATTTTTGGGAAAGCTTTTGTTTTCCTGATAAAAGGGATAGATGGCTCATAGTCCCTTCCTCCTTCCTCAGATGTTGATGTAATAATACCTGGAGCTGGGGCATTCATTATATGACCATGAGGGGAGTACAGAGACAGTAGCCCTGAAATTGTTAAACTACTGAATTATTGCCAGCATCTGCCTACCTCCAGGCTTCTTGTTATATAAGAAAAAAATACACTTTCATTTAAGCCATTTTAAGTTGGCTTTTCTTGTGGCTGAATACTTTCCTAATGTATGAGGTATATATTTTCATTTAATGTTTATTTTTATTAAAAAATACATGTATAGGGGATCCCTGGGTGGCGCAGCGGTTTGGCGCCTGCCTTTGGCCCAGGGCGCGATCCTGGAGACCCGGGATCGAATCCCACATCAGGCTCCCGGTGCATGGAGCCTGCTTCTCCCTCCGCCTGTGTCTCTGCCTCTCTCTCTCTCTCTGTGACTATCATAAATAAATAAAAAATTAAAAAAAATTTTTTTTTTAAAATACATGTATATAATTTAAAACTTTAAAAAAATTAGACTATTCCTTTTGCTTGGGATCTCCATATATTCTAGGTAAATGGTGATACTACTATTTCTTGACTTACAGATTTTACCATTATCTATTGATTTTCTACTATGATAGGTAAGGGTTTAATTCTCTTATACCTCTTTATCATGTCCTCTCTCCGATTATACTAATATTCTGTTAAGTAACTGTTTGGGGTCCAATCAGCATTTACTGCTAACGTTGTTATGACTATGTTCATATTATTCACAGCTGGGTCAAATAATGTACTCTGTTTCCTTTCTTATACAAATATTTATTTTTCTTTAAATTAATAATTGCCTAGTTATTTTCTATGTAAAACTTAAGTCTCCCCCCGATAACCTTACAACTGTAGATGATCTAGCAGGTCCATCTCCTTTTCAATGGAGACATCCTTCCTGGAGCCCTCCATCCTCCATTTTCATTTTGGACTGGTTGCTCTCAAGGTCTGCTACACATCCTATATTCTAGACTTTTCTTTCAGTGCCAATATCAAAATGTCCTTTACCTCTCCTCTCTATTGAATCCTTTATTCTTGGACCCTATGATTTTTTCTTTGTTCATTGTATTCCCTCACTTCAGCATAGCATATCCTTCAGTAGCTTTTTGAGGATGCATGGGAAATAACTTTCCTGAGTCTTGATTTACAGTTTGGCTAGGTTAAGAAATTATGCACTGTCAGATTTTTAAAAAGTATTATTTCATTGTCTTTTAGCTTCCATTATTACCATTAAATTGTCCTATGCCATTCTGATTCCTAATCCTTTGTATTTGCATCATCTTTTTCTCTTTGGGAACTTTTGGAATCTGTGCCACTGATAATATTCCAGAAATTCAGAGTGATGTGAAATCTTGTTGTGGATCTTTTTTCGTTCACTATATGAGGCTCTGTGTGGGTTTTTTCGATCTTTAAACCCATATCCTTCAGCTCTTGATTAGTGTGGCACTCCATCCTCACTGTTAGCTGTTCTAGAAATCAACGTACATAATTTCTAAGCTTAGACAAACTATTAACCAACCAGAGTCTTTTGATTTACTATTTCAAAAAGAATACTTTTGGCATACTTCCCAGTTGTCTGGGTCAAGTGGGAGTTTTATGCAGGCTTTATAATAATCTATTTCCCATCCTTTAACTGTAGAGGTTCTAATACCTCTAACTTCTTAGCCTTTTCAGAGTTTTAGTTTGAATAGGAAAACTACTTTTGTAGCTAGACCCCAAAAAATATAATAGCTCAAACATAATAGTTTTTTCTTAAGTAACAGCGAGACAGCCCTCTTTCATGTAGTCACTTAGGGACCTAGGCTGACAATGGCTCTTCTGTCTTCAACATGTGACCTCCAAGAAGGTTACCCTAAAGCTCATCTCCATTCTAACCAGTCGGAAGAGGAAAAGAATGGAGTGTGCACAGAACATTTTTATGGGACAGGTCTAGAAGTGATATATATCACTTCTCCTCTTATTCTGTTTGTTACAACTCAGACCTCTGGCCATGCCTAACTGTAAAGAAGGCTGGGAAACATAGTCTAAAAATCTAGAATACAAAAAGAATAGGAGAACATGGATTTTGGTGAACAACTGGCAGTCTTTACTGCTCTAGCATAGTGTGAAGTAGAATGGTATGAAGTACTTAGCTTTCTTTACTCTTAGGTCAGTTACCATTTTTCTTTCTGCTCAGATTCCAAAATTTGGTCTCTCCTTTTTTTGTTATTGTTGTTCCCTTTATTGTTCTTTTGTTCTTCTATGTTTAGGCCTTTCTTATTCCTTGACCATGATTTTAGTGAAATTTTGGTTGGGAGAAGAGGTAAATATGCAGTTACACTGTCATTTAAAACATGTAGGCATAATAAAATGACCAAAGAAAAATATTCTGGGGTTCATATGGGTTTATTGGCTGTGAATTTTCAGCTCCTGAACTATACTATGAATACTTTTACTTGTGAAAATAAACAAAGAATTTTATGTACTGACATAGAAAAATGTCTTTCATATATTAAACAAAAATAGAAAGTTTTGGAACAGTGTTATAGTATGATTCTATTTTTGTGTATGTTTATAAATATACTAATATTTTTGGAAGGATATACTTCTAAATTTAATGGTGGTTATTTGTAGGGAGTGGGACTGAAAAAAGGTTGAGAAGTTGGGAAGCTTTCCCTTTTGATTTTGTATACTTCAGTGATATTTGAATCCTTTCACTGAGCATGTATTGTGTTTGAAACTTTTTTGGTTACTAAAGAAAAGAGCAAATAAAGGAATTGTCAGCAGGGTCAAATGCCCTAGAGGTCAAGGAAAATGAAGGCTGAAAAATAGCTACCAGATTTGGAAATTAGATTTTTATTGATGTTGTGGGATCAGAAGTAATCTCAATGAAGAAAATACAGGATATCAGGAAGTTTTTGGCTTTTTAAAAAAATAGACCATTTAAGACAAGGATGTGATTAGAGCAGGCTGAAGAGTTGAGGAGGCAAGGTCTGAGGTTATGTGGAGTTTTTTTTCCCCAATATATTTTTGTATTTTCTTTGAGTATGTTTTATAGCCCAAGGAGGGGTTCAGTAGAGAAGGAGGAAAATTCAGAAGGGAGATGACTTCAAGGAAAACAATTTCAGATTTTTCCTCATGTGCCTCATCTGTCCAGTGATGATTAGACTCTTTTGAAAGATTAAGAGTAGTGAGGTAAAGCCATTTCAGCAAGACTGATATAGAAGGAAAATCCAAATTTTCAGTGAAGAGGGCTTTTATTTATTTGTTTTTGAAGTCCCTTCCAATTTACAGTTCTACAAATTCAGCTTACAGTTCTACAAATTCAGTTGGTTCTGCTGAGTATGGCCTTGACAGGAGCAAACACCCTGCTTTAATATGACTTGAGCTAGGAATCCAGGCTTATTATTAGTAAGGGAGATAAGAATGAAGAATTTCTGTTTCTTTTGAGGAGCAAAGCATTCTCCCAGGAAATCTGACAGAGTTAGCACTTCCTCTAGCTCCTTATCAAGTTAAGAAGCTCTCATTTTCTTTTAAGTGCCTCTCTCTCTCCCCTTTCCCAAGGATACTAATTTAGAATCTGCTTTGCCAAGAATCTGTGTATTTTGGGAATCCATTTCTTCACCTCACCAGGGTTACAGTGAGTCATGGCTCTGACTCCAATCTGCCTCAGAAATTGTAAGGTGGTAGATAATGAAGACCTTAACTAGTTCTGCCTCTTTCCTAGGAAAATTCTAGGCTCTGAACTTCTAAGAGTGATTTTCGCCCCCCCAACTCTAAAATTAAGAGGCATCTGGTATGTGTTACATAGAAACTTGGAGTCTTTTCTTTGAGAGATTTTAAGTATTACTGTAAATTGAGAATAAGATGCTTCTGTATAGAAATTCCTCAGGTCAAATAAGTCCTTATCATGAAGTAACTTATATTTTCTAGAAGCCACTTTGCATAGAAAGAGCAGAGCATGGATATGGCTTGCCCTATGAACTCTCCTAAGTTCTGTCAAAGAGCAGACTTGAGTTTACATTCTTCATTCTGCCTCCTAACATTAGGTATCCTGGCATAGATTTAAAATCTAATTAAGCCTCCTGTTTCTTGGTCAGTCTCTGACCTTTTTATATTCCCACTTTTTGGCCCACTGGAGAGAGGAAGAATGGATAATAAGAGTTGCATTATGCGGGATCCCTGGGTGGCGCAGCGGTTTGGCGCCTGCCTTTGGCCCAGGGCGCGATCCTGGAGACCCGGGATCGAATCCCACGTCGGGCTCCCGGTGCATGGAGCCTGCTTCTCCCTCTGCCTGTGTCTCTGCCTCTCTCTCTCTCTCTGTGACTATCATAAATAAATAAAGATTTAAAAAAAAATGTTTAAAAAAAGAGTTGCATTATGCTTCTTGAGGTCCAGAGGATGTTAGGAAGGATTATTCCTGTGGGTTCTTCAGGTTCCAAAGTGTGTCTCCTGAGAGGATTGCTCAGCAGGTATGAATTCCTCTCTTCCCACCCCAGCCACCCCATGGGTTACTCAGTCCACAGGAGAGTCAGGCCACCAAGGTATATGCAGACTAGGTCCAAAAGATGAGACTGTAAGGGAGTGAGACTTGAAATAGAAGTGGGCAGAGCTTCTGATAGCCAGTACTGTGTAGGTTTCTTTGGTCTGTGAGAATGAACTGCCACTTCTGTAAGTAACCTGGGAGGATACATTTATTTCACAGGGTCATTTTTCTTCTGAAATGCCCTTGTAAGAGGAGGAGAGATAGCAGGTCAAGGTAATCCAAATCCCAAGGGTTCCTCAGTTCTCTTTAGCTATATTCACTGTCCCTAACCACATTTTCCAGTGTCCCACCTTGCTCTTTCATTCATTCAGGGCAGCCTACTACAAATTCATTTATAGTACCTGCTCTGGTAATTCCAATGAAGTCTCTGCTTAAAGTAAGAATAAATAAAAAGCAAAGGTAGAGCTCAGTTATGTGAGGCTTCTTCATTATTTCTGTGGTACCTGGGGAACAATGGGAAAAAGGGGAAATGACTTGTCACTAAGAATCTTCTGATTTCTATTCCTCAAGCAACCTCATAACATTCTGCAGAGGCGCCTCATGGAAACCAACCTGTCTAAACTTCGAAGCAGTCGTGTGCCTTGGGCCTCCAAGACCAACAAACTGAATCAGGCTAAGTCTGAGGGACTAAAGAAGTCTGATGATGATGACATGATTTTGGTTTCTTGCCAGGTAATGTTCTGAGAATAGTTTTTCCAGGGTTTTCTGGAAAGTAGGATTTGTGCCCACTGTGATTCCCATAGTGGGGCTCTCTCCTCCAAAGTATATAGAACATGGGTCTTATCATAGAATTCGTAAGTGAGTTTTACAGGAAGTATATGTAATATTTTTATGCATGTACACTTTTATGGGAAAAAGGACCAAAGCTTTCATCAGATTTGCAAAAGGATGTTTGATACACACACACACACACACACACACACACACATGCACACACATGCACACATGATTAAGAGCTACTTGGTATATAGAATTAAACAGCCAAAGTCCTTTGGAATCCTCTGTCCACTCTAGATTCAGCAGGAGAAAGGCTCCTAAAAGGAGACTCAGTAGTGTTTAAAGATGAGACATTATCAACCCATAATTGTGAGATGCTCTCACAGCCCAGCCTTTTCATATGACATCTGCTGCTTGCTCCCTTCTCTTTTGCTTCTCTGGCTCCTGCTGAACATTATGTTTCTTTCCACAGTGTGCTGGAAAGGATGTGAAAGCCTTGGTTGACACAGGCTGTCAATATAATCTCATCTCTTCAGCCTGTGTGGATAGACTGGGGTAAGTAGCCACTTGTGCTAGGTGAGAGTCAGAAGCTAATGCATTCTTTGTCTGGATCTATTTTTGAGGTTAGAGATGGTGAGAGTCTCTAACAAAGCTCCAAGAGAAGTATGTAGAGTTCACATATCAGCTGGAATTAGTCCTTAGTTGGGGAGGGGATGGTAGGTTTTTAGGCACCTGGGAGAAATCAGGGAATCAGGAAAGTATTAGGTTTTCCATTAACTCCCACCTATTAAGTTCTGAACAAAGACCTCTGGGCTCTGGAATGAGAGAATGTGAGATCCTTGGCTCATTGTTAGCCAAGCCCTGATCCTGATATGTGCTCTGCAAAGATAACAAATTAGAAGGAGCAGTCTTGTTGGTATACTTCAGATGAGTAAAAGCAGGGACATGGTTCGTCTTAGCTCAGGATCCTTCTGGAGGCCATACTGCCTACCCCAAGAAGCATCAGTCAGAACTTAGAATAGGACGGCTATTGCTGCTGGGCCTGAGCCATTGGAGGCGTGATTAACCCTAACCCTAACCCTAACCCTAACCCTAACCCGTGATTAATAGTTTTTTTTCTTTTAAAAGATTTTATTTATTTATTCATGAGAGACACACACACAGAGAGAGAGGCAGAGATATAGGCAGAGGGAGAAGCAGGCCCCATGCAGGGAACCCGATGTGAGACTCGATCCCGGAACTCCAGGATCACGCCCTGAGCCAAAAGCAGATGTTCAACCGCTGAGCCACCCAAGCGTCCCAACTAATAGTTTCTTAGTGCCTTTCCTCTCTAAAAGAACATGTAAAAACAAATATTACTGCTGCCCCTGCGGGGGATTGGGTGTGCAGCAGATACCTCATATATTAAATGTCTTTGGTTGTTTAACAGTTAGAATTGGGTTCTTCTTCTTTTCATCAGAGAAAGCCTATTTTGTATCTTTCTTTTTTTCAGTCAATTGGTACTTTTATGTCTTCTTCCTTTTCTTCCCTTCTAAGTACCAGATGGGCTCTAGGGTCTAGCTCAGAACTAGAAGGATCAACCCAATGTCCTTTTCCACTCTTCTAGGCCTAAGAACAACAAATCATTCCCTAGCTTAATCTCTGTATTGAAATAATCACTAGGGTAGATGTAATGGTTCATTCTAAGCTGCTTTCAAGATGTTCATAACTCTTAGGTAGGACTTGAACAAGGCTCAGTTTATATAATTAGTGATCTCTGCCGCCTGATCTGTTCCTTCTTGTTTCTACCCTGTCCTCACCCCTCACCACCACTGTGACTCTTTGAGGCTGGCTCTTTGGGTTTTGTACACTGCTATTTAGGCTGGTGGGAGGAGTCTAGGACACAAGTGCTCTTGTAGGAAAAATTCCTGAGCTTTCTTATGTGGTGAAGAGATGAGATATAGTGCAACATGATGGTTCCAGAAAGACTAATAATGTCCTGGTGCATAATTAGGCAGCAGCGTGCATGATTCCAAAGGAATTAATAACCATCTGTAAAACTGCAATTATTTTTCTTTTGGATGAGCTATCACACCAAAAGAGAGGAAATGGAGTAAAGCAGAAGTATTGGCACAGAAAGTCCGTAATTAAGTTTTTAATCCACCAACCCATGATAGCTTGGGTGCTGGCTGTTCCAATCAGCTTATATAACTGTGTGAAACCTGGATACTGTTCCTTTCCTTCCCCCCCTGCAGAGACAAGTTAAATTAATTAGGACTTTTCTCCATGATCTTCCTTGCTGATGTCAATGTCAATATCTTGATCCACTTACCAAATAAGTGCCAGCCTACACTAACCTTATAGCTAAAGACTAACTGATGAGGATAAACTGAAACAGAAAAGGCAAAGAGAAAATTAGACACCAAACAAAAGCATCTTCTAAAATTGGGACAAACCCCTGCCCTTTCTGAGTTCCCTTACCCACACATGATTAAAAGGACATGTTAACTAAATTGCCTTGCATATAGGTGGGGATGTTAGGATGCAGAATAGGATTTTCTGAGTGTATTGACTTTCATTTTTCACCAGTGCAGATAGTGACATAGCTTTTTGAGAATAGGAACTGAATCTTTCCTTAAAAAAAAAAAAAAAATCCCCTGGCATGTGTAGGACAAAGTTCTGAAACAAGAAGTATAGGCTGCTTAGCACTTTTTTTGGGTAAATTAATCCCAGGAACTTCATGGAAAAGTCCAAATGGGGGTCATAAGGTAGACATTGCCAGATTCCATCAGAAGCCTCTGCCAAGGGGATTCTAATATCTCCCTCTCTGGTGCAGACTCAAGGAGCATGTCAGATCTCACAAACATGAAGGAGAAAAGCTTTCTCTACCCCGGCATCTTAAAGTAGTGGGCCAGATTGAGCACCTGGTGATCACACTGGGCTCCCTCCGCCTGGACTGTCCAGCAGCTGTGGTTGGTGAGTAGAATTGAGAACTAGACCTATGGACCCCTATTGTAAACCCCCCTCCCCATTTCCACCAAACCTTCATCAGATCTCATGCCTGTAAATATTGACTTCTTCAAAATCCCAGGTTTCCATTTTTCTGTACTATAGACTTGTCCCAATTTTTACTCTCCAAAGTACCAGATTCAAGACATGTTGAGAATTACTAAGAAAAAGGAGTTGTGATTCAGTATATATATAAAAAACAAAACAAAACAAAAACAAAACCTGTTAGGGGTAAGAAACAAACATTTTTGTGTGCCAGTGAAGGTGGCTCCTAAGAGCTTTCCCTGCACTTGCTGGAAATAGAGGGCAAGATCCCCTTACTTCTTTGCCATAAATCACTTGATAACTTCCCATCATCTTCTATATTTTCCCTTATGTACTCTACTCTAGACTGCTCTAAATTCTGGGTTTTGTCCTATGTTTGAATCTTGGCTCTATTACCTTTTAACCGTAATGATCTGGGAACAGGAAAATTACTTAATATAGTAGATGTTCAGCAGATGTTTATTGGATGGATGGATGGATGGAAGGATGGATGAATGGATGGATGGAAGGAAGATTAGATAGAAACCAACAGTGATAAGGCTGACTTCTAAACCAGCATAGGAATAGTTGAATCTTAATTTTTTTTTTAGAGGACAATGAGAAAAATATATCCCTTGGTCTCCAGACTCTCCGATCCCTTAAGGTAGGATTGATTCTACTTTCTCTTTGATACTTACTCTCTGAGACAGGGGTCCTTTTGCCATTGACAGTGGGATCACTGACAGTGGGACCCTCTGAGACAGTGGGTCCTTTTGCCATTGACAGTGGGATCACTGACAGTGATTCTCCTTTGTTTTTAGTGCATCATAAATTTGGATAAGCACCGGCTGATCATGGGGAAGACAGACAAAGAAGAAATCCCTTTTGTGGAGACAGTTTCCTTGAATGAAGACAAGTAAGTACTCTTGAAGACAAGGTCAGGTCCAGTAAAATCCATTTGTCATTAAGTAGAGGGGTATTCATGTAGGATATTGGATTCCTTTGTCCTTCAGTCTTACCACAAGTACACCATCCCCAACCCCTAGAGTTCACCACCCTATAAAACTCTCTAGCCCACATTCTAGTAAGTAGTGATGATACTTCACAGAGTGGTGGGGGAAATAAGTAGCTTTTAAACTAAAATCGTACTTACCTTCAACCTAATTTCTTTGAATTTGGTATCATTTCTTCTATTTCTTTCTCATTTCAGCACTTCAGAAGCATAACTACAGACTGCAGCATGTCTGCACGTATGCACACATACCAGGTTGACAGATTGAGAAAACTGGGTTTGAACCAAATGCAGTAACAACTTGCTGTGGACCAAGTCCTTCCCTCTAATAGAAGCTCCAGGGGCTCCTTCCCACCCAGACCTCTCTAGACTTTAGTCCATGCTTAGAGATCTTATCTGGTTATAGCCATTGTTTTTTACTCCTCTGATCACTTAATTTATAGACCTTTTGACACTGCCAGGTCTCACTTGTGGCCTACTTTTCTGCTTCTTCAGGAATTTGCTTTTATTAGTCAAATATAGGGGCTGCCAGATTCTCTTTCTCCATAGATAGACTTGCTTCTTTTCCTATAGCTAAAACGTATAATAAACAGGAACCTGACCTTTACCTCCTTTCAACTGTTTCAAAGAGGTGCGAGATACCTATGTCTCAGAATTGGAATTTCTTCTAATTAATTCATTGATTTCTCAAGAATAAATTTATCTGAAAGAGCCCAGAGAGATCATCTACTCCAGCTCCTTCATTTATAGGTCCAGAGAGGCAAGTGAATTTCTAAGCTGTTAATACTAAGTCAGTGGCAGAGGAACCTAGAACTCAGACTCGACAAGCCAAGGCTATATTCATTCTCCCATGCTGCTGCTTTTGACTTCAGGCCTTGAGAGAAAGGTGAAGAAGTGAGGGTTTATAAAAAGCAAGGTAGGGGAGGAATCTGCTTTGGAGATGGATGCCAGGAGGATCTGGGTAGCCCTCCCTCCTGTGTGCTAAGTCCACTAAAAGTCTCTGCCCTAAATTGTCATATTTAGGACTTTATTTTGGCACCTAAAAGCTGAGGGTACAAAAATGAATGAGACAGCCTCTCACCTTGAACTTCTTGAAGGGGAGAAGAGGGAAGGAACCAGAGATGAAAGAACATTAATCACTTTCTGAGATGGAATTGAAGGCTTTGGTAAATAACCTGGGGATGACTCCTAGACATTAATACCCTAAGATCTATTCACTATTTCTGCCCAGCCTGTTATTTGTCTGCCATGGACTCAAGTAGCTGGGATAAGGATAGGAATAGAGAAAGGAGATGAAAAAAATCCAAGCAGATCCAGAATAGAAGGAAGTACTGTGTAGAATTCCTTTGGTGGGAAGTCCCTCTTATGGAAACCTTTCTGCGGTGGAAGTCAGGAAAGGAATTTCCTGACAGGGAACTGAGGGTTGGGAAACTCTTCAGCCTTGTTCTACTTCAAAGAAAGAAGCAGGGCAGGAGCTGACAGTGTTAAGGATCACTTTTTCTGGCTGCCCAATGTCTGCTGACCCTTCTCAAAATGTTAGAGATCATAGGGGTTTCTTAAAGCTTTTTTTGTTGGGGTGTCAGGTTTGATACCTGTAATGAAATCTGCCCTTCAATTTGGTTGTAGAGGTACAGGGAGAAGTCAGAAAAATAATCAGCTGTGAATATATTTTTAAGAGATTTCAAGTCTACCCTTGGCTCATAGCAGTAGTATCCAGAGTGTTTAATCGATCCCACTTTGAATTTTGCCAGGTCCCACCAACAATCTCGTCAAGTGTTCAGTTACTGCCTCTATCAAACAACTCTTTGGAACTTTGAATGTTTTTAGACTTATAGAAGCTCCTAGGAACTTGGTAACCCTCATTTGAACAGCTAAGCAACCATACCATAGCCTGGGGTCACCCCCAGACTCCCTACCAGCCTCTATAGTAGAAGCAAGATGGAAAACTAAGCACAGACACAACAGGGAAGGCCATGTCTGAACTTCAGCAGGGGTGACCCCAGCTTATCAGCCTTTAGTGCCCCCTCCAAATTCACCCCAGTTTTTCCTGGGAGGGGGAGCCTGTGCCTTTCCATTGAGGCCTCTCCACTCTCCTGCTCTACTTATCATGGCACTACTTTGGCCTGCTCTTTATCCTAAGACTGAGTTGAAATACTTCACCCCTTTTTCCCCAGGTTGAAAACTCCAAGCCTTGCCTCTTGGCCACGAGTGAGGCATCTTGGAAGTTCCTTGGCCTAGTTTATCCTTATTTGGATTCCGTCTGGACCAAGTGAGGCCAGGAATTCTAAGGTGTTGGAAAGGTGTGACTAATCCTGGCCCTTTGAGTTCAGGATTATATGGTGTCAGAGAGATGATCAGGTGGCCTTTAGTGATCTTTCTGGCCTCTGTGAATCAGCCAGTGATTTTCCAGTTTTGGAATAGAAATAGTTGGGGTGATATGAGCTTAGGGTATCATAATCTCATTCAGTATAGTCAAATCATTTGAATTCACTAACCAAATAATTGTGCTTTAAACCCCAGGCTTTATAGAGATACTTAAAAATGTCTAAATACCACTCTGGGAAGTCTTATGCTTCATTAGTCTTTAAATGCTGCCAAGTTGATTATTCTGATAGCCCATATCTCCTTGATATTCATGAGGGAGTACCTGATCCACTTTGTGGGGACTGGCAAGGTGAAAAGTAAGGTTAGTTCTTCCCAGAATCCTAGAAAATTCTCTCTGGCACCTCTGATTCAGGATATGGGAAGAAAGTGTTCCAGGTCAGAGTTCTGAAGACCGGCAGTTGCAGGGAGTAATCCTATAGAACTAGTACCCTTCTCATTCCTTATTAGAGGTCCCTCTCAAATACAGGAAGTTTGAAAACTATTGTTTTTGTTATTTGGTATATCTATGCCTGAGTTATATGAGGAACAAATGTTTTCTGACTTTTCTATATCCTTGCCCTGCACAGACCCCACCTGGTAAGATTTTCTATTCTTTAGCTCAAAGTGTCTGTGGAATGGATTGCTTATTGTGTCAGCTGCCCTGACTCTTGTGTAATAGAAATATCTTTCCAGGCTGGAGACATGGGGGAGATGAACTGGATTCTTTCCTCCTTCTGTTGCCAGGCCTCTACATTGGCACTTTTACCTGCTCAGTGTTTCTGGCTGTGTTGGGTTTATTTGTGAGATTGATGTAACAATAAAGTGAAATCTGACCCTCTGTGTGCTTGTCTGACAAAGTCTCTGCGTCAGGGCCCCTGGAAAGTGAAGGAGCCCAGTCATAGCCTAATTGCCTCAGTGTTTCTCTCAGGGTCCTCTGGACACAAGTCTTTGAGGTTCTCCTTTCTTCCATTGCTGCTAGTCCTTCAGCAGTCTCTTACTTGCTGCATATCCTTGGGCAAATTAGTGAATCTCTCTGAGCTTTGTTTTGTAATTTACAAAACAGAGCTTTGTTTTGTAACTTAATACACAGTATCAAATGTAAAGTGGTTGGCATATGGTAGTCCCTTAAAGATTTAACAGTATATAAGAACATTTTTTTATGGTGGGTCAGAAGTGTGTAAGAGAATATTTCTTCTAGAAAGAGACATATTTAGTTAAAACAAATAGGATAGGTTTTGGAAGGGAAAGTTTTATTGAATGAGACTCAATATATAGTTAAAGCCATTGTCTAAATGACATTTCAAATAAATGCATTTTACAGATGATAGAAAATTACCTTTTAAGTATTAATATCATAATATTTAAACAGTATGATTAAAGAGTCAACAGGAAACATTCATTCCTTGGCTATGACAGTGGTTATCAAAATCTAGAATTACAGTTCCATTACTACTTAGATTATATTACTGTTCCACCTCAAAAGATTTTCTGTCGTTTTTTTGTCCATTTATTCTAAATATAAAAAATTAGGGGTACCTGGGTGACTTTGTCAGTTAAGTGTCTGACTTCAGCTCAGGCCATGATCCCAGGGTCTTGAGATTGAGTCCCACATTGGGCTCCCTGCTCAGTGGGGAGTCTGCTTCTCCCTCTCCCTCTGCCACTCCCCCTGCTTGTGCACTTGTGCTCTTTCTCTCTGTCAAATAAATAAATACATTTTTTTTTTTTAAAAAAAGAAAGCTTGGATTAACAAGTTTATGTGAAGATGATGTTGGTGTTTTAGTTAAGGAGTGTTAAAGTATCAAGGACTCCGTGTATAGATGTCATTTGTAAGACAGGGACATGTATACAGTTTGTGGAGTATCTAGAAAAGGGCAGTGATAACATGATTATTGTCTTCAGAGCTGTCATGGAAAGTGTTCTTCCTGGCACCAGAAGGCAAGCATTTCCAGTAGGTGGAGATTGCAGAGAGGCATACGTATCCTGGTCAATTGGAGGGAAGCATCTACTATGAACCAGGGACTATGCTAACTCCTGCAAAGAAGTTAGTATTGCTCATAGTTTTGCAGAAGAAAAAGCTTAGGTTCAGAGTGGTATCAAGATAAATCCATTTAGCACAATTAAATGAATTGTCTCTAAATTTTCTTTCACTGGAAGTGAAAGATGGGATGATCATTTCTTAGCAAAACTGTGAAAGATTTTGGTATTGGGTAGAAGGTGGGATAAGGAGACCTCCAAAGCAATTTCTAATGCTAAAATTATTCGATTTTAGGACATCTTTATTAAATGGCATTGTGAATCAAACGCAGTCTCTTGTTGACTCACTGCCAACACTACAGACTCATTAATTTGGACTTAAATTATGATCTTTTTACCCAGATTTGAAGGTTTGCAAGTAACTGTTCTCATGGAACCAGAAAGCAGAGATAAACTAGTTTGTGTTATAGCTTGGACTCCTCTGGCAGCTGCCATTTCTTCCTTCCATCATTAGTGCATTCTGAGCTATTATATGCTACTGTCTATTTGTCTGGCCAGTGACCTACTGACAGCCGTTTCTCACATGGTGTCAAGCATATGGGCATTGTGACAACTGTTTTCTTAAAGATGCTTTTATTCATGGGTCATGGTATGTTCTGGAAGACTGGGACTGCCAGATGCCTGACCAGAATGGAGAAAAATGGGTCTTTATCTGATTTTTTAGTAGTGATTTATCCAAAGGTTTGAGTAGCCTGGTGACTACAGCTTTATTCTTTCTTTCCAGCACCTTTATCACACTCTTTCCTAGACCTGTGCCTCTAACCAGCAAATCACAGCCACCAAAATCAGAGAGGGGAATTAAATTTAAGCATTGCTCTTACTAGAGCCAGAGTAGCCTCCAAATTTGTAATTAATACAGAAAACCTAGCTCTCTAGGAAGATCACATACTTCAATGTTGACTTACTCAAACCATGCAAGTTGCCTGGAACAGGAGAAATAGATTGGGAAAGGGAGTATGGTTGACCTAGTAGAGATACTTGTGTTTGCCAGAGGACACACCTGGAGGGTAAAGGGAGGAGAAAAAGAAATCATCTATACTGTGAGCCTAGATAACAGGAATTTAACTTTGCTTTCATCATGTGACAAACTAAGGTGGAATGTTTTGGGATTCTGTTATGAATTGCTGGACTCCTGTTATGAATTGGATACACTGGATGACCTTGTACTTGGGGAGCTGCTACAGTGGTTCCCATCTTACTTATTTTGAAAATGGGTAAGGACATGAGAATTTTATTGGTGCTGGGGCTGATCATATGAAAAAGTAATTAATCTTCTTTGAAAGTTCTACAGAGGGCAGCCCCGGTGGCGCAGCGGTTTGGCGCCGCCTGCAGCCTGGGGTGTGATCCTGGAGACCTGGGATCCAGTCCCACATCGGGCTTCCTGCATGGAGCCTGCTTCTCCCTCTGCCTGTGTCTCTGCCTCTCTCTTGCTCTCTCTGAATGAATAAATAAATCTTTAAAAAAAGAAAGTTCTACAGAAACTTTACAACATGTCTGAGTTCATAATAATTTCTCTGTGGTATATACAAACCAATGGAGAATAGAAAGTATATTAAAGTGAACAGTTCTCATAAAGACCAGTTAAGACCACACGGTGTGTGAAGGGCGCCAGTTCTAAGCTCTGAGGAAGGGTAGCTAGAGAGACCAGCTGGGTATACCCTGTGGAGAGTAGGATTTCAGAAATAGTCTCGGTATCAGCAGGTAAGTGGGGAGGGGGAGGGCAGGAATTGAAAAGAGTGACGATTAAAGGGAAACAAAAACAAAGTGAGAATCCCAGTATCAGCCTAAGTTGATTCCACCATTGCGATTCAGCTCTGTCTGTGTATACCAAAGCCTGGAGGGTGGGCCAATCAGACCCTGTGTGTTTGAGGGACTGAGAAACATCCTAGGAGGAGTGAGCCAGTCAGACATGTCTGACACCTTAACAAAAGTTGTGTTGGCAATATCTTATTAAAAATGGTGGACTAAAAATACAGCATCCTCCTGAAACCCCATAAAAATGACAGTAAAGAATACTAAATGACATAAATCAATGAGGACGAAAAACATGGGAGAAAATATAATAGCACCCAAACAGTGTCAACAAAATCTTTTTTTTTTTTAAGATTTTATTTATGTATTCATAGAGACACAGAGAGAGAGAGGCAGAGACACAGGCAGAGGGAGAAGCAGGCTCCCCACAGGGAACCCGACGTGGGACTCTATCCCGGGTCTCCAGGATCACACTTCAGGCTGCAGGTGGCGCTAAACGGCTGCACTACCGGGGCTGCCCTCAACAAAATCTTTGAATCTGGAAAGTAAAAGACAAGCAACAACTGTTGGAGCAGTTCAGAAGAAGCAGAAACCTAATGGGAGTAGGGCCTAGAGGCGGGGTGACAATAATAATAACCAAATGAATAACCACAGAACCCCAGAAAAGACTGAGTGAGGAATTGGAGACATCAGTTATCTGAATAGCAAGTGGCAGGGGTGGAGGGCTAAAAACATGATGATTACTTAAGACTATAAAGTAAGTTAGACCTCAGATCCTCACTCGTTCATTTGTTCATTCCTTCATCCTCTGGAGAAGCTGAATTAGTTGGAACCCCCAAGAACAGCTGGGAGTTGGGAGGAGGCATCTCACTGAAAATGGGAATTTAAAGTTGAGTATTCTGAAGAGTCCGACATTTCTGTCCCTGCCTCTTCTCTTAGGACAATGCTTTCACTTCAGCCTTCTCAAGGTGATTTTTTTCTTTCACAGTCCTATTACCGGTCAAGAGTTGGAGGTAGATGCTCTTCCTTTTATCACTGTTTCCTGACATTTCTCCCTTTGTCTTCCCTTAAAACTCCCCAGCTTTGAGTCTCATGCCATCAGGTTGTATTACTTATTTCCCTTCATTGCTGTCATCTACAAAATCAATAAGCCCATGGGTCATTCACTCTCATTTCTCAAAAACTTTAGGTCTTGGCTCATTTCACTCCCCACAACACTACTCCTTATTTAATTATTGATGGTTAATTTACATACATGGATGATCCTTTCAACAGCTGAACAACATATTGGTTCCTTGAATAACAGCGAATAACATATTGGTCAACAGCCTGACATACTCGTTCCTTGAATAACAGCATTCCACTATTTTATGCATTCATTCCTGTGGTCATACCTTTTATTTTATTTCCAAAAACTGTAACCCTTCCATAAGGTCAGGCTGATGTATCTCACTGTCTGACCATCACTTTCTATCTTCTAGCCATCTCCTAGTAACTTGATTCCATCACTCCTTTGACTACCTCCTTTCATTGTCCCTATCTTCCATGAGTTCCTCTCCTCCCTTCATAACCAGTTTAGGTCCCAGGGTCAGTCATTATGACACTTGTATATACTTTTAACTCCATTTCTCCTCTCTGTCACACTCACTTCACAAAACCACAATGTTAGTTAAAGGCAGCGCTTTGCCTACTCTGCCTAAACTGTGAAGTAATCATGCTGATTGGTCTCACTTTACTTTTTTTCTTTTTACCTTTTATTTTTAAAAAATCCCAGTGTAATTAACATACAATGTTATATTAGTTTCAGGTGTACAATAGTGATTCGACAGTTCCATATATTACTCAGTGCTTATCAAAATAGGTGTGCTCTTAATCCTCTTCATCCATTTCACTCATCTCCCCACCCACCTCCCCTCTGGTAACCGTCTGTTTGTTCTCTATAGTTAAAAGTCTGTTTTTTGGTTTGTCTCTTTTTTTTTCCCTTTGTTCATTTGTTTCTCAAATTCCACATGAGTGAAATCATATGGTATTTGTCTTTCTCTGATTGGATTATTTTACTTAGCATTTATATTCTCTAGATCCATCCATGTTGTTGCAAATGGAAAGACTTTGTTCTTTTTTAATGCTGAATAATATTCCTCTGTGTATGTGTGTGTATACATACATACTGCATTTTTATCTATTCTGTCAGTTGATGGGACACTTGGGCTGTTTCCATAGTTTGGCTCTTGTAAATAATGCTGCAAAAAACAGAGGGCTGCATATATCCCTTCAAATTTGTTTTTGTATTCCTTGGGTAAATACCCAGTATTACAATTACTGGCTCCTAGGATAGTTCTATTTTGAATTTTTTTAAGAACCTGCATACTGTTTTCCACAATGGCTGTACCAATTTGCATTCGGACCAGCAGTGCACAAGGGTTCCTTTTTTCCACATCCTTGCCAACATTTGTTGTTTCCTCAGTTATTCTAGGTATTCAATGAGGTGATATCTCATTGTGGTTTTGATTTGCATTTCATTGATGAGTGAATGAAATGAGCATCTTTTCATGTGTCTGTTGGTCATCTGTATGTCTTCTGAGAAATGCCTATTCATGTCTTTGCCCATTTTTAATTGGATTGTTTTACAGATGTTCTAGAAGTTCTTTATAATTTTGGATATTAACCCTTTATTGGCTATGTCATTGGCAAATATATTCTCCCATACTGTTTAGTTTTGTTAATGGTTTCCTTTGCTGTGCAGAAGTTTTTTATTTTGATGTAGTCCCAATAGTTTATTTTTGTTTTTGTTTCCCTTGCTTCAGGAGACATATCTAGAAAAATGATATTATGCCCAATGCCAGAGAAATAACTGCCTGTGCTCTCTTCTAGGACTTTCTTTTATGGTTTCAGGGCTCATATTTCAGTCCTTAATCCATTTTGAGTTTATTTTTGTATATGGTGTAAGAAAATTATCTAGTTTCATTCTTTTGCATGTAGCTGTCCAGTTTTCCAGCACCATTTGTTGAAGAGATTATCTTTTTCCCATTGCATATTCCTGCCTGCTTTGTCGAAGATTAATTGTGACTGGTCCTACCTTAAATTCATGTCCATAACTCTTAGGCCCTTACAGCTGCCCAATATCATATTCTCCTAGTCATTCCCCTTCCTATTCTAGACCAGAGCTCCACAAACTTTTTCTGTAAAGAGCCAGATAATAAGTATTCTAGGCTTTGCAGGTCATGCAGTCTTTTTTTACAACTGACCTACTGTGCCAGTGTAGCAGAAAGTAGCCATAGGCAATATGTAAATGAATTGAACTTTTATGTAAATCTTTATGTCACAATATAATATTCATCTTTAGTTTTTTTTCTCAACGATTTAAAATTATTAAAATTATCCTTAGCTTATAGGCTGTAAAAAAACAGGATTTGGCCCCCAGCTCTACTTTGCTGGGTTATGTCCTAAATTATTTCATACCTTCTCAAGTTTCTAATGCTTCTTTCCCCATTCTCATTCTTAGATGACTTTGCTTTCTACTTCATTCATGAAATAATAACACTCACCACCCCTACCATACCTACCCCCTTATTGGAATCTGTATGCATATATTCAGTTTTCCCTTCTGTTACTGTGTACTGTTACTGTTACTCTAGCACAATACCTAACTACTGTATAACTTACCATGTTTGTTATTGTCTGTTTCCCCCGCTAAAATCTTAGTTTCAAGAAGATAGGGAGTTTTGTCTGTTTTATATACACTGATGTATATCCAGTACTGAGAACAGTGTTTGGCATGTAAGTATTCAGCAAATACTTGAATGAATGAACACTGGCAACCAGACCAGCAAGCAGAAGTTTAGAGAATTTTTCATCAGAGAAACTTACCTCTCCTTCCAAGAGAAAAGACTCCCCTATTTGATACTTCGAGATCTCCTTGAGCACACTAAGTAGTAATTTTACGAACTTCTTTGAAGAAACACCCACAATAAGAAATCCCCATTTTATGGGATTGACTCAGTACTTAATAAGTATATATGATGTGTACATATATAAAACCAAAGTTTCACAAAATTATTTTTATATGTGATATATTCTGATATATTTCCCGTTCTATTTACTGTCACTTGGGGCAGATGGGAGGAAGGTTGGTTGTAACTGGCTACATTTATTTCACAAACAACTAATGGGTTTGCAACTGGAATTTTGAAAAATACTGCAGGGTGTCCTAATTACAAGCCCTGTCATGTACACAGAGCTTCCTATCAGCTTTCTTTCTTATATCACACTCCTACATATGAACGGATAACCAAGGATCTCCAGATATTTAAGAAAACCTTCTAACACAAAAGACAGAAACAAAGACTGAAAAACAACATAATTTAAGAAATAAAATATTAGAATTATTCTCAGAGAAATAAGAGATTGCATCCCCAGATGGAACAGAATGCTATTTAAAGGGTGGGGTGGAAGGGTGGACAAGAAAGTACTCTAATAAATGTAAGACAGGATAACTGAAATGTAAAAATTCAAAAGAAGATTTGGAATTTGGAAATCTTTAAGAAAAAAAGAAGAAAAATGAAGAAATGATAATTTTTTTTAGGACAAAAACTGCAGCAGCAGGTTTAGAGAACAACCAGTCCAGAATGAAGGATGATGATAGACTCCTGGTGGTGTCTCCAGTTTAAAAAATAAACTGAAAAAAAAAAAAAAGTAAAAGAAAAAAAATAAACTGATAGGCTTCCTGATGTGGTTGAATGTACTGACAGGAGAATTGTGGATAAAAACACTTAAAGCCTTATAGTGAGCCACTAATAGCTTTATACAGTCTTATAGCTAGATACCTATATAGTCTTATAATTAGCCACTTAGGATAGCATGGGAAAAAAAGGCTTCAGTCAAAAAACCAAAATGTGGTATTATGCTAATGGGACCAACTATGAATAATATGTGGAGTCATAATAATATGAGGGTATTTACCTAAGGTGATATAGATACATTGAAGAATAATATATGTGTTTATGAGAGGGCATTAGACTATATATATACATTGTCTATTTCCTATAGGAAGTAAAATAATAGACCAAACTGAAAAATCAAGAACTAGTTATAGGTATGTTATTACGAAATATGGAGATATATCCCAGAAGAGATAGTTAAAAAATAAGAAAAAGGTTGTCCAATTTTTAAAAATATACTATATTGGTAAAAATAACATCTCATGTATTTGAAAATCTTAATGATTAGAGAGGAAGGACTGTTTTCCTTAAGTGTTCCCTTAGGGCACTGGGAAACAAACAATACTGATTTAGCACCCCTCTGAAAGAAACTTTTAAAATTCTCCCTGCTTTGGTACTAAACCTTGTGTTGCTTTGTTATTTTAGGGACTTCAGTAACTTATCAGCAATAAGGGCACCAGTATCTCTAGGAAAAGACTATATTCTAGCCCCACACATTGTTCCCTGGTGGGGACCAGCAAATGATGTGGAATGACACGCTTATATGGCTTTACAGAAAGTGGAGGACAGAAAATCTCACTAAAGGAGGTCAGGTAGAAGCATCCTAGGCAGGCACATGATAAAGGAGGCGGCTCATATAAGATTCCTGGGTATGCTCAGAAATAACTGGAAGAAACTGTGTGTGTGTGTGTGTGTGTGTGTGTGTGTGTGTGTGTGTACTTCCATAACCATGAGCGGCACAATCCAAGGAAACCGTCATCACTGATGCTGTTCATGACTCCATTTGTTCTGGACTGACATGGTCTGGGAACGTGTTGAGTAGTTCAGAGAAAATAAGAAAGGGGCATCTAGAGAACTGTCTGATCACTGGAGGGGAAAGGAGGTGAAGGGGCTGCACATAGCTGGCAAAACCTTGGTCCCAGATACATAAATTGTAACTTCTGCTTCCTAATCTTCTGACTTCCACACTTAAATCTCTCACCTGGGAATTTTTCAGGCTTCACAAAGAAGTAAGAGGGCCCGGCCAGGTAGGTGCCCCTAGACCTGTGTTACTCCTTTAAAAATAATGAACTAGGAAAACTAAGTCACAGGGAAGCAAGGAGAAGGGAGAAGAGTGGGTCCTAAGGGAAATGATTGGGTGCTAAGTCCTTGCCTGTAAAAAGAACTCTGATGTAGCCTTATGGTCTAGGAAAACCCTAGGTCAGAAATCTCTCCTCTCCTGCCTACTATGGTGGCCCACATCCCATCTATAGCTCTCTGGGCTCAGCATTGCTTTCTCATGGTCAAAAGGAACCATACAGGGATTCAGGTAAGTACCTAGTTCCTTGACACACCTTAAGAGCCTCTCTCACTCACCTTTTCCTTTCTCTGGGTCCCCACATTTATTGGTTTTTAGAAGATCTCAGTTTCCACAGAGAACAGGCAAGGTCCCTGCCCTCAGAAAGCTCACCATATTTGGGTGGAGGCTGGGAAATTAGAGGCAGATATGAAAACATAATTTTATTATTTTTTTTAATAAATTTATTTTTTATTGGTGTTCAATTTACCAACATACAGAATAACACCCAGTGCTCATCCCGTCAAGTGCCCCCCCTCAGTGTCCATCACCCATTCACCCCCACCCCCCGCCCTCCTCTCCTTCCACCACCCCTAGTTCGTTTCCCAGAATTAGGAGTCTTTATGTTCTGTCTCCCTTTCTGATATTTCCCACACATTTCTTCTCCCTTCCCTTATATTCCCTTTCACTATTAGAAAACATAATTTTACCATGAGGTTATGAAATATTTCCACAAACACAGAAGGAAGTGCACATAGGTCAGGTAAGTTCTTCCAGCTAGAAAACCCCTACCTAAGGGGAAAGTGTTATTTAGGTGTGAGCAGGGCAGAACAAAAGGAACCAATAGCTTTACTACTTTTTTGTTGTTGTTGTTTTAAGTTCTATTGCATCACCTAAAATTACTTTCATTTTTTGGCCGACACACACCTCCCCCAAACCCTTGGCTCTAGCTCTGTCCTCTTTCTCCTTACCCAAGCCTGAGTCTTCATTCAGTCTCTAGCCAGGCAACCATCTTACAGTTATACTCCACTCATGGGAGCCATAGTCTATGTTCTAGAACATTGATGCCTAACATAAATATTGCATTTTCTAGTGGCCGCATTTAAGGTAAAAAGAAACAAATGAAATTATTTTAATAATTTAATCCAATGTATCTGAAATATTTCAACCTTAAGCAATATAAAAATACTGTGTTTTTTTTTTGTACTAAGTCTTTGAAATCCAGTGTATACTTTGCACTTACTCAATTCTGATTAGCCACATTTCAAGTGCTCAATGACACATGCGGCTAGTGGCTACTGTACTGGACAGTCTAACTCTAAAATGCTGCTTCCAGGAGTGCACTTGTTAATTCTCCAATAAGCAGATAAGGCCCACCAGTCATTAATATATATTCACTTTAAGCCTCTGTACTCTCAATCATGAAGAAAAGACCTGTGAGGTTTTAGCCAGAGGGAGCACACCCTTAAATATCAGACCTAGACAATGAACCCTAAATTGATCCCAAACTTGCCTTTAGCAATCACATCTACAGTGCCTCACAGACTATTCTGACCTCTGGGTTGTTCTTGGCCAGCAGAACACCCACAACAAAGACTTGTTATCTCACTAATGTGACAGTACCTTCACAGGGGCAGCCTGCAGGGGCTTTGATGAAAGGTCATCTAGCCCTACCCCTCTGATTCTGGCTGGGACTAGGCACCACTTGCCACTTGGGATTGAAAGGGTCTAAATATATCTGGCACAGTATCAGACACCTTGTGTTAGAGTCTGGCATCAACAATAATCACGTGGGAGGGGCACCTGACCGGTTCAGTCCTAGAGCAGTGACTCGATCTCAGGATCCTGAAATACAGCCACATGTTGGACATGGAGCAGCCCCCGTGGCTCGGCAGTTTAGCTTTGCCTTCAGCCCAAGGCGTGATCCTGAAGACCCATGATCGAGTCCCGCGTCAGGCTCCCTGCATGGAGCCTGCTTCTCCCTCTGCCTGTGTCTCTGCCTCTCTGTGTGTGTCTATCATGAATAAATTTTAAAAAATATCTTTAAAAAAATTTTTTTTAAGTTAAAGGAAGAGTCTAGTAATTAAAACATTTCTGAAAACTAGGAAAAGACTACTTTTTTGTTTTAAAGATTTTAAGAAACACGGGAGAATTTGAAATCCATAGATAAGAGTTCAATCTCCCCATAGTGAACCAAGAGCCAGAGGCCCAGAAAAGCTAAGTGTTTTGCCCAAAGTCCTTCAGCAAATCTGCAGTGGTGGTGATGAGCTCTGTATCCTTTCCACTATCCCGCTCCACAATGTCTTCATTAACTGAAAAATATTTTAACTGGAGACACTGCGCCATCTCCAGGGTCCTCCTAAATTACCTGCAGAGGATGACCCGCACTTGGAAGGCCGGTCAGCGCTCCCCCAACTCTTGACTTCGAGGCCAGCCGCCCTTAATAGGATCTTAGCACCGCAGTTCCCCCACTACTGGAGTCCCGGGCGGAGGAGGCTCCTAGGGCGGTTCTTTGGCCAACTACACACCGTCCGGAGCCTGACCTAGCCCGGCCCGGCGTGCAGCAGGCTGGGGTCTAGGCGGTCAGGCCCCAGCGGGGGGCAAGCGGGGGGACCCAAACCGAAGCCAGTGTTAGAAGCCCTGCAACGAGCGGCGTCCGGGAGGCGCAGGGGCTGCAGGTTAGGGGCCAAAGTGCCGGGGAGGACGGCCCTCTGGCTGGGGGTAGGCCTCCCGGAAGGCATGGCCCGGCCGTCAGTCCCGTGGCCGCCTCCACGCCTGCCACCTGCCCTCGCAAGCCGCCCCGGGCGCTTGGGCTCGCCCCAGCCTCGGGGGCCTGGCGACGGACGGCTCCGGCCTCGCAGGGGTCGCTGGAGTTGCTGGGGGTCTCCCGGGCGAGAGGACTCCCCAGGGCCCTGCAGGTCCACAGCCGCCGCTGCTCCAGCGCCCAGGAAGGACAGCCTCACGCCTCGGAGCTCTGCCGGGCCGCGGCTGCCGCGCCAGGGGCGCCCCCTCGGTTTCCCGCGCCCGAGCGTACGCGGGGCGGGCGCCGACACCGCGCAGCCTCCGCGGCCTGCGCACGGGGAACCGTTTCCGGGGCGGCCGGTGATGTAGCTGACCCCGCGCGGCCGGTGACGCCGAGGCCCGGCCGGAAGTGCGGGCGGAGGAGCCCGAGCCGAGCCGGAGCTCGAGCCGGAGCCCCAGCCCGGACCAGGTCGCGGGGGCTCCGGGCTGTGGCCACCGCTGGGCCTGGCAGCGATGGCGACCGTGTGGGGAGGCTTCCTTCGGCTTGGCTCCTTGCTCAGCCTGTCCTGCCTGGCGCTCTCGGTGCTGCTGCTGGTGCAGCTGTCAGACGCCGCCAAGGTGAGTCGGCGCAGCCTTCGCTCCAGACAGGAGCCCCTCCCCTCCGGCCTGCCGACAGCCGCCTGTCAGCCTGCGGCCCTCCCCGCGCCTCTCCCGGCCCTGCCACCCCGTCCTGCAGGCCGCCCCCCGCACACACACCCGACACCCCACCGCCCGATCGCACCGGCGCCCCCCAGCCCTGCGGCTCCGGCAGTGCCGGCCGCACTCGCACCCCAGCCCTGGCCGCGCCCGCCTCCTTCCCGCCCGCTGCCCCGCCCCCGCCCCCGCCCCAGCTCCGCCCAGCCCCGGCAGCGCCCGCAGCCCGGCAGCCCGGCCGGCCTCCTCCACCTCCTAGACGGTCCCCTTCCCAGCGCCGACGGCACCCGCCTCAAACTTACAGCCTTTCCAACTCTGAGAGCCTTTAGCTTTCCACCCTAAGCTCCTGAAGCCCACCGCGCCCTGCACCTGCCTCACAGCCCTCTTCCTGCCCCGCCCCCGTTCCCCAAGCCAGAATTACCAGAAGCCCCCACCTCACGGAAAGCCTCCCTCTCAGGAACTAACTCATTTCGACTCACCCCTGAACCGGTTCCCTTCCCAGTGTAGGAACTTGCCTCTCCTTGCAGCCTGCCTTCCCAGTAGGACCTACACAGAGGACCACCAGCCTAATATCCTGACCTAACTCCCTCCAGGATCTCGTGGCCTCTTTGTTTGGCCTTCTTTCTTCCTGATAACTCAGTGGGGAAGGGAAGGGCCCAAGCTACAGGGAGGTAAAGTTGTAGCCCCCTCCCCTGCTCCCCTTCTTGGTCCTTCCAGCCTCCTCATGCTGCTCTTTATAGCCCCCTTCATGCTCCCACCCTCCAGACCTGCTTTGCCCCTGGTACACACTTGTGCGTCCTCCTTGATGAGCTAGCTCCTTATTGGAGAAAACGGAAGGAATTTACCTTAATGTGATGGGAAAACAGATTGACATTTGCATTTAAAAAAAATAGCTTTAATCTATAATATGGGACAGGTTGGGAAAGACAGGTTTAATGCAGACAGCTCAGGGGGTTTTGGTCGGGAGTTCTTGTTGAAATCTTTGCTACCTCCTACCAGAAATAGGGAAAGCAGCAAGTCTCGTGTCTTTCAAAACATTGCTGGCATCCTCTGCATATGTCCTGTCATCACTTTAAGACTATATTGCAATGATGTATTTATCTGTCAGTCTCCATTAGGGTGTGTCCTGATTACTGGCAGGAGCCATGTCTTGCACTTATCTGAATCCACTTCATTGAGCACAAGGTCCACCATGGAGCAAATGCTCACTAAGTGGTTGCTGAATGAATCCATTGTCAACAGCTCTGCCAGACATAGCACCATATAAAGGAACAGTGGGCCTTGGGGGGTGGGGCAGGGCGGGAGCTAATGATCCACTTGCCCTCTCAGATAAATTCCCCTTTGCTAATGAAGCTTCTCTTATTTCCTGTGTTCATATATTTAGTCACCACTTTCTCCACTTCTTGAAACTTGCTTTATCATTAGTTATCCTCTCTGTCTACCAGTGATTAGAAGCAAAGTTTCCTGGGGAGGGTAGACCAAACTGATCTCAGCTAGACATAAGCTACTGCCCTTATGTACTTCCTTTCTAGTTATAACTGAGTGCCTCTAAAACTTCACCCCTTCTGTAGAGCCCTGGTCCAACCCCCTTTATCCATATCCATGCCATTCTACTAAAGGGTGGAAAGATAGTAGTTAGAAGAATTGTGACTTGTTTTGTGAGTAATTTTGTAATCAGATCCTTATTTGCAGGCAGAGTTATCTGTCTATTGTGCCTTTTTTACCGGCAGGTAGATAGCATAGTTTGTCATGTGACCTATAAATGTGATTAATAAATCACAGATCACATACACATATTATTTCAAAATAATTTCGTGTACTATATAATGATTCATTAGCATTACAAAAAAGGACCTGTGGCTTTAAAAAGCTTCTCTCTCTCAAAATGAATAGTTTTAGAATATTTGGCAGGGGACGCTTAGCAAAATGTATATGGTGCAGTTTTTAAAAATATTGATATTGTTAACAAGCTATACTAAGTTTCCATTTTGGTTACAGAATTTCGAGGATGTCCGATGTAAATGTATCTGTCCTCCCTATAAAGATAATTCTGGGCATATTTATAATAAGAACATATCTCAAAAAGATTGGTAAGTATTCTAGATTACTGACATACCTGTCAGATTTTTTTCTGTGGTTGTCACTGTTAGCCCAGAATGTTCATCTAATGTATTGTTTCCTTTTTAAATACAGTTGACCTTTGAACAACGTAGGGCTTAGGTATCCTGGGCCTGGCACAGTCAAAAATCTGCATATAACTTTTGACTACCTCAAAATTTAACTGCTAACAGCCTACTGTTGACCAGAAGCCCTACCAATAAAACAGTTGATTAACATATATTTTATGTTACACGTATTATATACTGTACTCTTACAATAAAGTAAACTAGAGAATAGAAAATGTTATTAAGACAATCATAGGAAAGAGAAAATACATTTGCAGTAGTATACTGTATCTACTGAGAAAAAATTGTGTACAGTGGACCCATACAGTTCAACCCCTGTTATTCAAGGGTCACCTGTATTTCTTTTTAAGTGTGTCAAATTCCACTTCTATTTGAAAAAGTGAAAGTAAGGCCCTGAATGTGTGATGTAAACTTAAAGGAATCTAGCCAAAACACTGATCCCCAAGTAGGGTTTTATAAGGGACAGAGCTGAGTTTGTGGCACTAAACTGCCCATGGCTACCTTCCATGCCCTCCTAAATTTTAGTCCTCTCTCTTGTTTTTCACTGGAAGGTCCACAGGCCTCATTTATCTGGGTTATAATTTTCATAACTTGTAAGTTTTGATAATGTATTGCCTAATACAGAAGACTATGCTTGAAAGTGTCAGAAGGCTCAGAAAGGAATGGGAATGAGCCATGTATATCATAGTTTCCCACTTGGTGTGCCATGGATATAGGTATGTCAAGAAGTTGCTCCCTCAGCCCTTGGGGTAATCAAGCAGTCCTGTGAGGACTGGGCTCTTGACTCACTAGCCACCACCAGCATTCTCTATTTATGGACCTTACAAATGATAGCTTTTCTACATATAGCATAAAATGATTGGGAAGCAGTTGTTTGTAGTAGGATGGATAGGATGGATGGAGTCCTTCTCATGGTATGATGATTTATGATTTGTAAACATGGTGGAAGATTGCTGAGATAGGCATACAAGAAAAATAGCTCCAAATGCTAGGAACTTGCACATGTACCCAATTTTACAGCTAAATAGCAAGCAAAACTTTGAAAGCAAAATTAAATTCATTTGGTTACAGTATTTCAAGTTGACTTTGAAAAAGAAAAGTCAGCTTTTGAGCATGTTTCTTTTTTCTGATGCCATTGTCTGTTCTTCCCATGGTAAACATTTAGGTTAATCTGATATTTAATAACTATATTTTTGAAAGCTTCTTATGAACTTGTGTTCCACTTTAAATTGTCTCATATTACAGTGGTTTAGCTATATTCTTACAGATTTTATGTAATCAAGTTACTTTTATGATACAAGAAAACTCATACGTTTTTAAAGTTATTCCTATACATTGTCCAGATACATGAAATACCTACATTTAGTTTAATTTATTATCAGTAATAGAATGTGATGCTTTTTAGTTGAGCAGCAGGTGAACTCACTGTTCACGTGTTTAGCACTGATCTTTTCACTGATATTTTACGATTCCAGGTTCCAACAGAACCATATACCATACACTCTGGTTATTGGTCAAAACAGGGAGCTTTGAGATTAAACAGTTGAAAACAAGGCTTGTTTGTGATTTTTCTTACCCCCTTCCTTCCTGTAGCTCAGCCTTTTACCTGAGATAGGTTCTCAACTGTTAACTGTTTTTAGAAGAGTAAGCAAGTTATGATTAATCAGAATGTTATGCCTTTACAAAGTGTCCAATATCTATTTGGTCCTAGATGGAGTTTTATCTTCTGGCTTCCATTTTGTCCCATTGTTAACTCTAATTCTTTATTGACTTAATGCTGTCTGACTGAGGAAAAGTTTGAGTTCTTTGGTTTATGCTTGGGTTGTGAGGTTAGCTGACAATATCCTTGTTGTGGCACTAGGGGGAGGTATTGCCTAGTTCCCAGCGTGGTCAAGTTCTGGCTCTGGGTTCTGTATTTATGACTGACTAGCCAGCCAGAATGAACCTTCCTCTCCTATCCTGCACAACTTTTGCATAATGCTCAATATCTCCTTGTTATTAAACTATATCTGTACTTTAAAAAGAAACACTCAATACTCAACACATAGTTCCCCAAGCAATTCTAAGATATTGTTATGAAGACCTCTGAAGCTGAAACAGGAAACTAGGAGATAAGTCTTGTTTTCCTGAGGTTCAGAGAAATACAGGGGAGCTGACCTAGGTGGTAGAAACCCTGGCTTCTAACCTACTCTGTGACCTCGTGCAGGTGACTTCTCTGAAAGTGTTGGTCTGGATAACCTATATGATTGAATGGGACATTAGCTTCTCTGCCCATTTTATGCCTGCAACCAGCTGGAAACATTCCTGGTCTTCTTTATGTTTGGAACAGATAACAGATTTGTATGGTATGAGTTGTGGGACCTTACCATACTACCAGTTGAGGCTTATTTTTTCATTAGTATCTTTGTTAAAATTATTATTTAAAAAATTTTTTTAAAAATTATTTATGGCAGACACTGAGAGAAAGGCAGAGGCATAGGCAGAGGGAAAAGCAGGCTCCATGCAGGGAACCTGACGTGGGACTCAATCCCGGGGCTCCAGGATCACACCCTGGGCGGAAGGCGGCGCTAAACCGCTGGGCTACCCGGCTGCCCAAAATTATTATTTTTTAAAAGATTTTGTTTATTTATTCATGAGAGACACAGAGAGAGAGAGAGAGAGGCAGAGACACAGGCAGAGGGAGAAGCAGGCTCCAAGCAGGGAGCCCGACATGGGACTCCATCCCGGGACCCCAGGATCATGCCCTGAGACAAAGGCAGACACTAAACCACTGAGCCATCCAGGTGCCCCTCTTTGTTAAAATTAAATTACCTGTTAGGGATAACTGATTGAATTTTTATCATTTATGAAAGTTTGGGTTTTCTGTCATGTCACAGCTCAGAGGGAATGGGACATGAAAATGTAGATTTTGCTGGGCAAAGGGAAGACATAGCCTAGAGCATTGGGTGCCCTCAAGAAAGATGGGTGGGGTGAGACAGGATGTGATCATAGAGTTCTTGAGGCAGCCCAAAGTGCCTATGGAAGAGATGATAAAAGAAAAGAAAATTGCACAGCAGTTGACAGGACAGGAAAGTGTGCCTATTTTTGCTGAAAGTGAACAGAGTTGTAGGCTCTTAATAGTTGGGGAGAGTCATAATTTAATTATTTCCTAGAATTGACAGATTTCTGGGAAAAGGTTTTTTTAATAGAATTATTTTTTTCATAAGCCACAATAAATAAGTGCCCTAGAAAATGGGGGAAAAAATAAAGAACATCCAACAACAAAAACATTTAATCTTTTATTATTTTTTGTACTCCTTCTGGGTAATCAGTTTTCATTTTTAAATATTTTTGTTGTCCCAATCCTATTTCTCCATGCATTTTCAATAGACTTTTGCTCATTGAGAAAAGTAATTTTTTTCCTTTCTGCAAAAGTAATTATTTCTTTCTGCACCTTTGAGTGCTCAGTTTTGAGTTTCAGAATTTAGCAACTATTCAGTGTGATTAGCCATTCATATACCACCCTGTGGCAGTTAAGACTGATGTTAATTCATAAAAGAGATAATATATTTGAACAATGCATCAAGATACATTAAATCATTTAAAGCAATTTTTCTTGGTAAATGAACAAGTCTAAATATAATTTGATGTGCTAAGTAGTTTTCGATCCCATTTGAGATTTTTTCAGGTGCATTTTTAACTGTTAACAGCAGCACTTTTGAAAATTGCTACTACTTGAGTCTTTATGGTTCTTAGACTGTTAAATCTCACCAAATTGCTAATATTGAGAGAGCGATGATTTCACTTCCCTTATTATTTGTTCCTTAAGTTCTTAAGCTCAGTGATTATTCTGGATCATAGAAAAGTTTTCATCAGTATAGAAAATCCAGGTAGGCTGAAGCAATATTTTATCCTTGTTTTTTCAGCGATTGCCTTCATGTTGTGGATCCCATGCCTGTGCGAGGGCCTGACGTAGAAGCTTACTGTCTACGCTGTGAATGCAAATATGAGGAAAGAAGCTCTGTTACAATCAAGGTAAGAAAAAAAAAGAACTTTTCTGCTTTGGGAATACTTTTTTTTTTTAAGATTTTATTTATTTATTTGAGAAAGCACGAATAGGGGAGAGGGGCAGAAGGAGAAGCAGACTTGCCACTGAGCATGGAGCCCAAGATGGAGTTCAATCCCAGGACCCCGGAATCAAGACCTAAGATGAAGGCAGCTGTTTAACTGACTGAGCCACCCAGGTGCCCCTGCTTCTGGAATAGTTCTTGATGGTATCTAGACAAGAAAGAAAATTTTGGACATCTGAATTCTATTTCAGTCACTCAACTACTATTCTTCCCTCCTTTCCTTACCTTCCCCTAACCCCTTCCTTCCTCATCATCAGCAAGAGCCCCAGAAGAACAGTGGGTCTGCTCTCTGCCTGTCTCACTGAGATGCTCTGGGGAGTAATTAGGACATATTAACAGAGGTGTGATTTGTGAAATGGCACAAAAATGCCCTATGTGTAATTAGCACATCCTGAAAGCTATTCCAGCTTTTCTGTGGGCCACATATGCCAGAAGCTAGGGAGAAAACAGCATGTCTAGGCCCTCTTCTTCCTGCCCTCTCAAACCTGAGGGGGAAAAATATATATATACATATATAGAGAGAGACTATATTCTAGAACTATCACGTATGGATTATAACATTTCCCATATTTCCTGTAGGAAATAAAAGGTAGATCACTCTCATCACCATTTGACCTCTAATGAATTCAATTACTTTTTTATGGTGGCTAACAGTTCTTCCCCCCGATTTTTTTATATGGAGCTTCCCATTCATTTCTCCTGAGAAAAGGCCTCATGGGAAATCTGGAATGATCAGCTGTAACAGTTACATAGATTTCCGTGGGAGAGTTTCTGCTCCAGCAAGGTGCTATCCTGTAAAGAAATACTCACTGTACTTTTTTTTATTATTCAGCTAAGTTTTTGATGTGTAATTTACAGACCCTAAAAGCCACTCACTGTTAAGTGTGTAACTGAATACATTATAGGAAATTTAAAACAATTTCTAAAAAATTCAGTGCAACAACATTCCCGTTACCCCTCATTCCCATTCACAGTTAATCTCATTCCCACCCCTAGCCTTAGACAATCACTATGCTGCTTTGTGTCTCTACAGATCTAGATATTTCATATACGTAGAATCATACAACATGTGGTCTTCTGTGACTGGTTTCTTTCACCTAGCGTAATGTTTTTGAGGTTTATCCATGTTGTAGCATGTTATCAGTATTTAATTCCTTTTTGTTGCTGAATATCATTTTATTATACGAATATAACACATTTGTATGATCCATTCAAAAGCTGATGGACATTTGGGTTATTTCCAGATTTTTACTATTATGAATAATGCTGCCATAAATATTTGTGCACATGTCTTTGTGTGGATATATGTTTTCCTGTCAGGTAGATTCCTTAGAGAGGTAAGTTTATTTTATCTTTTTAAGAGATTGCCATATTGTTTTCCAAAATAGTTGTACCATTTTCATTCCCACCAGCAATGTTTGAGGGTTCAGTTTTGCCACATCATTGTTAAGATTTGGTACTGTCTGGCTTTAATTATAGCCATTCTAGAGGTGGGGGGAGAAGGGTGTCACACTGTACTTTTTGACAGCATACAGATCAAGATCTCAGGAAAATCACTGGCTTGAAATGTATTTTTGTATATCTAAGTTGATCTAAAAGAATGTTCTGTTGAAATTCATCTGAATTACCTTTTTTTGTTAGGGTTCCTTTAAGTTGTCTAAACACAGTACTGCTGAATCTAGGACACTATATTCAGGTGAAAAAAGAAATTTGGTATGCTAGCAGTGGTGACAAATGATTAGCAGTAGGTGAAGATGGAGTTCTGAAGACTTGCAATAAGATCTCAAAGACAAAACACATTTTTTCTCTTTATCTTTAAATAATATTTTGGTGAAGAGTTGAGTTTGTTTATGTTGGAATTTGGTTTGTATAGGAATCCTATATGCTTAGCAGAAAAATCAGTCTTCACCGTGGCTTCACTATTATTACACAGAACTCTGATTTTTTGCCTCAAACAGAGATGTAACTTATTTTCAACTTCCTTTAGGTTACCATTATAATTTATCTCTCCATTTTGGGCCTTCTACTTCTGTACATGGTGTACCTTACCCTGGTTGAACCCATACTGAAGAGACGCCTGTTTGGACACTCACAATTGATACAGAGCGATGACGATGTTGGGGTAAGTACTTGGCATTCCCTAGCTGTGTATGGCAGTATTTGTCATCATCTGACATAAACAGCAAGTGAAAAGTAGTTGTATATAGATGTTCATGTGCTGGAGCAGATTATCAACTAGAGAAGCTAAGGACTGTTCTAATTTTAGTATATATCTCTTCATGAGGAAATTACTCTGGATAGCCATCAAAATGATGGTCTAAATTAACGATCCTTGGTGAGTGTGCTGTATAGGCTTTGCCCTTTAGTATCAAGGGCACAATTTTCATTGCCTTTCCCTGTTTACACTGAGAAAAGCTTGTGAGATAGATTTCTCCCCAAGCTCTTGCCTGAGTATTATTCCTGTCAGCATGACCAAATATATTAGAAGGCAAAGAGGTTTTAGTGAAGGGAAATAGGAAGACAGTGTTCTTTTCTTAATGAAGTGCAGCTTGATAACCTGAAGTGCAGCATGATAACCATGCTTTATATTTTTCTACTCCTTCTTAAAAAAAAAATTTAAAAAAAAAAACAAAAAAAGGGATCCCTGGGTGGCGCAGCGGTTTAGCGCCTGCCTTTGGCCCAGGGCGCAATCCTGGAGACCCGGGATCGAATCCCACATCGGGCTCCCGGTGCATGGAGCCTTCTTCTCCCTCTGCCTGTGTCTCTGCCTCTCTCTCTCTCTCTGTGTGACTATCATAAATAAATAAAATAAAAAATTAAAAAAAAAAAAAACAGAAAAGCAAAAAAAACCTGTGATCTTTAGAGAAAAAAAACATCATTCCTGATTCTCTTCCTATCTTAAAAACACATTTCTATTTATACATATACTTGGTATAATCAGTGTATAAATTGTTTTGTGGTCTCCTTTTTGTGTTAACATTACTTCATTAAAAAATGTCTGGTAATTAAAAAAAAATCTAGTTATTGATATAGTCCACAAGCTTGTTATTCAGTATAGCTTAGAGCATTATATTGTTTTATCATTATCCTGTTTGGGCCTATTTTCCAATTTTCCACTGTTTTGTTATTCTACATATAATTATTTTTAGAAATTACTTTTTATTTTGGATTACTTTATTGGCCTACATTCCTCAAAATAGATAAAATTCAGTAGAGTTTCAAGACCCAATTCCAATTTTAGAAATTACTTTTTATTTTGGATTACTTTATTGGCCTACATTCCTCAAAATAGATAAAATTCAGTAGAGTTTCAAGACCCAATTCCAAAAGGGTGAGCCCGGGCTAACCAAAGTCAGAAGTCCTTTTACTCTGGAATGTCTTGTGGAACTGTTGGTAAAAGATTAGAGGGAATCCTGACTGGATGGCTTGGGTTATTACTAAAAACAGAGCCTGTTTTTTAATCAATACATTGTTGTCATATGAATATCAATTATGAATACTCAATTTATTTGAGCAAGATTCCATTTGTGTCTTATCAAGAACTTTCATAGAAGCACCTCTGTTTGCCTCTTTTTTCCTTGCTTCCTTATTAATTCAACCAACACATAATGAGTAACTTCTCTGTATCAGGTCCTCTGCTGGGTAGTAGGAATAAAGAGATAAACAGAAACAGATAGTAAAAGAAATGGCTAATTATAGTATGTTTCCACCTTTTATTTTTAATCATGTAAGAAATGCCTGTTAATTTTTGAGGAGTTCCAGGAGGGGATTATTGATAGGCTGGGAGAGAAAGGTCAAGACTGGAGATCTGATGTGGTCAGAAACAAGGCCTATGGGGTGAATGGGGAAAGAGAGCTAAAGGCCAGGAGGTTTTGTACCAGAAGCATTAGAGTCTCAAATACTGTTCCCATGCTATTTTCATTCACATACGACAGATTTTTCTCAGCCTCAACAGCATTGACACTTTAGCTTGGATAATTCTTTGTTGTGGGGAGTTATCCTATTCATTTTAGGATATTTAGCAGCATCCCAGACCTCTACCCACTAGATTCCAGTAGCGCCTATCATCCCAACCATGATGATGATAAGTGTCCACAGATATTGCTAAATGTTTTCGGGGGACAAAATCACTCCCAGTTGAGAACTAACATATAAAATGTTATGCGTCAAAGGCCACATAAACGGGCAGCCCCGGTGGCGCAGTAGTTTAGCGCCATCTGCAGCCAGGGGTATGATCCTGGAGCCCCGGGATCGAGTCCCATGTCGGGCGCCCAGCGTGGAGCCTGTTTCTCCCTCTGCCTGTGTCTCTGCCTCTCTCTCTCTGTGTGTCTCAATAAATAAATAAAATCTTTAAAAAAAAAAGGCCACATAAACCATTTCATAATAGGCACATAGAAAGTCTGACTTAAACTATATTCTTTATAGTATTAAATATTTGTTTCCTGATTTTAGAAATAAACAATATTAATGTAATACACATAGAACAAAAGAAATGGATGCACACATGTGTAGATGAAAATGTGTAGAAAAAAAATGTGTAGGAAAGGCATTTGGTGGGGTCATGTGCTTAATAATCCTTTTGTTCAGTGATTCATTCTGTACATATATTAACTGAAAACATTGTTTCTGAGAAGTCTGGCTAATTCTTGGATATCTATTGAATTGATGCTGGGCAGAGAGAGATTTTCTAACCTTTAGCTATGAATTTATACAGAGTAACAACTCTGTACAAAAAAAAATAAATTCCTACAATTGTTGCTTATCTGAGAATTCTTTAGTATTTATGTGCTTTTAAAAATGTTTTTCTTAAATTCTCAGTTGTCTCATTTTTATTCACTGTAGAGCATTTTAAATCAAGTGAGAGTTAGTACAAATAGTTAAGTTCACTGTAAGTAGTCACAATATTTATTGTATCATATATCCATGACACATCATTGCTATTATCAAAGCATTAAAACATGTTTTGTATTTATTGTAATTTTATCAGGTGTAAAAAGAACAAACATATAAAAAGGGTAAATCTCTATTTGCATTCTTCTAGCATCCATGACCATGAGCAGCTAGTTCATTCTTGTTTTGATAGGTGGAAAATGGACCAAAAGGATTAACTGGTTTGTTTAGCCCTTTAACTTTGTTCCTTAGGGAAATTTTTCTCCCCCTACCCTGAAGGGCAGATAACAGGACTATGAAATTGAGAGCTGCTCTGCTGATAAAGTATATCCTTCTTCCCAGTCTTGTTTATGTCAAAACAAACTAATGGTAATACTATTTTATATACAAGTTCATTGAAGCACCATATTCCCATAGAGTTGTTTTAATCTACTTGAACAAAATCAGTGTGTTGAGATGATATAACACCAAGTCAAGGTGAGATGAACTAAGTCGTGTGTTCATTTGTTAGATGACCTCAGATCAGTTTATTTCCTTATGCGAAATTAAGTAATCCAACAGCTTTAGCCTTCCTTGTTCTTAAATTTTTTTCTTAAATCTTTGAAACATTTTGAACTTATGGAATTTTATTTTCATTTGTAAGGTTAAAAATTTAAAAACATGGGTCTTGCTGTTTGCCTCTCTTGTAACAAGCTGTTACCTATATTAAGCAAAAAGTTGAGGAAATTTCAGTAAAGACCGGGAAGATTCCTTAGAGAAAACTTTTTGATGTCTTTGAAATGTAGACATTGTATAAGTGTCCTACTATAAAAAGAAGACCAGGTGTTGTAATTCCACACAGTTAAAGTTGTATATATAGTTATGTGGTTGTGTTTGGCTTTCTATAGACATGCTGACTCCTGCCTTGGATATATAATAGAGCTTTTGCAAACATACACAGCAAAACAATATTTCTTTCTTTGAGGCAAGGTTTAAAATAAGAGGTGCAACTTGTGACTTGGATCCTACGTTAGAACATTTAGAAGCTTTGCTGACAAGGTTCAGGAAAAAGAGATCAAGGAAAAGGCAAACAAAAGCAATAAATTAGTATTGAATGCTTTTTGTCATTTAGGCAGCTGTGTTTATATCCTCATTCATAGGTAGATTAGCATGGTGGTTTCCTGTGTCATGACTACAAACATCAGTGGCATTGGTTTACTTTGACCAGGTTAGGTTGGTTTTCTACACAGATACCTGGGTGACCCTTCAATAGCCTCTTTCTTAAGGCAGCAACTAACATGGAAACCCTGAGTGCTCAGCAGTGAAAGATTCAGGTGTTTAATAAAAATGCTGATGTAATAAATCCTACTGTCCTTAGTAATAGAGGGTGATGGTAGCGCTTAAACTGTGTCTCTTCATTACAGATTGGGGGAGGTGGAAATGAAAAGGATTTTGGAAATCAGTCCATTTAGTGTATGTGTTCAAGGTGCAGGGAATTATTAAAAGACAAGATCCTATCAACTCTTCTCCCAAGGGTGAATGTGGCCCCAAGGTGGCAAGTAATAATTCTAGTATAATGGGAGTCAGGAAATTAAGACAAGTTTTTCCTCTGCCAGATTAGCTATATAGTATCGAATTCAGCAAGGAAAAGCTCTACTTTCCCTATCTGTAACGTGGATATTAACATGAAAATAGATTTTTCCCCCTAGTTGTCAGGGAAGGCTGGTCTTTAAAATAAATGATCACTGTCTTTGTCTTGGTCCATGCTTCTTAAGGGAAATGTCTTTGGAAATGATGACTTGTGGAAACATTTCACAAATACCTCCTCATCACTCAAACGACTTGAACCACCTATTTCTGTATTTGAGTTCATCCTACTTCTGGCACGTGAGTGCCTAGGAGTGCTTGGCCAAAGAGATGGTCTGTTGTTTGTGAAGTCCAGATGCCCCCATCTGTGGCTGGATAATTACTGTATTGTGTGTGTGTTTTACACTGATCGTGCCATTTCTGATGTTCTCCATTCTTGGACTTTCAGGATCACCAGCCTTTTGCAAATGCCCATGATGTGCTGGCCCGCTCCCGCAGTCGAGCCAATGTGCTGAATAAGGTAGAGTATGCACAGCAGCGCTGGAAGCTTCAAGTTCAAGAGCAGCGAAAATCCGTCTTTGACCGTCATGTTGTCCTCAGCTAACTGGAAATCAATTGAAGGTGATTAGAAAGAAATGAGGCAGACAACTGAAAAAAATTGACTGAGTTTTCCTGGGTTTTGTTTTAATACCCTGCTGATTTCACCAACTCTTGCTGGCAAATTCAGAATTGGGAGACAAAAATGTGCTTGGTATTTTCTTTTCTTGTTAACATATTAATACAGACATTTTTAAAAGCACACACCTCAAAATCAGCCAATTAACCTTTTTCCTATTTGTGACTTTTACTAATAAAAATAAGTCTGCCTGTAAATTATCTTGAAGTCCTTTACCCGGAACAAGCACTCTCTTTTTCACCACACAGTTTTAACTTGGTTTTCAAGATAATTTTCAGGTGTTTTTCTTTCTTTCTTTCTTTTTTTCCTGGCAGGGAAGGGGAGGGATGCGTGGGAAGTGGCTAACATAACTTTTCTCAAGTCACTTTACTAAACAAACTTTTGTAAATAGACTTAACATTCTATTTTCAAGTTTCATTTCTATTTTGCAGTGTAGCCAGCCTCATCAAAGCCCTGACTTACCCATTTGAATTTTGCACTGACTATATTATCTAGGTATCTGGTTGGCCTGTGGCTGCACTTCATGATAAAGTGGATTTGAACTACCTGGTGGCTCTTCATAAAATGCAGATTTTCCTCATGTACTGTGATGTCTGATGCAATGCATCCTAGAACAAACTAGCAATTTGCTAGTTTACTCTAATGACTAAACATAGTCTGGTGTGTGTGGTCTTTCTCATCTTCTAGTATCTTTAAAGATGAATCCTAAGAACTTGGACATTTGCAATAAAGGAATTTTCTTTTAACCTCAAGCGTCTCTGGATTGGTGACATACACACATTTGTCAACATTTCCGGTCAGGTGGAGAGGCAGCTGTTTGAGCTCTAATGTGTGCAGCTTTGAACTAAAACTGGAGTTCTTTTCTGGGTGCCTCCCTCTGAAAGGTATAACAGTTATTAGATAACTGGCTTTTTTCCTCCTATGTTCTCTTTGGAATGTAATAATAAAAATAATTTTTAAAACACCAGTGTTTCCTTCTTCTTTTTCTATATGATCAACTTGAAGATACAAAGACATTTGGTACTCTGTTATGAGACTACTGTTTTATAACAGTTTCATCATAGAATATGGGTACCAAATTATCTGTGTGTGCATGTGTGTGTGAAGAAAAAAGGAGAAAGAAAAAAATGTATGGTTACTTAGATGGGGCCCTGAAAGTATACAAATATTGACAAATTGAGAGATTAAAATTCAGGCCCTGAAAGTATACAAATGTTGACAAATTGAGAGATTAAAATTCATAAAGAGAAAAATTCATGAAGGAGGGCTTGTTCTAAAATTTATTGGCAAAAATTATAATTAAATTATATTAAATTAATAAGGTTGAGGTTTTAGGAGTTCTTAATGGGTTTTTTGGCTAGTAAAAAAGTCTTTTTAAATCTACAAACCTAACCTAAACTTACTGATTTTACTGTTAGTATTAAAGGATGTAAGTAAGTTCAAGTACAACCAAGTGGAATTTATTCTCAGGTATGCAAGGCTGATTGAACATTCAAAAATCAATGAAATCTATAACAGCAAACAGGCTAAAGAAGAAAAATGACATGATCCTATCAATAGATGCAGAAAAAGCATTTGACACAACCCAACACTCAATTATGATTAAAAAAAAACAAAACACCTCTCAGTAAACTAGGAATAGAGGAGAAATCCTTCAACTTTATAAAGAATATCTACAGAAACCTACAGCGAACATTATACTTAAACAGAAGCTTTCCTGTTAAGAGAAGGAACAAGGCAAGGATACCCTCTCTCATCACTTTTCAACATCATACTGCAAATTCTAGCTAATGCAATAACAAGAGAAGGAAATAAAAGGCATACAGATTGGGAAGGAAGAAATAAAACTTTACAGATGACATGATTGTCTAAGTACAAAATCCACAAGAATTGATAAAACCCCAAAACTCCCTGGAACTAGTAAGTGATTATACAAAGGTTGCAAGATAGAAGGTTAATATTCATAGGTCAATTGCTTTCTTATATATTATCAATGAGCAAGTAAAATTAAAAACAATACCTTTTACATTAGCACTCCCCAAAATGAAATAGGTATAAACCTAACAAAATATATATGAGGAAAACTACAAAACTGATGAAAGAAATCAAAGAACTAAATAACGATATTCCATATCCATGGTTAGGATAACTCCATAAGCTATCAGTTCTTCCTAATGATCTATGGATTCAACACAATCCCAGCCAAAACCTCAGCAAGTTATTTTGTGGATATTAGCAAACTGATACTAAAGCTTTATATGAAGAGGCAAAGACCCAGAAAAACCAACACAATATTAATGGAAAAGAACAAAGGTGGAGGGCTGACACTATTTGACTCCAATACTTACTATAAAACTATAGTAATCAAGTCAGTGTCAGTGTGGTATTGACCAAAGAATGGACAGATAAATAGAACAGAGAGCCCAGAAATAGACCACACAAATGTAGTCATCTGATCTTTGACAAAGGAACAAAGGCAATATACAACGGAGAAAAGTATTTTCAACAAATGGTGCTGGAACAACTATACATCCACATGCAAAAAAAAAAAAAAAAAAAAGAAAAAAGAAAAAAAAGCAAGACACAGATCTTACACCATTTAAAAAACTCAAAATGGATCATAGACCTAAACGTAAAACACAAAATTAAAATTCCTAGAAGATAACATAGGAGAAAATCTAGATGGCCTTTGGTTTGGTGGTAACTTTTTAGATAAAACACTAAAACATAAATCATGCAAGAAAGGAATAATGATAAGTTGGAGTTCATTACAATTAAAAACTTGTACTCTGTGAAAGACTATGTCAAAAAAAATAAGACGACAAGCCACAGACTGGGAGAAAATATTTGCAAAAGACATATCTGATAAAATTCCATTACCCAAAATATACCAAGAACCCTTCAAACTCAATAATAAGACAACGTGATTAAAAATGGGCCACCAAACACCTGATCAGACACCTTACCAAAGAAAATATACATATGGCAAATATGCACGTGAAAGATGTTTCACATCATGTCATTAGGGACATACAAATTAAACAACAGTGAGCTACTACCACATACCTATTAAAATGGCCAAAATCTAGAACACTAACACTACCAAATGCTGGTGTGGATGTGGAGCAACAGGAACTCTCATTCATTGTTAATGGGACTGCAAAAATGGTACAGCCATTTTGGAAAAACAGTTTGGCAGTTTCTTAATAATTATTAGAGGATCCACTCATCACACTCCTTGGTATTTACCTAATAAGTTGAAATCTTATGTCCACACATAAACCTGCACATAGTTATAGCAGCTTTATCCATAATTGCCAAGACTTGGAAGCAACCAAGATGTCTTTCAGTAGGTGAATGGATAAGTAAACTGTGATACATCCAGACAATGGAATATTATCCATCACTAAAAAAATGAGCTATGGAGCCACAGAAATATACAGAGGAATTTTAAATGCATATTATTAGTGCAAGAAGCCAATCTGCAAAGGCTACATACTGTGCGATTCCAACTATATGACATTCTGGAAAAGGCAAAACTATGGAGGCAGTAAAAGAAAAATCAGTGGCTGTCATGAGGCAGGGAGGGATGAAAAAGTGGAGCACAGAGGCTTTTTTTTTTTTTTTTTACAGAGGCTTTTTATAGTAAAACTATTCTGTATGATACTATAATGGTGGATACATGTCATTACACATTTGTTAAAACTCACAGAATGTACACCACCAAGAGGGAACCCTAAGGTAAACTATGGACTTTGAGTGATGATGTGTCAATATTGGTTCATCAGTTGTAACAAATAAATTACTGGGAGGAGATACAAGTGTAGGGAAAGGGTTATATGGGATCTCTTTGTATTTTCTGCTCAATTTTGCTGTGCATCTAAAATTACTCAAAAATAAGATCTAAGTAGAGGAAAATAAAATTTAAAGATATTTTAATAAAATTTAGGTTCATATTGACCTTCCTGGTTATGGCCTTAACTTCTACGGAAAAGAATATTGACCAACATTATGAGACTATTATTTACAGATATTTTTCATAAGTAATTTTGATAGAAAATCATATAAACCAGATGAATGAGGAGGCATTGTTTTTACAAGAGTATGTTACAAGAGTCTAGTTTTGTAAGCAAACCTTTCTATTTAGTATTGTTATATGTTGTCATATCTACATATTAGGTAGAAAAAAACAGCTAAACCAGAACTAAGCAGTTCTGTTTAACTGTAAGCTACTTTGCATATAGTTACTAAATGATCACTTATAAATCAGGTTAAGTCTGACACAGCCCAAATACAGCATCTCAGTGACAAAACAGGTAAGAGACTCTTCTCCAGAGTAGCCCATGGCTGGGGGGGGGGGGGGGGGGGGCAAGGAAACTGCCTTTAAGGAAACTCCCAGGCACAGTTGATAAATGATGAATTTTATCAGCTGATGATTCCATTGTCTTAAACTATTAAATATGCCCATATGTTAAAAGATTCAGATTTTGCTGGTGATTAAATCATCTGGAGGAGTGGGAAGGGTTTGGTTTGGAAATCAGGAGTCCTAGGTTCTGACCCATGCTCTGCTGACAGCTCTGCAAGCTTAGCCAACTCACAGTCTGAGGGATTGGATAAGAGGATTTCTAAGATTCCTTCCATCTCTAACATTCCATAAGTCAATTATATGTGCAGTTATAGAGTTTTGTTTTTTACATGCTAGATATTTTTAATACCTTTGAAAAGTTGAAGTTTTATGCCAAGCAGCACTACCAGAATCTCTTAGGATTTTATCATTAAGACCTCATCATTTATTTCCCAGAAGACAGAAATCTGAGATTTTCCCAAGATAGGTGCATTAGTTAGCTGTGCATGTATCTGGAACTGCAAAGCCCCAGCACCAATAGTCCATATTGCTTTCTTTTAAAAACTTGTATTCAATTCAAACACTTCCATCCTCCACTAGGCTTTCTATCTTGATCCTCTACTGAGTTTTTCATTCTCTCTGTTGTGTTGGGATTAATTTTTTTTAATAAAAGATGATCATATTTAAATGCCATTACACTGATTGATGAACTTTTGGGAAATGCTCAATAACAAAAGCTGCTCAACAGTGTGTCTACAGAGACACTAAATTTTTTTACCCAAGAATTATGCATAGTCTACTTAAAGCCTAGAAAATGTTAAGTACCCATGGCATATATAAATTACCCAGATTTCATCTGGGCCAAGGTTTAAGACATTAAAATTATCTGTCAAGATAAAACTATACCTAAAGAATTCTTGTGTGTAATTGGCTTTGCTGACATCTGCTTTGCATTTTGATACTCTGCTGTGTCAGTTCTGGCTTGCTAGCCATAGGCAGAGATAAGGCCCTGCTTTTCTCAGAGATATAGAAAGACAGGCTCCATCCCCATTGTGCCATCATTTTGTAGCTTCCGCCATACATGTTCTTGATCTCTTACCCCCTCGAATTCCTGTCTTGGGAATTCCCTAACTCTTTTCTCTTAGCAACTTTTTATTTTTGACAGAATCTTGGCTAGTTTTTAATCTTCCAGAGATTTTTGTTTTAAGTGAAATATTTTAGGCCATTTGGTCAGTAATTTGGAATCTTTCATTTCTTGTTCCTTTGTTTTGATTCATATTTATCTCATCTGCTCCCCCACCCCAGCCCCCTATTAGGAAGAGCTTTCCCTGGCATTTACTCCTTTCCAGGGTGTCCCACCATGGGACTTCTTATCACACTCCCCTCTCACCCTCCCCGCCCCTCACCCCTTATCCCCCATCGCAGACTTCCCTTTCTGATTTCACAGTCATTTTTGTCTTTCAGCAGCCATACTAGATAGGCTAGGCTTTTTCACACCGTAAAGTGATACGCTTCACAGCACTTGAATTCTAGTGCATATTGGCGGCTCTTCTCATTACATGGTGTCAGGCTGCAGGTTGTTACTCTGCTCAGGTAGAGAAGCAAGTGACTATGTTATCCAATCTTGCTCATAAACAGGGTTGGGGGGAGGAAAGTGGCCTTGTTTTCTCTACACATGCCAAGCATAGAGGTCAAGCCCTCATTCCCAAAAATGTTGAAAAATCACACCCTGAGGAATTAACAGAAAGTCATATTTCCCTCTTTTCTGGATGCCCAAGGCAGATTTCTTGTTGCTTCTCCATTTTAGGTATGGTCATCTCTCAACAAATATGCTTTGGATAGATCAGTGTTTGATTTTCCGGTGTTAGGGAAAATATAAGCCAGGTTTTTCTGTAGGGTGCAGTTCAGAAATGGATACTGAACAAGTATTCATCTGTAAAGAAAGGAAAGAGGAAAAGCACTAACACCTGTGCATTATGGTGGTTTTTTTTTCATTTGATCCTCACAACCACCTTGCAGAATAGTTAATACCTCAGTTGATCATAGGAAAGAGGTGAAGCTCAGAAAGGTTAAGGAACTTGACTGAAGACACACAGCTAGGAAGGCGCAAAGCCAAGATTGAAACTCAGGGGTGTTGTAACTGAAAGAAAAACTGTTCTTTTTCCTACAGCACTACCCTGCCTCCCAGTTTAGTAATTAAACTGCAACATCTCTGTAAAATCTGTTGTGGTTTTATTATTATAGTCAAAGGTAAAAAGGTGGTTTAATAAATGAGATACATGAAGACCTATTCAGAAAAAAGGACTGTATTGGTTTGGGACCTCTTGGGGTATAATGCTTTATCCTTATGTTCCATGAAAAAAAAAAAAAAAAACTAAATACAGATTCACTTCATTCAATATATTTAAAGTTCTGTGGAAGTAAATTAAAAATAGGTAAATTGACTATGTTTTAAATTGGTGAGTTTCCTATTTAAAGGATCTTAAAGTGAATTTTTAAAAGCAAAAGATTCCTTTCTTATTTTTTTTTCCTTTCTTATTTTTATTTTTGGTTTTGCCCCTGGCATAACAGGTATTACTTTAGAAGGCTATGCCTGTGAGCTTGCATGATCATTAACTTGTTTGTAGTGTCTCCAACATGTATTTGAATATTGTGGTACTTCAGTGTTTCCCAAACTTTAGTTACTTATATGCACTTCATGGAGTTTATTATCCGGGTTCTACCTGTACTGTTATTTACTTATTATTTTTCTTGAAGTGCCATTTTTTAATCAAGTAGATGTACTTTTAAAATTTTATTTAAATTCAATTAACTAACCTACAATGTATTATTGGTTTCAGAGGTAGAGGTCAGTGATTCATCGGTTGCATATAACACCCTGTGCTCAGGACGCCTGGGTGGCTCAGCGGTTGAGCATCTGCCTTTGGCTCAGGGCGTGATCCTGGAGTTCCGAAATCGAGTCCCACACCAGGGAGCCTGTTTCTCCCTCTGCCTATGTCTCTGTCTCTCTCTCTTTGTCTCTCATGAATAAATAAACAAAATCTAAAACACACACACACACACACAAACCACCCTGTGCTCATCACATCATATGCCCTCCTTAATGCCCATCACCTAGTTACCCCGTCGTCCCAACATTCCTCCCCAGCAACCCTCAATTTGTTCATGTAGATGTATTTTTATTTTATTTTTATTTTTTTAAAAAGGGTTTTATCCATTTATTTGATAGAGAGCACAAGCAGGGGGGAGTGGCAGGCAGAGGCAGAGGGAGAAGCAGGCTTCCTGCTGGGAAGGAGCCCAGGACCCTGGGATCATGACCTGAGCTGAAGGCAGATGCTTAACTGACTGAGCTACCCAAGCACCTCCAAGCAGATATATTTTTAAAGGAAATTTTGTATCACTGCCATAAGCATGAAATCAATATAATTCACAATAGAAATTAACAGCAAAATATTATTAAATTCTAGTAGATACTATCATTTGTTGAAGACTTCCATCTAAGGAGGATCAGAAAGCATTCTAGTAGGGTGGAAGACACACACACACTCTTACAAGATTAAAACTGTATCTTTGTAATCACCAGGATTGAAAGAGTTGAAAAGGAATAACTTTCTCACAAAGTGAGTCAATGTTACTTAATGTTGTTTCTCTGTACTAACAAAAAATCCTCTCTTACTACCCACAGAGTATGGTTACCCCATATCGTTTTCAGAATGAGCTCAGAAAGTATTCATCAAAGCAGAGAAGGCTTTAAAATATTGATCTCTGAGAAAGTCCATGATATCTGCTTTCTTTTGATCTGGTCAAATTAATAAACTTGGTTATGTTTCCAGGCTAAAGAGGAAATGATGGACAATCGAAGCTACTCTAATCTGCCAGAAAAACTGCCTGCTGTCTCTGAATCTGCCCACCTGCCACTGACCAGGTCTTTCTATCTTGACCCCATGGTCACTTTCCACCTGTATCCTGATGCCCCAGTGCCGTCACCTTACTCTGAAGATCTGCCATTGCTGCCTTTTCCCAGCGATTCCCTGATCATGGAAAATTACGGTGAACCCTGCCCCTTCGCCTTCCCAATGTCTTATCCAAATTACAGAAGGTGTGAATACTCCTATGGGCCAGCCTTTATCCGGAAAAGGAATGAGCGGGAAAGGCAGCGGGTAAAGTGTGTCAATGAAGGCTATGCCCAGCTCCGACATCATCTGCCTGAGGAGTACTTGGAGAAACGACTCAGCAAAGTGGAAACTCTCAGAGCTGCCATCAAGTATATTAATTACCTGCAGTCTCTTCTGTACCCTGATAAGGCTGAGACCAAGAATAACCCTGGGAAAGTTTCCTCCCTTATGGCAGCCACCAGCCACCACACTGACCCTATTTTCAGAATCATTTGATTGTTTCCAAATAGAAACAAATAATCTCACAAAATGGTGTCTCTTACAGCATCATTCAATAGTTTTTCCTAAACATAAGTTCTGCTTATAGAACTTATAGAAGTTATAGTAGATAACAGCTCAAATGTCCACCTGTGCTGATTATTTCCTACCAGGGTTTGACATGTACAAAACATGATCTTATGGGGGTTGAGAAGATATGTCTTAAGCTTTGGTGATTTCTTTCAAGAACTGTAGAGGAGCAGGAGTCCCCAGGATTCTCTATACCCCTCACGTTGTCCTTCTCACACACTTGGCCAGAGTCTCAGCTGTAAGAAACTCTCATGAAAGTATAGTAAAGTCTGATCAATGACTAATCAATGTTTATAATGCCCTTTGCAAACATTTCATGCTAAATGATCACAATTAACCTCCCTTGGTTTGTCAGAGTCCGGTAGTTCTTTTTGTTATAATTTGGGGTTGACAGGAAACCTATATATTTATACCTTACCCATGTCCTGATGAGAAAGTATCCCAAGACTGAAGCAAAGATAGCTAACAAAATCTTGTGATCTGAAATTATTTTACAGTCATCTTTTCCCTGCATGCAGAAGACTTCTTTAGGCAGCTTAGTCTAGTTAAGAAGGCTATCGCAGTCTGTGGAATCAAGCTGCCTCAGTTTAAACTATGACTCTGCTCCCTCCTCTCCATGTCTCAGTTCTTCATCCACAGAATGAGAATAATAAGAAGAGCAACGATTCTCCCCTTATGTTTGGAGAATTAACAATGCCTGACACATACGTATGCATAACCATTAGTAGTAGTAGTAGTAGTAGTAGTAGTAGTAGTAGTAGTAGTAATCTTCTATTATCCATAGCATCATCATTCTACAGGTTATTCTGGCCAGAAAATGTACAGGGGCCATGCCTGTCCTTCACTGCCCCATATCTTGGAGTCTGCCTTCAAAATGTCTCTATATCCATTCCTGTGACTTCCACCTTGAATCCTGAGCCCCATCTGTGGCCAAGCCCAGCCCGGACTTTCCATATACTGGCATATTCACCTCCAGTGTCATTTCTGTGAAGTCTTCCCACTCCAGCCATTACTCGTTCATTTATTTTGTACACATATTTCCTTGCACTTCCCATCCTACTACCTTTACACACTGTATTACACATCTATGTCTTCAGTACATAGGGACAGGCCTATTCCTCCCTACATTCCTAGCACTCAGTAAAGAGCCTCAAATCAGGTAGATGTTGTGTGTAAATATTTGGTGTTACTATTTTCCTATTCCAATCCTGTCATGTTTTATCTTGGTCACTGTTAACAGTCTCCTCTCTGGTTTCTTGGGCTCAAGAATTAACTGCCTACATTCTCACTCTGATGTTTTTTCTTAAAGCATTTCATGTCACTTCCTTGCTCAAACCCCATGACGTCTTCCTTTTGACTACTATGTTGTTTACATTTATCTGCTGGGTTTGCAAAGCTCCCACCAATATGGCCCCTTTCCAAATAGTCACACCTTGATTTTCTCATGACACCGCATTTCCTCCAAAAGAGAAAAGCAATCTTATAAATGAATCCTTCTCTCTTCGCTCTAGCCTCCTAAACAAGAATGTTCTCCTTTTTCCCTCTTATCATTGAAATCCCACCTGTCTTATTCAAAAGTAAGTGACCTTCTCTCACTGCCAGAGACTCCATTGGTCTTTCTTGGACTCCAACTTTGTGCACCAAATAACTCAGCTTTTATCTATGTGGTCCTTAGCAACAGTCATTCTCCTGACTGGTAGGTTATGCTGTGTGAGGGCAGTCATCAGTTAAGATGCTTTTAGTTGCAAGTGAGAGAAAATACAATCCCAATTTGTATAATCAATAAAGATTCACATAATGGAAGCATCTAGATATAGAGCTGCCTTCAGGCAGGGCTCAACAGTGTCACCAAGAACCTGTTTTGTTTAGGCCTATCCTCCCTTTCTCTGGGAATAGCTTCAATGCCCCAAAAAGGCAGTCAGAGGCTCCTAGAACGATGTCCTTTCTTATTTATGTGTAGGAGAAAAGAGAAAGTCTATAATCCAGGATTCCCAACACAAATCTTGAGATTTATTCTGATTGGAGAGGCTGGGGGACATACTCATACCTAACCAATCCCCAGAGTGGAACTGGAGCATGGAATGTGCCGATTAACACACGTTCTACCTGTGGAGCTGGAGATAACGGTCAGCCTCTTTTACCAATGGATCTGCGAAAGGAAACAGGAAGTGTTGGAAGAGGGGAGTGGATGTGGGGGAGACATGCACAAATGTCCCTGCATACTTTTTGGTATTCTCCCCTGAACACTGTGCCAGGCACATAACAAGTATACAATGACTGTCAGATGCCTCAAAATACCAGCCTGTCCCATGGATGTTCAAATGAGAGCAGAATCCAGACTTCTGTTCCCTTTGTCACCAGTGTCCACTCTCATCACCCTCAAGTGGTCACCACATCTCTGCTCCTCAGCAGGGTCCTCTCTGTTACAGACAAGCAACATGCCCATACCTTTGACTACTTTGCTTTAAACTACAGACCAAGTCTATCTTAGAGTCCTTCGGCCAGCCAGTGGCTCACCTAACCTAGCCTCCTGTCTGCACAGGATGGAGGCAGATGGATAGTCCTTAGTCCTTAGTCTGGGCAGGGGCAGCTCCCTCCCTCACAGGACTCCCTGGGATTCATGAAGGCTTCCCACCAGGACTGCCTCTTCCAGTAGTGGGGAAGCCTGAGCTTTGGGGAATTGAGGGTGCAGTGACCTTTCTCCCCAACGCCCCATCTCCCCTTTTCCCCAGGGAAACCCTCTGCCCCCTTGTCCTACCCACGGCCCCCACAGCCCCCCTGCCATCCCTCTGCACATGCCCAGTACACTCACTCAGTCCACAGCATTCCTGCTGGCTTGCATCCATGGCAACCTGCTTGGCAACCAGGAGTCCGTTGGGCTAAGGCCCTGAGCCCCAACTGTCAGAAGGCTGAAGTGGAGGAGTTTGGGGCTGTGAGTAAGTCCCCTTGGGGTCAGACCTGTGGATGTGGGCAGGGGCAGACCCTAACAGAACTCTGGTGGGCTGGGGCAGCAGTGTGATCTTGGATCCTGGGTGTCAAGCCGTCACGTCTGAACAGGTCTATGAAGGACATGACCTTGGGATATCAGCGGGGGCTAGTGTTAGTCCTGGAGGTCACTGGATTAGGAAGGGAGTCTGTGGCTCAGATTGGGGGTTTGTTATTAGGGTTAGGCCAACCATATTTGTAAAGGGAAGTGTTGTTTTATCCCAGAGTCCCTACAACTGGGGAGGAGGAAAAAACTAACATCTATTGAGCTACTTATCAGCCAGGTGCTTTCCATATATCATCTCCAGAGCCATAACTGAAGCGCTGTGGTTACGTGAGCATACAAGGATTTAGAGCTGGGTTTCTCTAAAGTCACAACTCTCGCTCTTTCAAGCCCTCCCCTATTTCTTGAGCTGAAGTTTCCAAGGCAGATGATTCAGAGAATAGCCTGAGCTTGTCTGTGGGAGCAGGTGGGGTCTGCTAACCCCAGAAGTGAGCCCTGCGCCAGCCAGTTGCCGTCTGCTGGGCTGTGGGCTGCAACTCAATGGTGGTGCTTGTTCTCAGGTGGTTTCTCCCAAGGCCATGGAATCCTCTGCAGGGACTGGGACGCCTCAGCCCAAATACTGCAGTGTGGCCACAACCCTGAAGCCCCCTTCCTGGACTGGCCCTGCTCCTCCCTGGGAACTCTCCTGCACCTGCCCCTTTGCCATCCAAGAACCCTGGCTCACCCGGCACAACCTCCTCACCAGGTATGAGTCCCTGCAACCTCTGGCAGAAGTGATGTGCGCCCCTCTTGTTCCTCTCTGTTCTTGGCTCTCGATGGTGTACCATGAGGGGTAGAACTTGCTTCCTGGGAAGGCTGAAAAGGTTCTTTCCTGTGTGGGCTATGGTTTGCTTGTGGTCTTACATGACTCCAGTCTAAACTGTACTCCCTGGGCACTCTGAGGCAAGGTGGCAGATGTCAGAGTTGGCATGGGTGAGAGAAGCAGTCAGACATCGCCAGTTGAAGAGTTTCTAGCTCATTTTACCACCAACTATGAGACTAGCCCTGGCACCACGTGAGAAATTAGGGTTTCTGCAACCAGCAGCTAAGGCAAGCTGGCCAGTTACCTCTTCAGGTTCCCTCGGTAACCCTCAGTTATCCTGGCCTTTCCCGAATCAAATCCTCGGTGGGCTGTGTAAAGTGTGATTGCAGAAGGAAAGGAAGCTCAGCCCTCAAGCATACACAAGTGATGTAAGTTCCAGGGACTCGCTTGTGCCCATGCCACTCACATAGGGACATGCCAGTTTGAACCCTTAATAACCCGCTTTCTGGATTCACCTATGGGGACCATCTTGTTCAAAGCCAGAGTTAAACGTTCCTGCTTCCAGGCTTGCCCACAAAGGAAACAGCTTTTTCAGAAAACCAAACCCTGACTCAATAATCCACCCCTCTACAGCCCTGGTTTGGCCCTGCCCACAAACCTTTCCAGGAATAGCTTCTCCTTTTTCCTGTCTCTCAGTCCCTTGGCCAGCTCTTCTGTGTTTCCCCTGCTCAAACACTTCCTCCTCCCTTCTGATCCCATAGCATCAAGCATCCTTCCAATGTTACTCTTTTGGTACAGCTATCCAAACACCATACCTCATCCTGGATTCCCCCACACTGCCTTTGGATTTACCTCCCCAGCGCTCTTTCCTGGACTGCTGTTCAGCCTCAGAACCAGGATTTATTCACTTGAATAGATCCAGGCTAGTCACATTTTGATGACCTTAATGCAATTCTCAATCCCCAAATGGTAGTTCCCTTCATTGTCCTCTCCTTCTGCCCTTTCCAGCAGTTTATCTTGTTTTACTGGAAGTCCTAGATTACCAGCCACTTTTTACATGGGTTTCTGTTCCACATAGCCATTATGTCACATGCCTCCTGCTGTGCTGCTCAGATCTGTGAAATGTGTTTTTCTTTCTTTCTTTCTTTTTCTTTCTTTCTTTCTTTCTTTCTTTCTTTCTTCTTTCTTTCTTTCTTTCTTTTTCTTTCTCTTTCTTTTCTTTCTTTCTTTCTTTCTTTCTTTCTTTCTTTCTTTCTTTCTTTCTTTCTTTCTTTCTTTTCTTTCTTTCTTTCTTGTTTTATTTACTCATGAGAGAGAGGCACAGACATAGGCAGAGGGAGAAGCAGGCTCCCCTCGAGGAGCCTAATGCGGGACTTGATCCCAGGACTCTGGGATCATGACCTGAGTGGTAGGCAGATGCTCAACCACTGAGCGACCCAGGTGTCCCGTGAAATGTGTTTCTTGGTGTTTTTAGGGCTTGGTTTTCTCCACTCCCTAATTCTATTTGCTTTTTCCCAGATATGTATCTTACCAACCATGTCTCCACATTGCTGACTCAGCATGGCAGGGGCCTAGCTGGTTGGGAAGAGTTGGAGATGCTGCTGACACATGGGTCCTGGCGAGAAGGGGACCAGATGGCTTTTATTACCGGGCTCAGAGAAAGGCTGCTCCAGAGGCAAGTTCCTCACATCTCCCAGGACACTCCTCAGGGTGGCCCTGTCATACCTGCCACGCCCCAGCTGTGTGTGCCCAGCAGTACGGTTTCTTGGATAAGCGTACGTCTTTCATGGTCAGGTTCTAGAGGGGAAATGTAAAGGCAGTGAGTTTGCTGGGGCTGTGTAACAGAGTAGCACAAATGAGGCGACTTAAAGAACAGAGATTTATTGTCTCTCAGTTCTGGAGACTGGTGTTGGTAGTGTCAGTCCCTCTGAGGGCCGTGAGGCAGAGTCTGCCTTTCCTAACTAGCTTCTGGTGGCTTGCTGACCACCTTTGATGTTCCTTGGTGTGTAGAAAAGTCACCCTAATCTTTGCCCCATCTTCACACGGTATCTTCCCTCTGTGCATGTCTGTGTCCAAATTTCTCCTCTTTATATATAGGAACATCAGTCTCTGGATGAGGCACCGACCCTACTCAGCCTAGTATGACCTTGTCCTAACTAACTATATCTGAAATGACCCTGTTCCCAAGTGAGGTCACAACCTGAAGTACTAGTGGTTAGGATTCTAATAGATGAATTTTGGAGGGATACAAGTGAACCTGTGACAGTGAAGAAAATTTACAGTAAAAAAGTGCTTTATTCAGGAAAATTCAATGTGTTGAGTGCTGGGCACCAGCCTAGGGGAAAGAGGAACAAAACGTGCCCACATGCCTGCCTCTGTGCCTGGTCCCCCACGTGCTGGAAGCCAGGCCTGTACTTCACCTCAGTGGCTGTTTACTTCTTTGGGATTTTTCTCTTCTCAGAGTCAGACTTTGTGAATGTGGACTCATGGAAGGAAGACAAGTGTGAATTCCAAAAAACTGAATTATAGAATTTCCATTCAAAAGTCATTTTGTTGTTTTCAAATAACTAATATGTGAATTCCAATGAAATATTAGCAGAGGTTTGTTCAAATAATAGGCTGTGTGGTGATCAAAGTAACTTGTCACCAGACTTTATTTCTCTTCAAAATCATACTGATTTTTCAAAACAGCTTAAAGGCTCCTCTTGCCCTCCCTTTTATGATGTTCATTTGCTTAGCCAAACCTCTCCACATTGAGGTGATGGCAGTGCCAAGGGCTGCCTTCACGTTAGGCCACAGCTACTCTTTGCCTGTGTGGGCCTGTGGATGAATACACTATCTCTGGTTGGTCTTGGACGCAGGGAAAACACTTTCCAGAGGTGCTGAGAGGAGGAGGAGTACACTGGGGAAAGATCCAGAGGACTCAGGTTATCCCTGGGAATTGCAGACCAAATATATAGAGGAGCAAAGAAAACCAGGAAGAGGAAGAGAACGGGAAAGGAATGGCAGGAAGTGACAAACATGAGTTGCCCATGGCAAAAGGAGGTAGAGGGAAGAGCATAGCACCCAGAGTACAGCCTGCCTGTCTCTGCCACAATCAGCTCTAAGCAGCATCTGTCTCTGTCCTTTCCCTAGATGGCTCTCACTGTTTTAAGGAGGACCCGGGGCTTGTTTCTAGGGCATTGCAGGGAACCATGGTGCTCCCTGTTCCACTTCCTAATGCCAGATCTCATTGTGAGTGTTTTCTTTGCCACAGCTGGAGAGACAGGGGGCTCTGCTTGTGGAATTTGAGGTTCCCCTCATCACAGACCCAAAGCTGCCAGCCCAGTGGCAGAGCATGGTCTTAGAAGAGGATGTCATTCAGTGTTTGCCAACCATGGACTACTCACTGGAACCTGGGGACAAGGTGCTTGCACCCTGGGAGCCAGACCAACAGCGGTACGGCCCTGGCACTGTTCTCTTGGGCTCGGAGGCAAGAGAGCCCCAGCAAGGTAAGGGAAGCTGCTCTGACCTATCGGTCCCCAGAGGGAGCCAGGCTGGTAGGAGAGAGCAAAAAATGTCTTAGAGGTGAGCTTAGGGCCTTAGAGATATATTAAAAAAAAAAAAAAATCCTTATCCCCTACTAGCAGCTTAATCCTGGGTGTGGCAACAGATACACAAATCATATCTTTCAGATTATGAAATATCTGGGCAAAATAGCCTAAAACTATTATGTTGGTTAGCGAACCTATGGTGTGATGGGGTTAAGCTGGGCTCACACCAGTACTTATGACTGGTCCCCCATCAAGTTATCCACAGACTGGGATAGTCTCCTCCTGCAGGCCCACCAGTCAGCATCATTGCCTTTCAGAGCATGACAGGCTTCTCCTCTTTCCCCATGAAAATTGAGACAGGGAGGTAAACACAAGGGCACTGGGAAGTGGCTGAATGGAGCAGGTGCAGGAATGCTCCCGGCAGGCTTTCCAGGGAAAGGTGCCCTCGAGGAGGCCCACAGAGCAGGGGCCTGCACTGAGGTTTGTTTTGGGGGTTAGGAGAACCCTTGTCCATGACACAGAAGAGGTAATTGTAACAAAATGTTGCTCTTTCTGTTACACAGCATCCAAAGGAGGAGAAATTACTGTTCACTTTTGGAATGGCAACACAGCAACCGTGCCTCTAGGCAGGGTTCAGTGGGTGCCCCTGGCTGTCTGGAAGAAGGCTGTGGAGAGGCTGCACAAGCCTTTAATCCAGGAGCACCCCAGGCCCCTCCTCTGGGCCCCTTGCTGCTCTCTGTGGGGACCAGCCACCGGATGTGTCACCAGTGGGCCTTCTCTGGGCACTCCATTCCCATGTCCTCCCTGTGTCCCCCCCGCCTGCTGCCAACTGCTGTGCCAGGGCTGCCTCTGCTGTTGCTCCCTGGCTGGACCTACCTGGTGGCCTCTAACCAGGACCTCAGGGGGCACAGCCAAAGAATGTTCGGAGGTGGAACCGAAGCCCCCAACACAGCTTTTGCCCCTAGTGCATCCTAAAGAAGATGAAGCTTCCGTGCGAGCTCCCCTGGGTGTTTCTTCCTCCTCCTCTTCATCTTCTGAAAAGGATTTGGAGACTGATCTGCAGATGGGCCTCCCCCAGAGGCTGATGGTGGACGGTACAGTCAACACAGACCTCGTCCTTCCTGAGAAGTGTCCAAGGAGGCAGGGTGGCCTCCACCAGCCTGGGTGGAGATACTGGAGAAACGGGTCTGAGCCGCATCCTGGGAAGCTAGGTATACCTACCTCTTAGGTGGGGCTGAAGACCCTGCTCCCTTCCCTCCCCTGTGTCTCTTAGGAATCTCACTCATGCATGTCCTGTCTGGGGATTGGAAGTAACACTTAGGAGCGTGGCCACGTTGATGGGGAGGTGGTGATAAAGGGGAAGTAGTAGGTTTCCACCTGAGCAATAAACCCCAGTAAGAGGATGGGCTGATCTTCAGACCCCATGCGAAGGTCTGCATCCCTCTTTAACAACTGTCTTTCCCTTCTTCGCTGTTCTCCTGCCGAGGCCCTGCCATTGTCTGTGCCTGCCCCCCACCTCCGCCCCCTGCCTTTTTTTCTTGGAGCCCTTGAGTTTTCTCTAGATGAACAGTCAAAATGCCTCCGGGTGTTGATTAGAGTTGCCCATGCCCTGAGAGGACAGAAATTAGTCTTTAAACATTCATTGGTCACCAGACCCTGCTCTCCAGATGGTCCCCATAGTAAACCAGAGCGGGAACAAGCAGGGTACTGCATCCTGCTGTTCATTCCTTACAAGATGGGGCAGTGTTACTGTCATTGGCCATCCATAGCCATCCCCATCTTCCCCTTAAGAACCATGTTGATTCCCTCATAGGTTTAGAAGTTGTGTGTCACTAGCATGCATCATGCCTGTCCCATTTAATTCCCAGTGAGGCCCAGAAAGCAGATGCCTAAGTCAGTTGGCAGAGGTGGCTAAGCCCAGACCTAGACTAGATTCTAGGGGCCTTGAGGTCACTAACATCCAGTGAACTAAATGAACATTCTGTCTGGGGCAGGGAGGCAGTGTGGTTAAAGAGTACCACTGCTAAGGGCTTTAAGATTTCGAGACACCCACTGTGGGTCTCTCTGCCCTCCACGCTCTTTGATACTTTCGAATTCCCTTTGATCCCAACCTAACAATTCTAGAAGGGCCAGGCTGCTGGCTGCCCCCAGTTACTCTGATCTCTTCCCTGGAGAGCTTATGATTGAAACAGGGCTCAATCTGTAGTTTTATAAGCCAGGAAGAGGATGGATTCAATAGTCCTTCCTTTTCAGATTATTTTCCTACTCCCCAGGGAGTCACATCTCCCATTATTTTGTTCTACCTCACTCAACCTCTTAACATACACACACCCTGCCACCCTGCCCCACCCCCAGAGCTCACTATGTCGTCTTTGTGAGCAGGGAGATTTACAAGCTCCTGCAAGAGTGCCAGTTGGCTATTTTTGCTTACCCTCCTGGCTGTTTTGAAAATTGCGTCTGGTACCTTCTTCCCATCTAATCGCAAATGTAGTTATTGGATACAACCCATCCAGAAAGCATGATGGCCAGAAATGACTTAAACTTTATTTCTCTTTCAAAATAGAGAACAGTGGTAGGTAGCTTACAGATAGTTAAGAGCTTTGGGGATATCTGACATATAGTTCTACTTCAGTCATCAAGACTAATCCCATGGTGGCATGTGCGACATAACTAATTGAATTTGGGGTTTAGGAGCAGGAAATGGCACCATCTGGAAAGAAAAGAGGAGCAACAAAGAGCAAAGAGTACAAGCTATAGTGATGGGGAATACCAGGGAGCTGGTCCTGGAAGCAAATGGTGTGAAGCCACCACATATCCTGCCACAAGATGAACACAGAAAACAAAGTCAGGCAACAGCGACACACCAGAGGGACCAGAATGCTCTCAGACCAAAAGCCTTGAGGAGCCAGGTAAAAAGCAGGATGGCCGGGAAGGGGCTCCCTAAGGACTCCTGACATGGTTCTCCACGCCCCTTTTGAAACTGAGAACTCCCGCGCTGTCTTTTCCCAGGAAAATGCATATACCCACAATTTTGCATTCCAGTTCAGAAGGCTCCACGCCCCTTTTGAAACTGAGAACTCCCGCGCTGTCTTTTCCCAGGAAAATGCATATACCCACAATTTTGCATTCCAGTTCAGAAGGCTCCACAAAGCTGAGCACAGACTTCTTACTTAAATGACACTTGACCCTGTGGTGAAGGGAATGGGTCTGCTGGACTACAGCCTCTGTCTGTGGGAGTCTGTTCCTCATTAGGAATGCTAATACAGCTCTACTTAAAACTTGGTTTTCATCATATAAAATACTGGCATTTGTTCTGAGGATAGACTTGTCATGTTCACAATGAGATGAACTACCAGGCAACTAAACTGCTATTGGCTTGGTAGCTTCGAGAAGTTCAGGGCACATCATAGACCTTTTAAGATCAGTGACTTTTGATCCTTAAAATTACAGCATCAGACTCTCAGGATTTTTTTTTTTTCCTTATAGGAAGCTAAAAGAGCAGCAGTGATAAATACCTGAGGAGGTGTTACTAAGTGGCTGCCAAGTCCTCCTGCAACGGACGGGGACAGAGAGCAGGCCACATGTGATGGGTGCATAAGCAGTTGCAACCTCACACTCTACAACTTCTCTGCAGATGAGGGGCACAGGCATGTGGTGGTCCTGGCCAGGGTTCCGCCGAGGGACCTCGGCGGGGCTACTTCTCTTCCACAGAAGCTGCAGGGCCTGGTTGGTCTGCTTTGGGCAAATGTGTCCACAGCCTCTCTGCCACCTTATCATAAACCTACAGCTGACCATGAACGACACTGTTTCACCTCTTCATGCCAATAAAAAGGAACTCTCTTCATTTCCAAATCTCTCCCTTTATTACCACAGTTAACCTTTTACCTAGAAAATAAGCAGTTAAGAACTATTAAGACAGCATCATTACATTATTACTTTCAGCAGAAGGGGGAGTGGGGTCTTAGACATTTAAGTTAAAATAGACACTGAAAGACACAAACTCCAGTTCCCAGAAAGGCTGACCCTCTACAGTCAGCCCTGAAAGCAGGATTACTGTGTAAATATGAAGAAAATCATACGGTGACTTTATTCTTCTTGTTACTTAAAAAAAAAAAAAAAAAGGTGATGTGATAGCCATGATGGTCAACATCATATGGGGAAGACCAAGTCCACACTTTGTCCCGAGTCAACTGCTACCACCTGAGTCCTGGTTAAATCACTTGTACCCACAGTGACGGAATAGGTCCCTGGATATACTTCTATGTAGAGGTCTTTAGAGATGTTCTCAGCCTGCAAGGAAAAGCAGGTATTAGCTGTTGAGACTAGAGGTCACAATGCCGTCAGAGCACCTCTACCAGGCGACCTTGGTGTGCCAGGAACACAGTGGAATGGAGCACTGGTGTGGGAGACGGAGGTCCTGCTTCAAGGCTCGGCCTGGCCAGACAAGAGGAAAGTCACTTAGGTAAGTCTCAGCCTCTCCTTGTGCTTGTTTCCTTATTTCTAAAGCTGTGGTACTAAGTACCACATGTACTTTCATAAACATGTACGTGAAAACACCTGGCAAGTGCTAGAATGCTATACAAACATGAAGGGTCATAAAAGGGACACTCCTGGTTGTAGAGAGGAATTAGGTAGAGGAAAAGGGGATCATTGTTTGGGGGCTCAAAAGCAGACAGTGGGACTTGTTAGCACAGAGCAGCAATAATGACAAGGTACCATGGAAAAATGGGAATCTTTCTAACTGTGCTTTGTTTGCTAAATTCATTATGAGGAAGATGAAATATTCTTTTCTCCAAAAGCTGAACACACTGTGAGTTGATTCCATTTTGTCATGCAGCAAGGAGCCGGCTGGCCAGAGCCCTCCCTTAGTGGGCTGGTGCTCCTATAATACAAAACACTGGAAGCTGGAGTTAATGGAAGATTTGTGTTTAAAGCTGTGCTCAGCACAACCCATCTTTCAAGGACAGACCTGACACATGACTGGGAAGTGGGCGGAAGTACAGGCAGAGAAGGGGTGTCAGTCCAAATGGCTGAGAGCAAAGTTGCAAACCAGAAGAGAGCCTGTAATTAAGAGCTGCTATCCCACAGCTGGGAACCCCCCACGAACTTCCTCCCTGCTCAGAAGGAGCCACAGGCGGCAGCTGTCATCTCTGTCACCACACCCAGGCCAGCAAACTACACTAGAAGGACTAAATGGCAATATTTATACTTACATGAAACTTCTTCCCCATCCTCCACCTTGCATAGATTTAAAGCCAACTTTTCTCCAAAGCTGCTTTATGTTCTAGCCTTTCATGCCCAGTTACTGCAAAATTGGCCTTATTTACCTGTCATTTAACTGACATGAAGGTGTATGACTACGCCACAACTCTTTATTGGTCTTTGACCACATAAGTACACAAAGGTAGATTTTAGAAAATACAGCTCTATCAGAATTGCAGAAAGCGAAAGATATTCCATTTCTCTGCATAAAAGGAAATACGGGGTCAAGATTGGCATCTGTGATTCCACCATCATGAGTATCAGGAAGATTAGCATTACCAAAATCCAGCAAGTCTGGGAGGCATCTTGGCCTAACTTATATTTGTACTAGAAGTAGAACATTCTTGGTTGTTACTAACGCTAGTATATTTTGAATCTTGGCTAGTAGCACGATAATATACAAACAAAGATTAAGCAAACTATCAGAGCAACATGCTGGAGTTCCTTTCCTCTGAATTCCAGTCCTTCCAAGTTCCCAAAACTTTCCTGGGTTCATGAACTAATGAGTACTTCTTTATCCTAAAAATGAGAAACTCATCACTGTGTTTTTAACAGAGAAATATTTGTGGAAAATGAGAACAAATCCCTTCAAATGTTCTGGAACTTGAGCTAACCAAATTTGTATGTTTCAGAATTTCAGCAATGGTTTTCACTTTGTAAGCAGGAGGGTCAGGCCCCTCCTGCTGCTTGAACAGATGGTGGAATTCCAGCAGGAGCCAGTGCCAGCCCAGCTGAGCTGTAGGAACTGAGAAGTGAATACTTTGCATTCTTTCCAACCACAACTATGAGTTCAGGCACAAAAAGTATCCCTTAAGCTTCAAGTGAAGGAAGGATACCAAAAAGACATGATTTTACACTGAATCCAAATGCTGTACTCTCAAGACTGGAACGTCCCAACATAAAAATACTGTACGTCTGGAATAAAGAACCCTATAACCGACTCAGTGGGTTCATGGAATTGCACGGGTGGTGAAGCCCAGAACAATGAGGAGATGTGTACTTACAGGCTGGGATGCTGCTAGAGTGCACTCTGACGCTTGAGAGATGCCTTCAAGATCGAGGGAGGTTTCCTTTTTCTGGAGAGACAAGTACAAACATTGATCAGTGCCCAGACTCTGACTTCTGGATTGTAAAGAGAAACTTTCTCTTAGTTTATTAGGAACAACTAATAATTGTTCTGTCAGTTTCTTCTAAGTCGTCATCTAAGTTATTATGGCTTTTAGTGGATTCTGTGAGGTTGTTGTAGTCAGATGTTTACCATGCTTACTTTTTATACTTATATGGGCTTTGGAGTCAGACCAGAATTTGAATCTTAACTCCTGCTTTTACTGAAAAGGGCAGATTGATCTCACTAAGCCTTAGTTCCCTAGTCTGCAACATGGGGACTAGATTGGAGATTTAAAGTGCAACAGTGACTGACACTTAATGGGCTCTCAGAAAACAGAATTCTCTTGTGTGCTTCTCCCAAGAGTCCGGGTAATAGCAGGGAAAGATGGAATTTCCCTCAGAGGCACCAACTAACATTTTATAGGAAGGAATGGAAGGACAGGAATGTCTCTTGTCTACATGTAACCCCCTGTCAGGGTCAGGCCAGAAAAGGGAACCCAGGGTTCAGGCTCTGGTGTGGCTCCACACATCTCAGGCCAGGGAAACAGAAGGGACCTCCCAGTGTGCATCTAGCCCTCAAGCGTATCCCTGGGGCCCCTCTCCCGTCCTTTCCCTAAACCTGCAGGCCAGAGAAGTTAGGAATCCAACTTGTGGGTCAGACTCTGAACTTAAGTTTGCTACCTTTGAGTAGAACTAGTGGGAGTTTAAAAAGAAAAAACAAAACAAAACAAAACAACACACCTCCTCCAAAAACAACAATGAATTTCTACTGTATCAGTTCAACAAGTAGAATCTTTGGCTTCTCCAGACCATGTGATAAAAGGCAAGTAAGTTTGTAGTGAGAGGCCTGTAATTGTTCATTACTAATAGTTTATATCCTGACATTTTAGGAAAAGAATTCTGTTAAGAGAGGGAAGGGGAGTGGAGGGCACAGCACAGGGAGCTGAGGATACATACCTGGCCATTCCCCATGTCCCAGCACAAATGCACCGCTGACTTCCCTCTGTGATAACGAGAGACGTGGGCTGCCCCTCCTTCCTCCAGCACAGATGAATAATATTTCTATAGAAGAAACATGAAAGATGTTAGGTAACCAAATAGTCTGGTCAAACTTTAAAAAAAAAAAACTCCGTTACTTGAGGAAGGTATGGTTAAGGAGGGAGGCAACAGAGCAAAAGTAAATTACCTGCTCTCTTGACAGGCCTCTGAAATCCAACAAATCTGAGCCCATGTGAAGTGGCTGCAGAGGAGGAAGTTGCATTTGGCATTACTTTGCTGCCATCTGCTGCCTTTGTAGGGCAAGAACTCTGGCCAACCACAGCTGGGCAGGACCATGCTCTCTGCCAGGTTAAATAATTGTCACAACATCTTCACCCCAATATCAAATACATATGCCTTTCCACCTCCTCTCATCACAAGTTCTGATGAACTGTTCCATGTTTACTGTCCGAGTCTCAGACAAGGACAAGGGAAGAGGGGAGTATCTCCTTGAGATTTAGAAATACAACAGGAAATGTAACAAAAACTCAATAGCTAGGCAACCCTTCTCCCCATGCGGAGGAGTGGAAGAAGAGGTCTCTAATTTAAGGAGAATAATCCAAAGGATCAGAAAGCAGTTACATTTTTTCTTGTCTACTTCCTTCCTCCCCCTCAAAGTTAACCTTAGACTTGCCCTTGATTATGACTAATGATGAGGACATTACAAGCCTGCTTGTTTTGAACACAGTGTTCAAACAGTGTTTAAGGCATGAGACCAAAAGAATGCGAAGCTGGGGAAAACACTTCAGGACATAGGTCTAACGATGTATTTTAGGGATTGCTTTAAAATTGTAAAGGCAAACTCAGAACACTGTTCTTAATTCTATCTCCAGAAAGCCAAGGGGTTCGGTCCGAGACTCCATTCCAGAGTGGAAACTTGCAGTATGGACTGAAAATCAAAATGAAGAGCACCAATTCACTGAACCTCAAACCAAAAACAAATGTTTTTCCTTTTAGTGGACCATGAACCAAAATGTTTAAGTTGATCTCTACACAGAAGAGCTAGATTTTTCTAAAACAATTTAACAGAATAATATTCTCTGGACCATTATTGCATTGATTATGACTCCTGTTGTTGGAGTAATAGGGCTTCTGCAAAAAATTAAGAGATTTTTTTGAATATCTCTTAATATGTGAAATTGAAAAGCAGGACAGAAACAAGTTACTCTCTTCCTTCTCCTTTGCAGACCAGCATCCTTAGAACCAACCACAAAAGAATCCCATCATGTTAAAGCTGGCAGAGACCACAGAGTGGGCTTTAACTCCTAGACATCAGAGTACCTTCCAGGCAGGTAATGTCTTGGGATGCAGGCTGGCCTGCCTTCACCATTTCTTCAGAGTACTTGATGACCTAGTGAATGGTTTTGAGAAGAGGATCTTCTAATCTTCGTACACCCATTTCAATGAATGGTACCCAAAATTTCACCTAAGTCCCTCATGCTACAATTTATGACAAATTCATCTCTCAGTGAAGACCAAAGAAACAGACTCTAAAGGCTGGAAAGCACTTTAGAGATCTTCATTTTATGACAGGGAAGGTAGGCTGAGTGGGATTAACTGGCCCAGGGCATTATAGCCAGTTAGGGGCAGATCATGGGTCTCATTTCTGAGAGGCTGCTCCTGCCATTAAGCCACACCTCCTCTGCTGAGGGCGCTGCATCTGTTGGCTGTAACCACCCTTGTGGCCAACAAGTGATACAGACTCACAGGGACATACTTAAAAACCACCTTACTTGCAACAGCGGTTAAACTCTAGGGATTTTGCCTCAGTTGTTGTTTCAATACATTTTTGAAAACCAGGAAGTCTCAGTTCCAGTTTAGAGCAACCTTACTGATTTTTTTTTTTAAAACTTCAGTTCAAAGTTCAAAAAAATCCCTAATATCTGGACTTGAATGTTTTGGAATTCAGCAAATAAGCTCCGCGGGCCCTGCCCCAGTCTGAAAACAATAATGAAGACAAAGACCTTCTGTGGCTGGTTCACTGCTTTATCCTCAATCATACCTACAGTTAGACATTCAATAAATATTTGTTGAATACATTCTAACTTGGGACTTATCACCTGGTTTATATCCCTGTTTACAATCTGGCCACGAATGTGGGGCGGGGTAGACCGGTAGCCTCCAGATTCTCCTTAAAGTCTGCGAAGATCCACTTTGTGGCCCGTGTGCAGGTGCATCCAGGCGAGCTCTGCTTTGGCTTACACCAACTTACCCCACACTGACTTGAGGTATAGTCCATGAATGCTGCCATTGTCCTGAAGGAAGCACTGAGGGTTGGTTGTCTTTCTTCTCTCTATTCGAATAAATGGCAAACCACAGGTGAGAGCTGGAATTCGCTAGACAATAGAAGTCATTTGGGGAATAGCATCTTTTTTTTTTTTTTTTTTTTTTTTTACTGTTTGAAAGGCCTCTGCAAGTGTCAGAAGGCCCTTACTGAGAAAGAATTCCACTCTAAAAACAATAAACAGACACGCAATTTATCCAGGACAAATAAAGGTTTGCTAGCTTCCCTGTAATACCAGAGGGCAGCGTGTAAGAATCTTTTTCAAAGTCACCCACCCGGGCGGGGCACTGGCGGTAGGTACCCCCACGCCCCCCACTGAGAATCTGTCAAACGTCAGGGGTTCTCCGAGGGCTTTTCCGCCCACGTCCCGTTACCTCACGGCTTCCGTCAGGGGCCGCCAGCGGGCCGCCCGGCACCGCAGCCCTCGCCTCACCTGTCCCGGCAGGAGGCGCTGGGGGCCGGCCGCGGGCCGCTCCCGGGAAGCGCCCCCCACGCTGCTTCGGGCAAGCTCCCGCGGACGCCAGTCCGCCGCCCTCGTCCTGGCGCGCTCCAGCACCTCCCGACCCAGCCTCGCCGTGCGCTGCAGGGCGCGTCGGTCCACCCCGTTCAGCGCCGCGGCCGCCAAGCAGTTCTCCATGCCTCCCTGCGCGGGCGCACACACACACACACGGCGGGGTCAGCGGGCCGCCGCGGCGGGTCGGAGCCCCAGTCTCCACCTCCCCGGCGACCAACGCGCCCAAGGCCCTCTCCAGCCGCCGCCGGGCCGGGGCCGAGCGGGTGCGCGCAGACCCCCTCCATTTCCGTCTCCCCCTCCCCGCGGTAGGGGGCCCTCACCGGCCCGCCTCTCTAGGCGCATGCGCCCACCGCGGCGCCGAGAGGGAGGGCGGGGCCTGGAGCCCCGGCGCCGGCGCAGCAGGCCGCCGCCAAGGGGCGGGGCCCGTGGCCGCCGCCGGCCCCGCCTTCTCCCTGCACCCGGGCCCGGGTCCCTGCGCGCCGGTTGCCGGGCTAACGGGCGGGCGCAGGGGCGGGGCCTGGCGGCGTGCGAGGCGTGGGGGCCGGAGTGGAGCGGCGGCGGGGCTGCGGGGCGGCGGTGGGAAGAGCTCCGGGGCGGGGGCCTCGCCGTTCAAGGTCGTCTCCAACGCCTCACTGGGTGGCCCTGGGGGAAAGTCAGGTGGCCTCCTGTTGGGCTAAGGAATTGTAGGGAATTAGACACCTGCCCCCAGGCGCCTCTCTCAGCCCGGTCTGTATCTTGAGATGCAGCCCCTGCAAAAACCCCTTTCGTGGGCTCAGCGGTTTAGCGCCGCCTTCGGTCCAGGTCGAGATCCTGGAGTCCCCGGATCGAGTCCCATGTCAGGCTCCCTGCATGGAGCCTGCTTCTCCCTCTGCCTGTGTCTGCCTCTGTGTGTGTGTGTGTCTGTCATGAATAAATAAATAAAACCTTAAAAAAAAAATCTCTAGGGATGCCTGGGTGGCTCAGCGGTTGAGCGTCTGCCTTTGGCTCAGGGTGTGATCCTGGGGTCTCGGGATCGAGTCCCACATTGGGCTCCCTGCATGGAGCCTGCTTCTCCCTCTGCCTATGTCTCTGCCTCTCTCCTTGTGTCTCTCATGAATAAATAAATAAATCTTAAAAAAAAAAACAAACCCCTCTCGTTGGAGGAGATGGAGATGGGTAGGAGAATCCAAACTGTGCTGCTGCTGCCAGGGTGGCGCTTGTCGAAGACTGTGGCCATGTGGCTGTGGCCCTCCACCCGCAGGCAGGTTCGGGGCCGGAGGGTGGAGTTGGGGGTGAGGGGGGCGGCTGAGTTGTCTGTCCTCGGCCCCAAATCCCTCCAGGGCAGCTTCCTCACTCCTCCAGTGGCAAGTACGGACTCACACACTTTTGGAAGCCTCCTCTCTGGGGGAGTTGGACGCACCTTTGCAGAAGAGTTGCACCACATGTAAATGAGCTGTGCATCCTTCCCGCGCACCGCACTCCTCCACACCTCTGGGTTACGTGATGGACGGTGTAGCCCAAGGTCTCACTGCTGGTCAGTGGCGGCCACACCACGCTGCGCACAGCGGAGCACTGATGTTCAGGAAGAAGCACTTTACGGGTTACTGCTCGGTGGGGGTCACTTTAAGGCACACACGGAAATCTTCAATGCTGAGCGAGTCTCCGCAGAGGGCTCGATCAGCAGTTCTGCGCTATCAGGATATTACTGCAACTTGTTTGCACTGTTGCTCATTTCCTGCTTTTCTCTCGCGGAAAGAAATTGAGTAGAAGTCTTCATCATCATTGGGATATTTTTCATTGTAGTGTAAAAGTATTCTAAAACTTTCTCTTCAATAATGCTTATCAAACGCCTCCTTCATTTTTTTTAAAGATTTATTTATTTATTCATGAGACACAGACTGAGAGAGGCAGAGACACAGGCAGGGAGAGAAGCAGGCCTCTCGCAGGGAGCCCGATGCCCAGGATCACGATCTGAGCCGAAGGCAGGTGCCCAACCACCGAGCCACCCAGGTGTCCCCAAACGCCTCCTTCAGAACATAGTAGTTAACCGGTGCACAGGGTCCCCAATATAAGGTCTGGAGAACTGAGTTTGAATTCAGTCTCTGCCACATTTTTGCTGTGTGATTTCTGGGCAAACAAGTCACTTAAAATCTTTGAACTTCAGTTTTTCCTCTTCTTGATGTTCAGGAATACCAATCGTACTAACCTCCTGGATTGAACTTCTTGAGAGTGGGGCCGTATTTGTTTTGTTTAATGAGTTTAAGGTGCATCTAGTATTTCACTTGCCGCAGAAAGGGCTAACAGATAGCTATTGAATGCAGTGAAATAGGAATCGGATTGCTGTAAGGATTTTGTGAGAGAATTCCTGGAAAATGCTTAGCACAACGCCTTGCAACGAGTAAGTACTCCGCAGATATAGCTAGGACTATAATGCCCCAAGCACTGTCCTAGGACTTGGGGAGAATAGAAAGTGGGTCAGGCTAAAGCAGAATAAAAAAAGAATGATGCTTATAAAATCTGTAATGCTAGGAACCAAATATTAAGATTTTGTTCATAAACTGTTGCTTTTTTAAAAAAAAATATTTGAGACAGAGCAAGCAAACACAAACAGGGGGAGTGGCAGATAGAGACTCCTCTCAGCAGGGAGCTGAGGACCCCGAAATCATGACCTGAGCTGAAGGCAGACTCTTAAGGGACTGAACCACCCAGGATCCCCTGGCTGTTACTATAAGACTGATATAAAGTGTTATGAAACTTAGAGGAGAAAGATCCATCTATGGTTCAGTTAGAGGGATCAAGAAAGGCTTTTTAGAGAAGGAGACATTTGAGCAAAGTCTTGAAGTATGGCCCAGGAATTAATAAGAGAAGAGATATTTAAAATACCTGATAACTGCTTTTATAATGAATGTGGTTGAGAGTGAGACAGAATTTGAATTGCTTTTTTTATTTATGGATTTCAAGATCCCGGCTCTATAATTTAGCTGAGTCTATATAACTATGAACAGATTATTTAACCATTCTCTACCTCAGTTTTGTCATCTTTAAAATGAGAATAATATTGTATTCCTCATAGGATTTTGAGGACCAAATAAATTAATACAAAAAGTGCTTTGAATAGTACTTGACACATAGTAAGTGCTCAATAAATATTAGCTAATATTATTTTAATGAGACCTCAGCCTTGTTTTTCAATATGTCCTCACTTGCCTGATACTACATCCATACCTCACGTTACTTGGCTCTCTTCCCCAGGACTCTATTACCACTTCCCATGCCCAATTCAATTTCAGTTGAAGCACTAGTTTCTTCTTGTCAAGTCAACTTTTTAAAACCTCTGTTTCCATGGCTTTTTTTTTTTTTTTAATATCGAGGTACTTATCCCAATCTGATTTAAATTATATGTAGTTATGGTTCATTTTTTCCTAACAGCTTATGAACTCCTTGAAGGTAGAAATAGTTCCTAATTTGTTCCTAAATATCCAGGGCTTGGTAAGCAGTAGGTGTTCAATAGACATTTATTGAATTTACTGACCTAATCTTTTATTTAAATAGATCCATGTAAAAAATAAATAAATAAATAAATAGATCCATGTTAGGTCAGCTCCGGTGGTGCAATGGTTTAGCGCGTTGCCTGCAGCCCGGAGCGTGATCCTGGAGATCTGGGATCGAGTCCCACATCGGGCTCCCTGCCTGGAGCCTGCTTCTCCCTCTGCCTCTCTCTGTCTCTATGAATAAATAAATAAAATCTTTAAAAAAATAAAAAAATAAATAGATACCTGTTAGACCAGATAAGAATTGTCTTCTTAAAAAAAAAGTCTACCTTTTTTTACTTTAGTGAATATAATGAATACTCACTTATAAATAATTTTCCAGAATTTAACATTAGAAATATTTGGGAAAAAAGATGCTTGGAATGGAACTAAAGCCTAAAGACTGACATGAAAGTAAATCATTGCATTTATTTTTACATTTGTATTTATACATGTCTCTTTTTTGGTATAATTTGAAGGATTGAACTGTAAACTACAGTGAGAATCTTTTTTCTCTTTTATAAGATTGGATGGGAATAATGATGGAAACTGCCTACCATCAAGTCCTTTGTGGATTAAACGCAGCCGAAGCCAGCTACTTCTTTAAATTTTTTTTGTCTTGTTTTTTTTTTTTTTTTTAGAGTGAGAGAGAGTGTGTGACTAGGGAGGGGCAGAGGGAGAAGGAGACAGAGTCTTAAGCAGGCTCCACACTCAGCGTGGAGCCTGATGTGGGGCTCGATTTCACAACCCTGAAATCATGACCTGAGCTGAAATCAAGTGTCTGATACTTAACTGAATGAATTACCCAGGTGCTCCCAAGCCAGGTACTCCTTAAAGCCACCAGTGAGACTTGGAAATGGAACAGCAAATAGAGGGAGGGCATATGATCAGAAATGTATCTGATCATCAATGGAGAAAGAAAACCGTTCCTCTAAGTCTTCCACAATTTCTCTCTTCCCCAGGATAGATATATTACAGAGAGCACATAGACGTTGTCTAGGTTATATTTTGGGGAATAAGTGGGTTGAAGGACATTTATATTCCTGAAATCTGAGGAAAGAGATTGGTGCTGTATTTGGACTTCTTGAAAAGAAAAAAAACAAAAACAAATTTAGTCTCTAGGGTCACAACCCCGGGCCGAAGGAGGCACCAAACTGCTGAGCCACCCGGGTTGTCCCAAAAAACAAATTTAGTAAAGAACAAATGCAAGTATTTTTCTCTACGTGAAGAGGGCAAGAAAGGGTTAAAAGCCTATGATGTAAAAGTGGGTATCATGCCAGAGTTAGACAATGATTTATACTGTACATACCAGAGAATGTATAAATCATTTCATTTGACAGGTGGTATTTTTATTTCTTCAGCAGACTTAGGGAGCTTTAGAATCATTACAGCTTTGTAAAGTAGTATTATAGACTGAGTCATTAGATCATTCATTTTGCCTGATTACATCAACTCATTGGGTTTTTGGGGAATGAAAGAAACTCATTATCAAAATTGTCATCTTGATTATATAGATTAAAGAAAATGGATCAAAGTACTGAGAATTAGCTTTCACAACCTGTTAAGAAATTGGAAGTTAAAAAATTGATTGCAGAGCAAGAATGATTAGGGAAAAGTTTTGTCATTTAAAAAACTATCAGAGATTAAAGGCATGACAATTTTGGTAGGTATAAATAGTAGGAATCCATGTGGAGTTTTTTTTTTTAAATGACTTTATTGAATTGAGGGATAATTTATATTACATTATACTTACCTGTTTTAAGTGTACAATTCAATAAATTTTAGTAAATTTATAGAATTTTGCAGACATCACCATGATCCAGTTTTGGAAGATTTTCATTAACTGAAAAAGATCCCTGTGCCTACCATATGCAGTTAGTCTCAGTTCCCACCTCTAGGTCCAGGCAACCGCTATTCTGTTCGCTATGTCTATAATTTTGCCTTTTCTAGGCAGTTTATATAAATGAATCACAATATGTGACCTTTTTTTGTCTGGCTTTCACTTACCATCATGTTTTTGAAGCTCATCCATATTGTAGCAGGTATCAGCAATTTATTCCTCTATACGACTGAATAATATTCCATTATATGAATATACTACATTTTGTTTATCCATTCACCAGTTGATAGCCATCTTAATTGTTTCCATTTGGGGACCATTATGAATAATGCTGCTATGAAAGATTGGATACAAGGCCTTGTGTGGATACAGGTTTTAATTTCTCTTGGGGAGATACTTAGGAGAGGAATTGATGAGTGATATGGTAAATGTATGTTTAACATTTTTAAGAAACTGCCAAACTGTTTTCTAAAGTGGCTGTACCATTTTACATTTCCACAAATGATGTCTGAAGGTTCCAGTTTTTTTTTTAAGATTTTATTTATTCATAACAGACACAGAGAGAGAGAGAGGCAGAGACACAGGCAGAGGGAGGAGCAGGCTCCATGCAGGGAGCCCGACGTGGGACTCGATCCAGGGTCTCCAGGATCACACCCCAGGCGGAAGTTGGCTCTAAACTGTTGGGCCACCAGGGCTGCCCGGTTCGTTTTTCCACTCCTCCTCAATGCTTGTTATTTTTTGTCATTTGAGTATAGTCATTCTAGTGGGTATGAAGTGCTATCTCGTGATTTTAATTTGCATTTTGTTAATGACTATTGATATTGAGCACGTTTTCTTGTAGTTATTAGCCATTCCTATTTCTTCTTTTGTGAAATGTTTATTCAAATCTTTTGTCCATTTAAAAAAAAGATTTTATTTATTTATTCACGAGAGACACACAGAAAGAGAGGCAGAGACACAGGCAGAGGAAGAAGCTGGCTCCATGCAGGGAGCCTGATGTGGGACTCGATCGTGGGTCTCCAGGATCACACCCTGGGCTGAAGGCTGCACTAAACCGGGGCTGCCCTCTTTTGTCCATTTTTAAATTGGCTTGCCTTTTTTTTTTTTTTTTTTTTGAGTTATAAGAATTCTTGTTCCAAACAAGAATTCTTTATCAGCTGTGTGCTCTATAAGTGTTTTCTCCTGGTTTCTCCTGGTCTGTGTCATGTCTTTCATTTTCTTATTTGTGTTTTTCAAAACATAAACATCTTACATTTCAATGAAGCCCATTTTATTAATTTTTTTCTTTTATGGATTGTGTTTTTGATAGGTAGGCAATCTTTGCCTAACCCAAGGTTATGTAAGAAGTTTGCCAAATGACCTGTGTACAGGTTGGGGAACACGACTTCAAGTCTGCCATTACCTTTATTTCTGTTGTGTGCAAGGTCTCGCATTCAGGCAGTGCACACCTAGGACATGTACATACTTTCCAGACCACCAAGGATATGTACATGTGAGTTTATCAAGGTCTGCTATGACTAGCTTGTTCCCTGGATCTTATTGTTAAATTTCTGGCTGGTCTGTTGCTCTTACCAACCACTACTGCACTCTCAGCCAGCTGTGATGTTGATTTTTCCTGATTGTTTACTGCTTGTTTTCTAAGGTCACTTGTTTCCGATCATACCCTGAGCACCAAATCAAGTCATTGCCCTCCAGCAGCAGAACTGCTGGTTTTCATGGCTTGTCTTGTCTTAACACAACTACCGTGTTATGGTTGAGGTCGGGTATAGGAAGTGGAAAAAGTCTCTGAGGTCCCAGATGCCCACTTTTCTCACTAGAGTTTCAGCAGTTTTATTATTCATTTATTTTAAAAATAAATGCTTTTCAATCTGGTCCATTTCTGCCCCCCTCACCTCTCAACATTGCTGAATGCTTATTTGACAATTTTGTATAGTTTTATTGTTGCTTTGGACAGATGATTTACCAACCTCCTTACTCCATCATTCTGGAATTATCCCCTATGTAGAATTTTAATGTCCTAAAAATTGACACAGTATATCCTGACAGATGCAACAGCTTTTTAAAAATTAATATTTAGATCTTACTGTTCCTTCCAATTTTATCCTTCCTAGCCTTTTAAAATACGACTCTTGACTCTCAAGTTTACTTTTTATGTATTCTTTTAGGATGAAATTTATATTTATTCTTTCTATCAGTATTTATTTGTTCAGTGGTCATTTATTAAGTCTTCGTTCTGTATTTCCATTTCAGGAAGCTCTCACAAGTCAAGTAGGAAGCCAGATTTCCAGGGTGAGAATTATAACAGTTTTAGAGTAAACTTTAGCTATATGCTCTGGTCTGTAGTAAGTTTTCCTAATTATAATTATAGGTGTATCCCATTTTAAGAAATAATAGAAATATATTTAAAAGTGTAAGAGATAATAGGGTGATTATATTACTTAAAATATGCTGTTTACACTCAGATATTTGTTATCCTTCAGTTTTGTGACTTTTTTTCCAGTCACACACCATCTTCTTCATATTGTGGAGAGAAGATAAAATGATATACACACAAAGTTTCTGTATGTTTTTTTCCCTGTGAGGTCTAATAGTAACTATGGCAAAGATGTCCTGTTTGGGTGGGAGGGAGCAAACTGGTGCGAAATTGGAAGTTAGGTCTGGTGGCTGTAGAATATTAAGAAGGACGCCAAAGTTGAGGTGGCTCACATTATTATCTGAACTTACTTGATTAAAGGGAAATGTGTTGCAGGGAGAGAGGTATGTCACCTTTCATATAACTTTGTTCCTTGGGTCACGGAAATTTCACTCTATCATGGACTGGGCAATATTGAACATAGGTGAGTGAGGCAGAGGATAACTTTCAGTATGAGAAAGGAGGAAAAGAAGATGGGTGGTTGAAATTGTAGCCAAATAGAACAAGCAGGCTTGTGGAGAGAGGAAGCACAACAGGGTCAACCAGGCTTGACACAGACCAGAGATTTCTCCAGCTAACCATAGGTGTTCTGAGTCAACAACTAGATCCTTATCATCCTTATTTTAAGAAAATAAAAGTCAGGTGAGGCCAAAGGATTATTTTAGTAAATATAATAATTGGATTTGGAAGTTCATTATCTGATGCATAGCACGGACAGAGGGAAATGTAGTAGAAAATGTTTCAGACTAATTGATTTTGGAGTGGTCCTCTGACTAATCTTCGAGCTAATTTTTGTACTAACATCTCATTTTATAAGTCCTAGCTTGGTCTCAATGCTAGCACTTATAAAATGAGATGTTAAAACAAAAATTAAGATAATGGATGTGAAATATTTTGAAAAGTGCATTGCTATATAAATGTAAGAAAATATCATTATATAATGCTAAAATACTAAGAGCTGCTGCTAAATGAAAATTTCTTGTAAACTAAAGCTTCACCAAAATCATAATGAAAATTAATGGAAAGATAAGGTTTAATATATCACAAATTTCAACAAAATTGTATTGAGTCTATGCTTGTTGAAGTGGTGAGGTTCATGTGTGTTAAAAGTGAAGACAGATCACTTCATTGCATAGATCCTATAGATACCATAATTTAAAAATCCTTTTCTGCTTATTGTGTTTATGATGCTAGTTTAAACTCAGCACATGTGCTTTGTAAGAATCTAAAGGAGAAGATTTTTCCAAAAAAAGATGATGGTCTGTTTATCTAGGCCCTCCAAAAGCATTTCCTGCCAGGCAGTTGACATGTAGCCTTGGCACAATTTCAGAAAACTATTTGCTTCTGTTTACTCTTCCAGATACAGCATCTCCTAGGAATTGAGATGAGGAATCTCCTTTAACTCTTTTAAATTTTAGAAGCATATTTTATATAACACTTTGAGTCTACTCTTAATACAATGAAAATTCTTGTGTCTTTAAATTCTTTTAAAAAAATGCATCTGTTTTAGTAATTCACTAGCAGAGACGTCAAAGCCTTAAAGTGAGTTAACCCAATGTAATTAGATATTCTTTTCCCATAAGATTAATCATGGAATAATTGTTAATATTTTCAAAATATTTCATTAAGAAACAGACCCACTGTTGAATTTCTTCTGAAGAGTATGTTCTACTTAGTTTACTTATAATATTTTTCTTTTTCTTTTCATATAACATTTTCGAAATATTTTGTGAAGTGAGGTAGATACTATATTTAAAAAATAAATTACTCAAAACTTTTATTTCTTTTAGGGACTAAATTTGTTTCTAAATGTTTTTAATACTCATTACATAGTTAGGAATACAGGAGCATATTATAGTTTTATTGTGATCCCAGAATGCATGTTATTTCAATTAAATATAAATATCTTTAAGAGAATGTGATGGCAAATGTATTAATTTAAAGGTGAGAAATCTAGAATACAGAAAGATACAATAACTTGAGATACTACAGTTAAGTGTGAGCGAATTTAAGTCTTCTTGTTCTGATCCAAAATCAGAACAAGGCTGTGGATCAGAACACGGTGACTTCTGAGTGGCAAGGATTAGAGTAAGCAACATATCAGAGACAAAGAGTAAAAGAGATTGTCATATAACACCAATGGAAAGGGTAGATAGGGAACGATAAGCACATGTCCAAGGTTTGGAGGCTCAAACTCAAGGTCTGCCATTAGAATTTGTCCCCTTGATACTCTGGGCAACATAGGTCCCTCATTTCCCACCCTCCCTTTCTCTCTGTAATTTACAAGGTTTCAGGCATAGTTGGAAGACATGGCCCTGCTTCTATTCAACTGATACTGAAGGCTTATGTGTTGAGATGAATGGCTCCCTGCATTAAGGGAATCAAAAGTCAACATAGTCCAGAGTCCAGAGAGTTCTGTCTTAGAGGCTGGAGTTATAAGGGCAAAATGATTCAGCAAAGCTGGGGTCACCACTGGTACCATGCACAAAGTGTTATCTTGGTCTTGTGAATTGGTGACATTGGTCCCTTCAATGACTTCTTATCTCTGTCTTGAAACCATGTTGACTCCAAGACTGCCTGGCCCAGAAACAATCTGATTACCAGCTGACGGCCTCAGCTCAATCCTGTGAATCTATACCAGCTTAGTTTTTAGGACTTCCAGCTATATATTCCAGAGGAGTAAAGAATAGGAAATCCAGAGTTGGGTTGAAACAAGCAGAATGACTGAGATAATTCTGTTAGGAAACTAGTAATACTGTCCTCGCAGAGACCTACCTCATCCTCACCTCCACTGCACTGCCTGTCACGGAGTAGGTCCTTAACAAATATTGGTTGAATATCTAGTTATTGCAGGGACCTGCAAGTGATGAAAGTAACTTGGTGGGAGAAGGAATGAGAGAGTTACTCCTGACATAGGCACAGAGCCTGAATGCAGCTTTCAGGTGTGAGAAAGATGGAAGTGCTCAGCTATTTGGGATGTCCTAGAAGTAAACCAAGGCACAAAGAAATTATTGACATATCCAGTTCTATAGAGCCATCTAGGGCAGCATTAGAAATTAACCAAGTGTCTTTGTTCTTAGATTTATGCTGTGCACACTAAACAAATGGTTTGTAAAGATTCAAAACAGTGCTTAGGCTAGCAAAAAAAAATTTCTTTAATTAATATAAAGTTTGAGTAAGTGAAATTTTAAAGATGATGGAATCTAATTGATAACTTCCTTACTCTTTAACCTGCAGATAATCTCCCTTTTTAAAGTGTTGATTATACTAGTGATTATGCAGAGAAGAAGCCTGTGATGAAAATGTGGTATAAAATTGTGTTCTTTGTTCAGCAAGTTAAAACAAGCTGGTCTGTAAGCAATTATTATCTTCATCAAAATTCCTAGCTCTAATGTTTTGGCTTCATTGGCCCAGCACGTATGCCTTCTCAAACAATTGGATGGATTTAAAACACTTATGAGATGTTTGTGCTTATATCTTAACATAGCATCAGTTCAACAGGAAAAGAAAAAAAAATGTAAGATTTGGCATTAGGGCATGGTTTTAAAAAGAAAATCAAACCAAAACTAAAGTAAACAAAAAGCCCATAACAGCGCTTAAATCCCTGTATACGAATGAACATTCTTTATTCAGCCTTGTAATGCCCTCAAGTAGCTGAGCAGTAGTTAGTATTCAGGAGTGTCTTTCTGCTCCTTTCTCTTTAATCACTTAACATTTCTGGAAAAAATTACCATTTTTATATGGATGATACATTTTAAATAAATCTCTTTTTGCCTTTTTTATTTTATTTTTGGTTATTCCAAACAACAACAAATATATTCTGTATTCTAAGGAACTGTTCAGGTGTCTGTTTGAGTTAGCAGATGATTTAAAAATAAATTAGCTTTTTAAATTCTGAATTTGCATATGTGTAAATGACTACAAAGAATGTGCCTTTGGATAAGATTTGGAATGTTTATTTAAAAAACAATCATCTTTTAAGATTAAAAGTATCCACAGGTGTGCTTATGTAACTTTTCCTAGTGGGTTAGGTTTCTGGTTACATTCTTTACTTAGCTAATGATTACATAGTCAAATATTTATGCTCTATATTCTTTTGAAATTACTGTTGGGGCGCCCCGGTGATTCAGTCGGTTAAGTGCTCAACTCTTGGTTTCAGCTGAGGTCAGAATCTCTGGGTCTTTGAGATTGAGCCCCAAGTAGGGCTCTGTGCTCAGTGGAGAGTCTACTTGTCCCTCTCCCTTTCCCTCTTTCCCTCCACCTCTCCCCACGCACTGCCCTTCTGCCCCTCTACTCTCATGCACTCTCTCTCTCTCTAAAATACATGAATGAATGAATGAATGAATAAATAAATAAATAAATAAATAAAATCTTTGTAAAAACCAAGAAATTTCTGTAATGTAACAGCTATTAATTGGGTAATTGCCATTTACTAGATGTTGAAGATGGGTACGCCTTCAAGAGATACGTATTCTAGAAGAATCAACAAATTGGGTTATGGTGAATAATACTCAGGAACAGGTGTTATGGGCTATGAATTGTGCCTTGCGTGTACAGAGAGGGAGTAATTCATTTTCCCTGGAGGTAGGAGAAGTCTTTACTGAAGAGGTGATAGGAGAAGTCTTTACTGAAGAGGTGACCTTCGAATTGGGTCTATCAAAAGTATTAACTTTCTTGACATTTTTGGGAAATGACAAGTTATTTATGAGATTGGAGCATAGACTGCCTGAAGCCAGTGATAAGATATAATGTTTGATAGAAGAGCTAGAAGGAAAAATATACAAGATTTCCCCCATCAGGTAGGAGAAAAGACAATGAGATGAACAATTAAGAGATCCAGGAGGTCTAACATATAAATAGGAGTTCTAGAAAGAGAAATTAGAGAAAATTAGGGGAGGAAATTGATAAATAAATAAGAACATTTATTGGAACTAAATAAAGGATATAAGCCTCCAGATCAAAAGGCCTACTATGTGCCTTAGAACAGTGTTAGAGGGCAGCCTGGGTGGCTCAGCAGTTTAGTGCCGCATTCAGCCCAGGACCTGATCCTGGAGACCTGGCCCGGGATAGAGTACCATGTCGGACTCCCTGGATGAAGCCTGCTTATCCCTCTGCCTATTTCTCTGCCTCTCTCTCTCTCTCTGTGTGTCTCTCATGAATAAATAAATAAAATCTAAAAAAGAAAGAAAGAAAGAAAGAGAGAAAGAAAGAAAGAAAGAAAGAAAGAAAGAAAGAAAGAAAGAACAGTGTTAGAAAAAGTACCCATAACCTAGGCACATCATCATGAAATTTTAGGTAAAAAAGATCCTAGATCCTATGAGCTTCCAGAGTAAAAAAAAAAAAAAAAAAAAGAAAAGAAAAAAAGGCATCCTTAGCTGCAATATTAGAAAGGATGTGTCCGATGCCTTCTAAAATCTGAATTGGGGGATCCCTGGGTGGCGCAGCGGTTTGGCGCCTGCCTTTGGCCCAGGGCGCGATCCTGGAGACCCGGGATCGAATCCCACATCAGGCTCCCGGTGCATGGAGCCTGCTTCTCCCTCCGCCTGTGTCTCTGCCTCTCTCTCTCTCTCAGTGACTATCATAAATAAATAAAAAATTAAAAAAAAAATAAAAAAAAAATAAAATCTGAATTGGGAGTGCCTGGGTGTACCAGTTGGTTGAGTGTCTAGCTCTTGGTTTTGGATCAGGTAATGATCTCAGGGTTGTGGGGTCAAGCCCCATGAAAGGCTCCACACTTAGTGCAGAGTTTGCTTGAGATTCTCTCCTTCTCCCTCCCCTTCTTCCCCTCTACCTACTAGCATGCTTATATGCTTATGTGTGCTCTCTCTCTCAAATAAGCATCTGAAAAAAAACTTTAAAAAGGCAAAATCTAAATCAAAAATATTTTTTAGGGGATCCCTGGGTGGCGCAGCGGTTTGGTGCCTGCCTTTGGCCCAGGGCGCGATCCTGGAGACCCGGGATCGAATCCCACATCGGGCTCCCTGCATGGAGCCTGCTTCTCCCTCTGCCTGTGTCTCTGCCTCTCTCTCTCTCTCTCTGTGACTATCATAAATAAATAAAAATAAAAAAAAATTTTTTTACCTAGAATTCTATATCCAGCTAAACTGTCAGTCCAGTGGGAGAATAGTTTGAAATCATTTTCAGCCTTGCCAAGTATCAAAACAATTTTTACATCCTATGCACCCTTTCTCAGAAAACTATTGGAGGAGGTGCTTACAAAAGGGATAGAAAGGGGGCGCCTGGGTGGCTCAGTCAGTTAAGTGTCTGACTTGATCTCAGAGTTGTGAGTTCAAGCCCCACATTGGACTCCATGCTGGGTGTGGAGGCTATTTAAAAAAAAGGGTAGAAAAAGAAAGAGGAAGACATGAGACACAGGAAACAGAAGATCCAACATAGTGGAGGTTATTCTTATAAAGGAATAGGGAAGAAAGCATAGGAAAGGACATAGGAGAGGAATGTTGAGGGAATCACACCTTTGCTTTTTCAGCAGTGAAGGCAAGCCACCTGGTGATAGTAATTAGTTAGAAGTTTTGAAAATATACAGGCTTGGAACAATTGCTATGGAAAGCAAGAAAAGAATCTAAATCACTAATAATAGTAAAAAGGATTGTTGAGCAGTAGTCAGGAGGGAGGAGGTTTGTAGTGAAGCCTGTCCCTTTGCTTTGCACCTTTCAGTAGGGTTTCAGAAATGATAAGGTACTTTTTGTCATTCAACTTCAATGCTATTTATCAGAGATATTTTTCCTGAGATACTCTGAAGATTTGTTTTTACAAAACTGAATTTTGATTGGCAAAAGATCTGTTTCTTCACAATATCAGAATCTGCATGCTACGGGTGCCTGGGTGGCTCAGTCAGTTAAGCATCTGCCTTCAGCTCAGGTCATGATCTCAGGGTCCTGGGATGGAGCCTCACGACAAGCTCCCTGCTCAGCCGGGAGCCTGCTTCTCCCTCTCCTTCTGCTCCTCCTCCTGGCTCATTCTCTCTCCCTCTCTTTCTCTCTCAAATAAATAAATAAAATCTTAAAAAAAAAAAAGAATCTGCATCATGGAAAGCTGAGGCTCTTAATAAATCATATTTGGTAGTAAATCACACACACAGACACACACACACACACACACACAGACACACACACACACACACAAGTTTAGAGTGACAGCTTCCAATGCATCTGTAACCCAGACTTTGAGCCCTTAAATCTTGGCTCTTGAAGTCTTGATGACTTGAAAGTTGGTTAATGAGTTAAATACTCAGTAAGGAGGAAGGAACTAAAGACAGACCGGAATGCAAGTTTATCCTGCAGGAAAAGAAAAGAGGAAAGAAAGGAGAATAAGATAAATGTGAGTGCTGGGAAGAAGTTGGCTGTCCCAGAGACTGAGGATGGCTTTGTCCTCTGACTCTAGTATGTCAGCCATGTTCCCTACCCTATTAGAGATGCTGGGGTAGGCTACCACTTAGCAATAGAGTAGACACATACAAACTGTCACTCCCATCTTTCTGATGTTCAAATTTTCAAAGTCATAGCTATGACTATTCAAATGTTAATATGAGTAACCTTTTCATAACTGACTATTTTAACAGAAACTCCCTAAATATTTATCATTACAATTGTCAAGAAAATATTATTTTTTAAAAAGATTTTATTTATTTATTCATGAGAGACACAAAGAGAGGCAGAGACATAGGCAGAGGGAGAAGCAGGCTCCATGCAGGGAGCTAATGTGGGATTCGATCTCAGGACTCCAGGATCATGCCCTGGGCCCAAAACAGGTGCTCAACTGCTGAGTCACCCAGGTATCCCAAGAAAATAATTATTCTACTATACTATTTATTTGAATCTGCTAAGTATGTAATATTGGTCATTTCTGAACTAGTTAGTAGACATCTTCTCCTTGACTCTAATCTGTAGTCTAGAATCTCCCAAGAACTTTTTTCAGTTATGAGTGTCTACACCCTACCTCTGGAGATGCTGAATCAGAATCTCTAGAGATATCCTGGACTACAGAATTGCATTTTTACAAACTCCTCAGATGATTTTTCTCCCAAGAACACATATTTTATTGTTTATAGAAATATAAATGAATTGAAAGATGACTAGAGTTCTCAGGTGATTTCTGATAAGCATCAAGGCTGAAGACTACCTTTGTTTCCAACTTACTCTGTGCACTGCATCCAGAATTATTTTCCTCAAATGCACATCATGTTACTCTTTTCCTCAAAAACATGGTCTCTCCATTCCCTTTAGAGTAAGATTCAAATTTCTTAGTATTGCTTTTCTGGTCTTCCTGTGTCAATCAGAATTGGTTTAGCTTACACTGCAGTAACAACCCCTGAAATTTCAGTGGCTTAAGACAATAAAGTCTATTTCTTACTCATACAACAAGTTTGGCATTAGTGGCCTATTCTGCCCCATTGTCTTACATGACTTTAGAGTTTTATGGTTAGAGAAGAGAGGCATACACATCTCTTATTCTTTTTTTTTAAGGTAGGCTCCACACCCAACATGGGGCTTATAATCAGACCCCAAGAGCAAGAGTCATATGCTCTACTGACTGAAGCAACCAGGAGCCCCTACATTCATTCTTAAATACTTTGGCCTGGAAGTGACACGTGTCATTTTTGTTCACAGCCTGTTGGTTAAAAAGTCATATGGCCCTGCCTAACTGCAGGGTGAGTGGAACATATAAACTCCTGGGACTGGGAAAAATATTAGTAAGCATTTGTTGTATCTACCACAGACCCATATCTACATTTTTTTAAAAAGTTGAGGTGGACTTCGTATAAGTTCATAAAAATTAACCATTTAAAAATTTACAGTTCAATGACATTAATTATATTCATGATGTTGTGCAACCATCACTTCTGTCTAGTTCCAAAATGTTTTCATCACCCTCAAAGGAGACCCCATACCCATTTCTCTCTCCCTCTAGCCCCTGGCAACCCTAATCTTTTTGGCTCTATGGATTTACCAATTTTGGATGGCACGTATAAATGGAATCACATAATATGTGATTTTTTGTGTCTGGCTTCTTTCACTTGTATAATGTTTTCCAAGTTCATCCATATTGTAGGATCTATCAGTACTTCATTCCTTTTTATAGCCAAATAATATTTCATTATCTGAATACACTACAATTTGTTTATCAAGTTGCCTGTTGATGGACACTTGGGTTGTTTCTACCTTTTGGTTATTGTGAATAGTGCTATGAAAATTCATATAGAATCTATCAAAAAAAAAAAAGAATCTGCATCATGGAAAGCTGAGGCTCTTAATAAATCACATTTGGTAGTAAATCACATACACACTCACACACACACACGCATACACACACACACAAGTTTAGAGTGACAGCTTCCAATACATCTGTAACCCAGACTTTGAGCCCTTAAATCTTGGCTCGTGAAGTCTTGATGACTTGAAAGTTGGATATATATCCAAATTATTTATTTGGATACCTGTTTTCAATCCTTGCGGTGTATACCTAGTACTGGAATTGTGGGGTTATATGGTAGTTCTATGTTTACCTTTTTGAGGAACCGCTAAATTGTTTTCCACCTAATCTGTCTTCTTAGCCTCTGTTACTCTAGTTAAATGAGGAGCAGTCATTATTCTTAAAGTTAGTATTTCATAGCTCAGACAACCCCTTTGCTTAAGTGACTTACTCTCTTTTATTCCACATGATGTCAAAACAGTTTTTTGCAAATGTTTAATAAATGTTTGTTGAGTGAATAAAGAAACAAAGAGCTATAGCTATTTTTTTTCTCATTTGCTATAGGTTCATTTTTTTTAAAATTAATTTTTATTGGTGTTCAATTTACCAACATGCAGAGAACCACCCAGTGCTCATCCCGTCAAGTGTCCGCCTCAGTGCCCGTCACCCATTCCCCTCCACCCCCTGCCCTCCTCCCCTTCCTAGGTTCATTTCTTTGGGAAGTAATATGGAAAATGATCGAAGGTATCACATTCTCACAATTCTTATTTCAGGGATGCTTTTTTGGGTGAAATTCAGTGAACTTTAGGGACAAAGATAAATCATCCTGTAATCTGGGGATATTTGATTAAAACTGATGTCATTTAAAAAAGATCAAGAACTAGTGTTTCAAATCAGCAAATATTTAGACCTTACTTTCTTCCAACCAAAAATTATCTTCAATCCTCTGAGAGAAGGAAAAAGGACCATTTGGCAATAGATAAACTGAGAAGACCTTCCAGCCTTCTGAGTCTTTTCTTGTTTCCCATCCATCTAAAGAGCAGCTGGCATCTCATCTTATTCTTTATTCTCTTCCAGGTCCAGCCTGCCTAGCATCATCCGTCAAGCTATCCTAATGTTTGCTTTAAATAAATAATAAATAGTCTGGTATTTGGAATAAAACCCCAAAAGGCATTACAGAGCAAAAAATAAATGGATCTAGGTCAGAGCAACCTGGGTGGCTCAGCGGTTTAGCGCCATCTTCAGGCGTGATCCTGGAGACCCGGGATTGAGTCCCACTTTGGGCTCCTTGCATGGAGCCCGTATCCTGTGTCTCTCATGAATAAATAAATAAAATCTTAAAAAAAAAAAAGGTCAGATTGGACCTTTTTGCAAGCTGATTATAGGAAAAAAAAAACTGATTTTATTTCTCTCTCATGCATTTAGGAAGGGGGGGTAGTGAAAGGCACTGCAAGGTATTCTGTGGAGGAAACAGAGTCTGCTCTGAACAAGAGGGTAAGTGAAACAGTTCAGTTCAGTTAGCCCTTCAATACTTTAACAACAACTTCTTCTTCTTCTTCTTCTTCTTCTTCTTCTTCTTCTTCTTCTTCTTCTTCTTCTTCTTCTTCTTTCATCTTCTTCTTTTCTTCTTCTTCTTCTTCTTCTTCTTCTTCTTCTTCTTTCATCTTCTTTCTTTCTTCTTCTTCTTCTTTCATCTTCTTCTTTCTTTTCTTTCTTTCTTTCTTTCTTTCTTCTTCTTCTTTCATCTTCTTCTTTCTTTCTTTCTTTCTTTCTTTCTTTCTTTCTTCTTCTTCTTTCATCTTCTTCTCTTCTTTCTTCTTCTTCTTCTTCTTCTTCTTCTTCTTCTTCTTCTTCTTCTTCTTCTTCTTCTTCTTCTTCTTCTCCAAGGGAGAGAGAGGGTAGAGAGGGGCAGAGGGAGAAGGAGAGAGAGAGTCTCAAGCAGGCTCCATGCCCAGCGCAGAGCCCAATGTGGGGCTTGATTTCACAATCTGGAGATCATGATCTGAGCTGAAATCAAGAGTTGGATGTTTAATGGACTGAGCCATCCTGGTGCCCCCTTTTTAATTTTTTTTTTGAGAGAGAGAAAGAAAAAGAATACTTTAATAAATTAATAACTTATTTGTAGCTTTATGTTAAAATCCTAATTATAACACTTAAGAAAATAATAATCACTGAAATTTATTTTTTTTAAGATTTTATTTATTTATTCATGAGAGACATAGAGGCAGATACATAGGCAGAGGGAGAAGCAGGCTCCCATGGGGAGCACAATGTGGGACTCTATCCCGGAACCCCAGGATCACGCCCTGAGGTGAACGAAGGTAAATGCTTAACCACTAAGCCACCCAGGTGTCCCAATCACTGCAATTCAAATGAGATTTACTATCTTGACAAAAATAAAATATATCTTAAAACATATGGTTCTTAAGGTCTTTATTAATAACTTTGTAATTTATATTAATTATTCCTATCAGGACTACTAAGTTACTTTTCCTTCTTAAATTCTATGCATATATAAATATAATCGTTCTTAGATTCCAAAAGAAAATTTTCAGGTTGTGAGAGAAAAATGTCTACTGTCTTTGGAGAGTTTCACTGTCAGTCTGTTAACACAGTAACAGAAGGAACTATTCATTGGAGGGTTTGTTTAAGAAAAACATAAAAAGGAAGTTATTTACAAACAGATGTGGCATTTCATAACCACATCTGCATGTTAACCAGCATTGTTTGCTGAAGCTATTTGTAGTCTGGAATTGTGCATCGTAATACTTGTAAGCATACTGAAGATTGCAATTCTGTTAATCCTACCAGTGGACTGGAGTAGAGGGTGAATCCTTAGCCTTGCTCTAGAGTGGTGATTCTTATCTTTTTTTGAGAATACAAATCTCTTTGATAATCTGTTACAGGGTAGGGACCTCTTCTCCCCAAAATGCATTGTGCACGTATAAATAATTGTGCATTCCCTTTGAATATCTCTGGAAGAATATACAAGAAACTATAGTGATTACCTGAAGAGAGGGCAATTGGAGGACAAGAGTGGCAAGGAAGACTCTATATATCTTTTATACTGTTTTTTGTTTCCAACCAGGTACATATCTTACATGTATATCTATATATTTTAATGTGTTTTTAAGGTCACAGTGTCAAAAAAATTTTGCACACAATTTGAGATTCTGTGCTTCTTATTCCCTACAATTAAAAAAACTAAGTAGCTTTTAACAAAATATACATTGAGCCAGTTGTTATGCATTATTTTACTTGATTACAAAAGATAGAAATGTAATCAATAGTTTCAGTAGCCTATTAGTACCGGCATTTTGTTATACCGTATTTGTATAACAAAACATGTTGATTCCTCAATAATATGTTTTAAAATCTTGTTAAACTTTGGTTAGTAGGAATTATTTTTTTAAACATTCAGTTTAAGGATTTTTTTTCTCTTAGAGGTGGGCTGTAAAGGCGACTGTGCCTAAGGAAGGTTGCTTATTATGAGGGGAAGAGCTATATTATGTCTCAATACATGTAATATCTTGCTTGATTCCTTTTGGGATGCCTGTGTGAGTGTGTGGTGAGAGAGGGGCTTTCCTCTAAGGGAAAATTGGCCTATGTAGAACTGACAGAAAGCTTACAATTAATTTAGTGTAGTGTTTCTTAACCTCGGAGATTCTAATTCAGTAGGTCTGGGACTAGAGCCAGAATCTGTATTTCTGACAAGCTTCTTAGATGATTTCCAAAGGGCTCTCAGCATCAGGAACTAGTGGTCCAGTACATGCTCTAAAGCTGTACTGATTGCAAAAACCAGTTACAAGCATTCATACTACTACTGTTACCTTTTTTTTTTTTTTAAAGATTTTATTTATTCATTCATGAGAGACACAGAGAGAGGCAGATACATAGGCAGAGGGAGAAGCAGACTCCCTGCAGGGAGCCTGATGCTGGACTCGATCTCAGGAGCCGGATCACGACCTGTGCCAAAGGTAGATGTTCAACTACGAGCCACCCAGGTGCCCCTACTGATGTTGCATCTATGTGACTGTAAGCCACATTTGCCTTTTGAGGGTCTTGGAAAAGAGGAAAGTAAAAAGCCAAAGGGAATGACAAGGTCATCCCTTTTTATTTTTTTTTTATTTTTTTATTTTTTTTTTATTTATGATAGTCATACAGAGAGAAAGAGAGAGAGGCAGAGACACAGGCAGAGGGAGAAGCAGGCTCCATGCGCCGGGAGCCTGATGTGGGATTCGATCCGGGGTCTCCAGGATCGCGCCCTGGGCCAAAGACAGGCGCCAAACCGCTGCGCCACCCAGGGATCCCAAGGTCATCCCTTTTAAGTCATGGTAGCTACTTCTGAGTCATGCTGGGCTTCTGGAGATTACAGATCAGAGTTGTTTTATGTTGAAGCTGGCCGTAAGTCTTAAAGGTTATAGAAAAAGTAAAAGGGTAAATATGGGGTGCTTTAGAAATGAGGTTCTCCCCAAAGTAGGGGGAATGAAAAGCAGGATTGGATTAAATAGTATTTGTTGAGGTTATGGATTAATAATTAGTAATTAGTTTCTCTAAAAGACATCTTAGGATAATTTCAATCTTTAGCACTTAAGGTTAGCTATTTAAGCAAAATGTACTATTTTTATTAATAATTTTAAAAAATGAAATGATATATGGAAAAGCTTGCCCTAGAAAACTTAAAGGTAATTTGGGCCACCATTCTTGCCCACTTGCCTACTTTAGAGAAACCTGGTTCTTTGGATCATGAAGCATAAATGAGCCCCCCATTGCCCCTTTGATTAAGACCACTTAGAATATTATAGGCAGAGTACATTACATGGGAGGAAATAACTGCTTCATGAGTACTAGACCTGCAAACCTGAAAGACTTCCTCAAAAATCTTAACCACTTTGTCCCTCAAAGAATAATAATATTAAAAAAAAAAACACCCAAGCAAAATCTATGAACCAGAAAACCCAAAGTACTCACTATGTTTAAGTGCAGGATTTAAAATAGAAAAAGGAAGTAAAGTCCATCTCTGTGATGTCAAGTGCTATTTTGGTATATAACAAAATAGTTGAATCATAAGTCCCTCAAAGTTAAAATATTAAACAGACTCTTAGCTATAAGATGTGTTGCCAGGCATCTGTATGGAATATAACCATGTAATCAGAGCATATTGTATTTCTCCACACAAAGAGAAGCAAAGCTACTGCTTCTAAAGATTAGGAAACTTTCATTAGACTGACAGAAGACAGTACAGAGGAAATGGCTTGGGGGTGGAGGAGATGTATGAGAGAGGATGAAAGGAACAGCATTCATACTCTCCAAATTAGAGCCAGGATGTTTATGCTCAAATCTTGTCTTGGCTCTGTGTTGAGGGGACTGCATAATGGGGACATGGGAATGTGTATCTGTGAGATCCCTAAATTAGGCACTAAATAGACCAAATTCCTCCTATAAACGCTTTTTATTTGTAGCAGTCTCTGAACATTTCTGAATATATACTGTGAGTAAAGCCCAAAGCCAGCTAATGCTAATTACCTCTTCCTCTTTTCTGTTGCTAGTATCCTTCCTTAAGGCTGTTATTTCATTCTGTTGTTTACAAGTCACATGCCTCTAAAGGATTGTAACCTTATGGGGAGTGGTTTTATTTACCTCTCATTTACTCAGGCAGCATCTATGTATTACTGTGCACCTATTTCATGCTGGGCACTGTGCTAGGCACATACGGTATAATTATTGGCAAGACAGACTGGTCCCAGGCATCACAGAGCTTACGTCTCCCTTGGCTTTGTCAAGTGATGTGGAATTAGATTAATGCAAATTACTTAATTAGCACCATTTAAAACAGCACTAAAAACGGTTCAGATGTCAGTGTCTCTAATAAAATTTTGGCCAGTATTAAGATTAATATATCAGTGGAGTTAGACTCAAGATAGTATTTAGGCTGTATTTAGAAAATTTAAGGGATGTTAATTTTCTTTCTGAAAGAGCAGATCTACTTAAAGTTTTTCTTAAGAATCAAACAAGTTCTATGCATAATTTGCAATAGTACTGGCAAGCAAAAGGAACCGCTATTTGCGACTTGTTATTGCTCTCTTACATTGCATTAGCGCACAGAAGGCAGTGGCAGCGGTTGTAGAGGTGAAAAGAGTTACTATCCTGGCTCTGCTGGAAAGAAAACCTTGATGCTTTCTTTACAGATGTCAGTCACAAGAAAAACAGGATTTTGATAGAATTTTAATAGTTTTGCAAGTGGGAAACTTATGAACGAACCTCCTTAAAGAGCTTAGGGAGCTGCAGGTGGAATTTGCCTGGAAGGTTGTTAAATTCTGTTGCTTGTGTTCCTTCAGGATTCTTCTCCATGAGTTCTCTTGTTGCTTGTGGAAGATAGAACCACCCTAATTTGAGACTGAAGATTGGAGAAGGCTGAGTCCATTTATATATGGCCTTGGTTTCCTGAAGGGGTTCAAGTGCTTCACTGAACTAGAGGAGAAACTCATTGCTAGATTTTGAATTTGGAGTAAAACTTGTTCTGATTTACCCCATTTCAGGTTGTCACCTGTATTTCTTTTCTTTTCTTTCTTTTTTTTTTTTTTTTAAGATTTTGTTTATTTATTTATGAGAGACACAGAGAGAAAGAGACATAGGCAGAGGGAGAAGCAGGCTCCCTGAGGGGAGCCCAATGCAGGCCTTGATCCCAGGATCCTGGGATCACGACCTGAGCCAAAGGCAGATGCTTAACCACTGAACTACCCAGGTGCACCATCACCTGTATTTCTCAGTGGGCCTCAACAACAGAAGTCTTGGGTTTTCCTAGTGGAGAACCAATTCACTTGGCCAAGTACTAATGTATTTTTCACACACAGACAACTGTGTCACGCGGTGTAAAAGGCCTTCTGCTAGAAAGGCCAAACGTATCCTCTGGTACCACTATTACTAAGATAAAGAGTTAGTACTAGTAATTTATGTTAATATCCTTTTTGGGCAAAGGAACAATAATAGCCTTTATGAGTTTGTTTCTTGCCACTATTTCTCTTCTATCATGAAGAAATTCAGTTATTTCCAGGTGTCTCTTAAAATCCCCATTATTTTTGATGCTTGTCCTGCAGCTGAGTAACTCCCTCTTTAGGATATGTGATAATTGGCCTGGCTTGGGCTTTGAAACATGTCTCGGCCATAGCCTGTTTATGTTCATTCACGCGCATTTGCTCCTTCAAATTGTAAACTAGGTTTGTGAAAGTCAATTTTATGCATTACAATATCAAGGTCTATTTTTAGTGGTTCATGGGATGAGAAATTGGGTTACATGGCTTCCTAACATCCCACCAAGTATGTCTGGGTTTGGATTTTAAGTGGTTTGCGTTATTCTTTTCCAAGTGGATTGTCACACTGAGTTAACGATGTCTTTCAGAATTCCACTAATAAATCACAGATTCTCACTGCTAGTATTCCATTGCTTATTTAATGACACCCTATTCTAGTTTTGGGTTTTGCGAGCTAAATGGAGTATTTAAAACAAAAGCTCCGAATGCCCTTGGAACTTTCGGTGCAGATCAGACTCCTCGGAACCCTGGCGCTTTCAGAGTGTCTCTGCCACTGCTGCAGTTCCAAACGTAGCTTCTCGTGATGTCTTTCTGGGTTTTGCAGGGCTCCCCCAGGCCGAGGGCTGGGAGAACGGAAAGAGCTCATCGGTTTGTTTGAAGGCAGGCAAGCTGTACAGGCAGCTTTTCCCAGACTCTCCCAACTCCGGCTTTTCATGCATACCAGCAGAGCCGCTTTTTTCCTCCAGTGATTGAAACCATCTGGACTGCAGGGGGGTCACGTGTGTATGAGAAAATGACATAAAGTTTCAGACCCCCTTGTGCTTTGCTCCAGATCCAGACAATTCTTGTTCGGATGGTGCCGAGGTGAGGGCCGTCCAGCTTGAGGCCAACTCCTCAGCCTGCCCCCCCACCCCCATTTCCCCAGCCCGGGTCGCCCCCCTCGCCCCCCTCGCCTCCCCTCCCCGCTCCGTACGCTCGGCGCGGTTTCCTTGTTCCCTCCAGGGCCTCGGAGCACACCCCTCCGCCGGCTCCGGCAGCCCACCCTCTCCGTCTCGGGTGGAGGCACACCCCCTCCACGCCCCCCTGCACTCGGATCCCTGCTCCCTCCCACCCGTCTCCCTGCAGCCCGGCCACAGCCCCGGGCGCGGATGCCTGCCCGACCACCGCCCTCTCTCCCGGAGCGGCTCCTCCCCCGGGCTGCGCGGCTCCAGACAAGCCCCCGTCGGTGCGAGCGCCCGGGCTGGCTGGGGGGCTCCGAGGTAGGTGCGCCCGGCCGCCGCCCCGGCTCTCCCAGACGGTCTTCCCGCGGGGGCGGGGGCGGGGGCGGGGGCGCAGGGGTCGGTGCCCTCTCCCCGGGAGGGGCGCCGGGGCCGCCGTGCCGCGCCCTCCCGCCGCTGCCGCCCCAGCCTTTCCCCGCCGTTGGGCGCTCGGGCCCCGGCCGAGGTCCAGCGCCGTGAGTATCCGCGCGGGGCGCCCACGCTCGGGGGGCCTGTGCGGGCGCCGGGGGCAGGGCGGGGGGCAGCGCCGCGGGGCTGCCGGGGACTGCCCCCCGGGCGGTGGGCCGCGGCGGGCTCGGCTTTCCGGCGGGCTGGGGCCACGCAGTTGGGGGTGGGGAGCAGCGAGCCCCGGGTCAGGGGAAGCGCAGGGCTGCGGGGCGCGGAGGCTGCGGGCGGGGCGGGCGCGGCGGGCGCGGCGGGCGGGCCTGGGACTCCCCGGGGTCCCCCGAGCTGCGCTGCCGCCGAGCCCTTACCTGGAGCCGGGCTAGCCTGTAGGCGGGCTCCTTGAGGGACGGACACACACACACACACACACGCACACACACGGAACTCAAACAAAGGAAAATTAACTTTGCATTCCATCACTTCAACAAATTAAACTGAGACTATTGGTGAACGATTAGCTCTCCTTTTTTTTTTTTTTTTTTTTTTTTGCCCTTCTCCTAAAGTGCACCAAATATTAAAGATCTATCTTTAAGGGACTCAAGACTAATGGAATACCCTTTAGCCAATGTTTGTGCTACCTTATCCAAGAATTTAGTAATTTAGTAGAATTCAAGAGACTGAACATTTTCAAGTGTTTCTGAAGAGATTACTTTCCCGGGGTCTTTGTATGAATGTGGTTTACAGTTACTTGAACATGAAGAAAACAACTTTGTCACCTTCTTCACGAAGTGAGAAAATTTGCCTGAAAGCTGCCTTAGTCTAGTTCTTGATTTGATCCCTATGCAGGTGTTTCTCTTGTTTGGGAAGTGGGTCTTGGGAATGGGAAAGAGGTCATTATCTCATCTACAGGACAATTTTGAGCTCTTACCTGCACACACTTGGACTGGCCATCTTGACCTGGCCACAAGATTAAAACCCAAATGACTACATTATTGTTTTTTCGTTTTTGTTTTTTTCCCTCCAAGTAATATTTTCAGAGGGTGACTCCATTCACAATAATGAGATTTTTCAGAAACGGGGGCTTCTAAAGAATCAGAAATGGTTTAGGTTCCGGAAAGCTGATCAGAGATAGAGACCCAATTGCTCCATAGTCTGTCTCCAGGGCTGCATTAAGGACCGCACAAAGCAAGAGCTCAAGAGGAGCCTGTTGAATGCAGGGAGTGAAGTAAAGGCCTCCTGGACTCTGCTGGCTTGTCTGAGAGTTGCCCTGTGACTATGTAGATACAAGCTTCCTTTTTCATTTATTCAGTAACGATTACCCTTGGGAAAAAAACTCCTCAAGATATGGGGGAGATTTGTCCAAGTGTATATGGGAAGTGGTATTATCTTCAAAGTATTTTTTTATGGAACACTTAGCGATTGGCTGATAATTAGTAAAAACTTTGCTCTTGGGTTTGTGGACTCATTGGAGATAGAGGAGTGGCACATAAGAGAAGAGTAACAATTTTAGATCTGTTGGCTTAGATTATCAGAATTAATTATAGAAGCTCAGAGGGGAAAATAATTACGAGCCAGAGTGGCTTCATGGTAGAGAAGGGATTTCAGTTAGGCCTTAGAGCAAAGTGTGGCCCTAAAACTGGCAGAGAGTTGCTGGGGAGAGTTTCCAGGAAGACAGAACAGATCATGTGGATTGGAGCTGGTGAGGAAAGCAATACGTTCTGAGCATCTTACTCTGTGCCACAAGCTGTGCTCTCTCTTTCATTCTCTAGTGATGCAAAGTAGGTGTTGTTATTCTTGTCTTCAAGAAAGAGAATTCTTGTTTTAAAGACAGAAAATCCAAAAGATGAGTAACCTGCTCAAGATCACATAAGTAGTGAGTGGAAGAGCTGGAATTCTGACTCCTGATTGCTTCTAAAGCTTGTGCTTCCACAGCTTTCTTCCAAAATGAGTAGTGGGTAGTTCAGTTGAAGCCAACTAGTGAGCTTGAATCCTGGCTCAGGAGCTGGAACTTTATCTTATACACATTGTCTGACTTTAAAAGGTTTTTGAGAAGAGGATGATGGACAAAGCAATGTTTTTAAGATCAGTGTGACATCAGGGTACAGCAATGTGATACGCTTAACATAGGTAAGGTACAAGATGTAGTTCTTAATTAAGGAAGGTTAAAAAAAAAAAAGTGAAGGTAGCAAAGATACTGGGTGTTTAAATTCCTGCTCCATATACCATACCCTCCAATAGCTTGGTTCACTGGGGAAGAACTCATTGCACTGACCACAGGGCTGTCGGGGATCTGGAAAAGAGCTGAGCCTGACCAGGCAAACATTGAACTGGAATGTGTATGCGGAGCAACATGGCTGGCAGTTTATATTCCCCACATGTGTTGCAATGCTTTGGTGAAAGTTTTTTGTTTTGTTTTGTTTTGTTTTGTTTTTTTTTCTTTTACGACTATCCCAGGACAGAGATCAATGTCGTAATTTGTTTAAGAGCCTTTACTAAATGGTGAAGTTAAGCTCCCAAACCAGGGTCTGCCCTAAAGATCTCATTTAAATTGAGGTGTCCTGATATCCTCCAATATTCATTTGTTTCTTTAAAAAGGCTGAATTTTAAAAATTTGGTACTGGCAAGATAAAAATGAGTTGAGGTTACCTTTCTTAGTAAGACCAGTTTAGAAAAAAATGCACATTTATTTCACTTATTGTTATGGAGGAGCAATAGATACCTTTGGGGATTTAACTGTGTAGGAATTTCGAAAGGATAGGAAAGCCCGGATTTAGAGATGTGCAGAGCTCTTCCACCGCCCTCTACATTTCTTACCAGTTAATTGTATTGTTCATATACACAACCAGGGAGCTTACAGGGCCTTTGAATACCCACATTTATAGCCAGACCCTTTGATTCTCTGCAGATAATGGGCTCAGGAAGGGCAGTGGTGGGTGGAGCCACTTTATTAGAATTGTCTCCCACTTTGAACACAATCTAGATGTCTGGTTCGTCCTTGTGCCACCTCTAGGCCTTTTCCTCTGAGCTTGTCAGTGCTCTGAAGATTGGGTTTTTAGGCAAGGAATATCAGATAGTGGGCGGGGAAGGTTGTGCCCCCCCCCCCCAAAAGGCAGAAAAATCAAGTTTGTCAACCAGAGAATTTTTATTTTAATTAATGTTAGAGTCAACCATAGTTTTTCGTAACATACAAAATATAAACCCAAAATATGATCTCCATTCTCTATACCCATTTTTACCTTAAAGAGCCTCTAACTGGAGAGTTTACTCCATTGAATGGGGCTTTGATAAGTAAAATTCTCACCAGCAGTTCTAATGGTGTGAGGACAGGACTCACACCGTTTGGATTTTGGATCTCGGAAGAATGTGACCTCTTAAATGTAAGGGATTTAGACTCCAGAGATGTAGGTTGAATAGTTCCAGCTTTGCCATTTTTATTTAGAAGTGTCTGGAGTTTGATGTCAGGGGGATCTCTTAGCTCAGTTACTTTAATTCTTCTAGATGAGGGTGATCCCCAGTCCAGGCAGAGTTCATGCCCTGATTAGTCCCTTAGTTCCTTCTCGTAGTTTGTTATCTTGTGTTACCTGAAAGCCATTTTGTTTTATCTGTAGCCTGTGGTTATAGATCAGAAAGGAAAATCAGTTAGGAATCCCTCTAGAGAATGGCAAATCTCCTTACTAGTTGACTGGTGATCTTTTCCTTGGAGTTTTTGTGAGAATGCTCTTAAAGGTTAGCTTTGAGAATTGGGGTCTCAAACAGTCACTTTGGCAGTGCTCTTATTTAAATGTCAGAGATGTTGGTTGCATTTTTTGGTTCATTGCTTACTCATATCGTTGTTAATGTTTTTATATGTGGTAAGCATTTGTTATTTTTATCGCTTATTAAAGGAGTGATTTAGGTTTTATAAGGTAGCTGAAAGCTTAGAAAAATAGGACTGGAATATCCTTTTGATACTCAGATATAATCTCCTAGTAGAGTAGAACCATTTGACCATTTTAACTTGCTCTGCCTTCAAATATCCTTAAATCTCTCTCAAGTGATTTGCTGTCTCTCAAGAGGTTTCACAGCCTCTCTAGGAAACATTTTCTGAGCTTTCCAGACTGATGATCACAGATTATCTCCTTGTAGTTAGGCTGAGTTTTCTTTTAATGTTTCTTACTTTCAGTTTTCCCATCCCTCTTCAACACACAGATGTTCACAAAGTGAACAAGTTGTCTTTCCTGGTCTCCAGTGGCAGCTACCAAATGTGCAGATTGCCCCTCTGGACCCATCCTTTCTTTCTCTTTGTCTGGCTAACCAAACTGAGCACTCTATATTTTTCTTTATACATCTCTCTTTTTAGACCTATGATTATACTTGTTGCTTTGTTTTTTGTTTTATGCAGGAAGTCAATATCAGATATGTTAGCAATTACAGCTTTCGGTGAAAGGAGCCTTTTGGAAATAAAATGTGCTTTCCCCCCTATCAGCATGAATCATTGTGTAACATATGTAAACTCTGGAGATGATTTAAAAAAATTATCAAAAGAATTTTGCCTAAGTTCTTTAAGAGCTTAAAAAGAATCTTACAAAAGCCTTTGTAAGACTATGCTAAAAGTAACAGACTAGCCCAATCAGGACCTTTCCAGAAGTGTGGGAATCATTTGTTTATACCAGAATTTAGGATCCCCAAGCAAATACGATAGAAAGAACCTACCTAACCCTTGTTAATAGCATAAGAAATAGCATAAGAAATAAAAACCCGTTTTAATGGTTAAAGGGCCGTGGTGATTAGAATATGCTGAGAACCCTGATTGTCAGTGTTCTGGAAACTACTTTGAGTGGATAGGTATAAATGTAGGTAGCTTTTTGTCTTTCTTTTGATGTGAAGTTGGCATCTTGGATGTTAATTTCGTTAAGGACAACTTTGAATCTAGATATTTATGGATGTCCCCCTCCCTTATCCCTATTCTTCCTCATGCCAAAGGCTAATTGGAGTGGAGCAGAAAGTACTTCTCATCAGGGAGTAAGCATCTTGGAATGTTTTGTCGGACACTCGTCTATATCGGTATCATTCATACACTCTTTCTTGTGTTCACCATTTATTGAATATCCACTGTGGAAAAAGCACCAGGTTAGTGCTTTCAAGCATCTGTTTGTTCTCTTACTACCCTTTTTTTTTGGTGAACATGCTTCATGTTAGGTGTTAGATGATGAATTAGTGAGTGGGTAAAATTAAGAAATCAGATGGGAAGTTATCTTTGGATATTGGATAATGGAGGTAGTGGGTACCTCCTGACTGGAATGTTGCTGTTGGGAAGTGGCTATTTGCATATCACTCTGCCCTTCCTTCTAGGTGCTGTGATGATCCTTGACTAGGAGGCTGAGCATGTGGGATATATTTTTTAGTGAGTAAACAGGGCCCAGTTACTTATTTTTGCTATCAGTTGTGTTAGATTATATATTTTTAAAAATTTATTTATTTATTTGACAGAGAGTGTGCATGCATGCACACAAGCAGGGGAGAAGGGCAGAGGGAGAGGGAGAAGCAGACTCACCACTGAGCTGGAAGCCTGGTGCAGGGCTCGATTCCAGGACCCTGGGATCGTGACCTGTGCTGAAATCAGACAGTTAACATACTGAGCCATCCAGGTGCCCCAGATTATATTTTCTGTTGCCGGGAACTCCACTTAGCATAATATTCCCTGCATTAGGAAGTACCTAGGAAAGGACTATCTGGAGAAGGTTTTCCTGAAGGTCTGGTTTGGCCAACGGTGGATTCTAGGTGCTTAGGCCCAAAGGGCTTCTACACAAACCAGAGTAATTCTAACACTGGGATACAAGGGGAATGGAAGTTCTCTTAAAACGTTGCACTAGTATGGGACAGATGTCAAAGCTTCGTTTCTCAGTGGACACCAAAATCTGTACAGAGACCTAGAGATGAAGAAAACCCAGCTTTCAAATAAATATTTAGTACTCTGTAGGGTTAGGGAGAGCATGGAAAAATGGAATTTAAGGCCAAAGTGTTCATTTGTGTCCATAATGTCAAAATAATCAGAAATATCAGTTGTGAGGGTTTTGTTTTGCTATTTTTTTCCACATCTGTGTTTTGACAGGTCATTGTCTTAAATTAGAATCATATTAGGACCAAAATGTTTTTTTTTTTAATTTTTTTTTTTTATTATTTATTTATGATAGTCACAGAGAGAGAGAGAGGCAGAGACACAGGCAGAGGGAGAAGCAGGCTCCATGCACCGGGAGCCCGATGTAGGATTCGATCCCGGGTCTCCAGGATCGCGCCCTGGGCCAAAGGCAGGCGCCGAACCGCTGCGCCACCCAGGGATCCCCAGGACCAAAATGTTTTTACAGAAAGTGATAGAGTTAAGGGAGGTGGGCAGAGGCTACCTTGTATCTTATTTCAGATGGACCATTTAAGAAATTCTCATGAGTAGCTCAGTGGTCAAATTAGTTTGAAATAACTTTGCTGAAAGGTATTGGTTAAAGAACATTTATCGGCTTTTGTTTAGTCCTGGTTTAGATATGAGCAAGAAAGACAATTTGGGAGCAGTATCACTTGCCCAGCCCTGCCCGCACTCAAGTTCCTACTTAATTCCCATGTATTTGTCACTGTTACTGATCCCTGGAGGGCCAGAGGTAGATCTCAGGACATGAGACTCAGACGTGGCATCAAGAGGTGCTTGGCTGGCTCAGTTTGTAGAGCATTTGATTCTTGATCTCAGGGTTGTGAGCTTGAGCCCCACATTGGGTGTAGAGATTGCTTAAAAATAAAATATATATTGAAAAAAAATGTTGGGCTTGGTAGGTCACTAGGATTATAGGTGTGGGGAGATGGGTGAATGGGACAGGGAAGAAAAACTGAAGAGCGTATAGTACTATGGAAATTGAATAAAGAGATGAAAAAGTTAGAATTCTTTTTTTCCCCCTCATTGACTTAGACTTTTGTTCCATTGGAAATGCTTTATCACTTGAGGTCATTTTATGAATATTCACTACAACTAGCTGAAGGCACTGTGACTCCTGTACATTGATGGGAAGAACCCTCCTAGATGATTCTCTGGATGTGTATTTGGATTATTTCTATTTTCTTTTTCTCTTTTTCTCCTAAGTTGTGATGCTACTTGTTTTGTTTTGTTTTTAAGGAATATTCTGGCTTTAGTGTCTGGACATTTTTAGGACTATGGGCACTGGGGGCAAGGGTCCCATGACATGTTGCCAGGTATGAGAGGCTTTTACCCAGGCAAATTCCTAGGAAAGAGGGAACAGAAAAGTTTATATACAAAGTCAGAAGGGAAAATGGCATGGTGGTGGTGTAACTGCTTTGGCCATTGTGACTGTCTCTGCTAAGATGAGGCTGATGGTTGGATGATGGAGTGGTACTGAGAATATTTTATAGTCCACATCATTCCTTGAAGATTTTTTTTCTTTTCTTTTTTTTTTTAAAGACATTATTTATTTATTCATGAGAAACACACACACACACACACACACAGAGAGAGAGAGAGAGAGAGAGAGGCAGAGACACAGGCAGAGGGAGAAGTAGGCTCCATGCAGGGAGCCCGATGTGGGACTCGATCCCAGGCCTCCAGGATCAGGCCCTAGGCTGTAGGCGGCGCTAAACCACTGAGCCACCGGGGCTGCCCGAAGATTTTTTTTTCTTTAAGAAAAAGCGTAGTGCATTATATTGATTTTGGTTTTGAAACTTAGATGACATATCCCTAAGTAAGCATACAGAGAAGTGAACTTCCTTGAGATCACATAGTTTAAAAGATGAAGAGCCAGGATGTGAATCTAGACCGTTAGAGACTGAAAGCCAAGCCCTTAACTGTGTATAGCCTCTAACTGGTCCTGACTCCTCTACTACTGCCCTTTATTTTATTTTAATTTTTTAAGGTTTTATTTATTTATTCATGGGAGACACAGAGAAAGAGAGACAGGTAGAGACACAGGCAGAGGGAGAAGCAGGCTCCATGCAAGAAGCCTGATGTGAGACTCGATCCCGGGACTCCAGGATCATGCCCTGGGCCAAAGGCAGGTGCTAAACCACTGAGCCACCCAGGGATCCCCTACTACTTCCCTTTAGAGTCTCTTCTTCACGTAGCAACCTATTATGCCTGTTCCCTACTTCAGCCCTCTCCTATGGGATCCCACCCATCACACTTAGAGTCCCACTTGCCAAGTCTTTAGGTGCTTTAGCCTCTAGTCCTCCGACCTGCTGTCCACTGTCCTCCCCATCTCTTGTGTCTCAGAGTCTTTGTCCTGTACCTGGGATACTCTTCTTGAATATTGCTAGTTTGTACCTTCCTTCATTCAGGTGTCAGCTCAAATGCATCTCCTTGAGGAGGCTTTCTCTGACCATCCAATGTAAACTGCTCTTGATAAACCTATAAATCCTTCCTTTGTTTTCCTTCCTAAAATTGTATTATGTATTTGTGTGTTTTTCCTGTTTGCTTTCACAAATAAATAAACTCCATGAGATGAGGGAGTTGGTCCATCTGTTTACTGATGTCTTTACTTTTTAGACAGTATGTGGTTAAGTTTTCTTTAAATATTTGTTAAATAAGTAAGTGGTGTCATTTGCTTTTGACTTTCATGTTTAACATAACTTCACCCGGATAAAAATAGCAGAGAAAAGGGATACACAGGTGATACATACCAGATCTGGGATATCTATCTATCTATCTATCTAATCTAAAAGATGTTATTTATTCATGAAAGACATAGAGAAGCGAAGCAGGCTCCTTGCAGGGAGCCCGATGTGGGACTCCATCCCTGAGCCAAAGGCAGATGGTCAACCACGGAGCCACCTAGGCACCCTTGGTTTTATATTTATTACCAAGGCTTTGCCATAATATTTGGCCAAGAAAATGCTTAGGAAAGCTGAGTTGAATGAATGTACTGTTTGATTTATTTTGGATTCCAGATAGGAGCTCAAAGAAGGGAGAGAATAGTGTGGACTGGAGTGCTTAGAGAAAATAACTGAGGGCCTTTAAGGCAAGATTGAATTTGGTTGCGAGTATAGGAATCGTAGAGGTGGGTTTGTTGTTTATTTTTTTAAAGATTGATTTATTTCAGAGAGCATGCAGGTGTGCATGTGCAAGTAGGGGAAGGGGCAGGATCTTCAGGCATATTCCCTGATGAGTGCAGAGCCTGATCCCAGGACCCCAAGATCATGACTTGAACCGAAATCAAGGGTTGGCTGCTCAATTGACTAAGCCACCCAAGTGCCCTGTTGTGTTTGAAAGCTGGAAGGATTATTAGGATGACCTAGTTCAATCTTCCTGGCTATAGACGGGGACACTGAGCTCAGAGGGGCAAAGGACTTGTCCAGAGGCACTTATGGTTTTGTTAGAACCATATCTGGAATCCAGGTATTTTGATTCCTGGGTCAGTTCTCTTTGCTCCATACAGTGCTGCCTTCAGAATCAAGGAAGAGCTTTGGGGATAGGAAGTGACTAGGAATAGCTCCAACAAAGGCCCAGATGCAGAAAAAAATGTTGGCTGTGTAGGATAGAAATTAGGATGGAAATTAGGTCATCCTAATTGAATCAGCAAGTTTATGAAAGAGATCCATGGGAGATAGAGTAGGCTGTAGAAGCTGGATAAGACCAGGTACTGGAGGATTCTTTTTTTTTTCCTTTTTTTTTTTTTTAAGATTTTATTTATTTATTAATGAGAGACGAACAGAGAGAGAGAGGCAGAGACACAGGCAGAGGGAGAAGCAGGCTCCATGCAGGGAGCCCTATGTGGGACTGGATCCCGGGTCTCCGGGATCAGGCCCCAGGCTGAAGGCGGAGCTAAACTGCTGAGCCACCCTGGCCATCCTCCTTTTTCTTTCTTAAGTAATTCCTATGCCCAATGTGGGGCTTGAAGTCACAACCTGGAGATCAAGAGTTACATGTTCTACTGACTGAGCCAGCCAGGTACCCCAGATTCTCAAGGATCTTGAATGTTATCTTGAAGACTTTAAATCTAGAATGACAAGGAGGCAGGCATGCTTGCTTGCCTGCCTGCCTTCTTTCTAGATTTATGTATGTATGTATGTATGTATGTGGGAGGAAGGGCAGAGAGAGAGAGAGAGAGAGAGAGAGAGAGAGAAAGCATCCCAAGCAGACTCGGGCTCCATCCCAGGATCCTGAGATCACAACCTGAGCCGAAACCAAGGGTTGGTTGTTCAACGACTGCACCACCCAGGCGCCTCATGTAGTCCACATGTTTTCAACTGGAGCTGATGAGAATAGATTGATACAACCCTTACCAGGCCAGTAAATTGGCATGGGGTATGATACTTTAAAAGTTTTTTCCATCCTCAGGAATCTTTTTCCATCTCTAAGGAAAAACTTCAAGTCAGTATGTAAGTGAGAACACAGACCTTTAAATAATATCTCCTACTGGATCTGAGAGTTTGGGTTGCAGAAAAAGCCTGGAGCATTTAGCATTCAACCAATACTTATTGAGCAGGACCTGTTAAATACCTAATACTGTGCCAAGTATTGGAGTTTTAATCTTTTGGTCATATTGCATCAAGTGTTACAGATAGGATATGAACATTTGGTTCTAGTTCATATTAAGTTCTTTTAGCACCTAAAGCTGTATAATGGGTCCATAAGCCCTCAGTTCAGCTGCTCACTTATGCCTGCATTCATTTGTTGAATGTTCACCACGTAAGAGGTGATATGCTGAATGCTGAGGTAGTTTTGAAAATGATTGAGGATTGGTGAGGGTCCTCAACTGGTCCGTTGGTAGGTCTGGTAGCTGACCAGTTTCCTTGGGTTCCTATATAAGAGGAGAGTGTATCAGCAGTAGTGCATCCGTCTTCACTTGTTCTGTCCACTGGGCTCTTGCCTCTGTTTCCTAACCCTATCTTGAAATTTAAGAGAAATAAAATTACCTTCTTTGCATTAAATTTGGGAAGTTCCACTAAGGGCGGCACTTCTCTGATAAAACCTTTTTTCTGTTGTTAGAGATTTTATTTATTTATAAATAAATAGAGGCAGAGACATAGGCAGAGTCATAGGCAGAGGGAGAAGCATGCTCCCTGAAGGGAGCCCAAAGCAGGACTTGATCCCAGGACCCCAGGATCATGACCCGAACCGAAGGCAGATGCTCAACCGCTGAACCACCCAGGTGCTCCTCTGATAAAACCTTTAATATAATTTGAAATCTTTCCAGGAAAATCTCTTCTGTCTGTGAAATCCCAAAGTAGAGGCTTCTCCATAAGAACTTTCCTCCTTCTGAAAGTTGCTTTGCCTACAGAATGGACACAGGGTATGCAGTATTCAGTATTTCTCAGGCTCTTCACTTCTGTCTGCTTCATTGGCTCTCTGTGGGGAATGCCAGGAGGGGCACGTTGTTTTGTTTTCTTAGAGTGAATGACACAAATGAGAGGGAGGCAATTATGCTAAATTTTCCCATCATTTGGAAAGGCAGCTGCTTAAACAAAAGAGGCAAAAGAAGATGGATACAGAAGAGTGTTACATTGAGCCTTTGCATTGCCAACTGGAGTGAGATTGCTTTCCCCTCCTTTGCTTGGCATCTGGAGCCAGCTTGTCTACTGTCTGAGATTTGCTCTGCTTATTCGTATCTGTGACCTCTTTTTTTTTTTTTCTGTGACCTCTTTTAATAGAAAATGACAAAATATAAAATTATCTTTCTCTTCAACTTTAAATTGGTTTTTTTAAAAAAATATATATATGGGCACCTGGGTGACGCAGGTGGTTACCCACATCATGATCCCAGGGTCTTGGGATTGAGTCCCATGTTGGGCTCTCTGCTCAGAGGGGAGTCTGCTTCTTCCTCTCCCTGTGTGCTCTCTCACTCTTTCTCTCTCTCAAATAAATAAATAAAATCTTAAAAAAACTAAAAAATATATATAATATGTACATTGTAGTACATATAAAAATATTAAAAGCTTCACTTCCCTATCACCTAGAGATCACCACTATTAATATCTTAGTGCACCACCTTCTTGAACTTTCTCCAGGCACATATGTACATATTTGTATTTTGTCTTTTGAGTAAAACCAGGTCGTACATACTGGTTTTCATTCTATTTTATTTTCAATTTCTTCTGCTTTTCCAGGTCAAGGCATTTTTATTTTAACCCAGACCATATTTCCCCTATTGCCCCTACATGTCTTCATCATCATTTAATCTAACCTAGTCTCTTTTGTATGATACCATTTTGTCAAAGAATTATCCTTAATAGGTTCCCTCAAGTGAATGCTGTCTCTGTTACCTGTGTATTGCTAAGAGGTTTGTAGGTGTCATCTCATTTAACCCTTGCAACAGCACTGAGCACATTTTATCATTCTAGTTTTTTGTATACTCTCTTCCTGTGGGATCTTAGCTATTTCCAGGGCTTCAACTATTTCCTTTATGGCAGAGATACATTACTTGTAGCTCAATGGTTACCCTGAGAGCATGAGTTCTTGAGCCAGATGGCCTGGGTTCAAATCCTTTTTTTTTTTTTAACCACTTACTATATGTGATCCTGGATAAGTCATTTAACCTTTCTGTGTTTCAGTTTCCTCATCTGTAAAAGGGCTAACAATAGTGCCTCCCTCCTAAGGTCTTCGTAAGGATAAATGAATTAATACATGTAAAGTACATAGATGACTTGGCATGCAGTTAGTGTGTATAATCATTGCTACTCAGCAGCTGGATGATCCGCAGGCCCCTCAAATTTTCCCTGTTCCATACTTACCTCTACAAAGCTGCTCTTTCTTCTTCTGTATTCACAAGCTTCTTTAATGATATCCGAATCATCTCTGATTTCTCCTTTTTTCTCAGTAATCAAACTGAAAGTCTTGTCAGTTGCATTTCCCAAAAACCCTCCTCACTGTCTCGTTTCCAACTGAGTTAGAGATTTTACCATCTTTTTTCTGGAATACATCCTCAGTGTCTCAGAATGCCTGCCCCTGGACGTTCCTGTCAGTTCCCGGCCTGCTCCCAAGAGTGATCATTCTAAAATAGTTTCATTATCATAGTTCTTTTGCTAAAAGCTTTTCCTTTTTTATGAGGAATAACATAGAGTAAAGTGCACAAATATTAAACATATAGCCTACTGGATTTCAACATTTGTATTCACCCATGTAACCCCTGCTCAGATCAAGATATAGAACACTTCCAGCACTCTGGATGGTTGCCTTATGTCTCTTCCAAGATAGTATCCACATTCCTACTCCCAACCACTCTGCTATTTGTTATTGTCTTTTTTTTTTTTTTAACATATCTTTACAACTACTTAAAATAGAATTCCTTTTTCTAGTTTTATTATGAAACCATTGCTATATGTCACTGTATGAGATTAAGGCATACAACATGATGGTTTGATTTGGGTATATTGAGAAATGATTACCATAGTAGTTCAGCTAACATCCATCATCTCATATAGATACAATAATAAAAAAAAAACAAAACACAAAGAGAAACATTTTTATCTCCTCCTGATGAGAACTCTTAGGATGTACTCTCTTAGCAACTTTCCTGTATGTCATGGAGTGGTGTTAGCTGTGGTCATCATATCATACATTATGTCCCCAGTGGTTATTTATCCTACCTTCTAGAAGTTTGTACCTACTCCTGACCACTCTTGTATATTCATTTGTTTTGCCTTTTCTTGATCTTTGTGTAAATGAATCATAAAAGCTCTTAATTGAATCTTCTTTGACAGGGTAATTCCAAGCTAACTTAATGTGACATTCAAAAATGTTTGTCATCTGGCTTTTACTTAAATCCTTCACACTTAGCCTTCCCTTCCTGCCATGCCAAAATTGCATGTAGTTTACTACACAATAGGCTCTTTTTCCCTTTCATTTCTTTGTACTTAATATTCTTTTGGCCTTCTACTTCATTCCCTGTAAATTCACCCTCAAAACTCAGCTCCAGGCCAAATCAAGCCCTTCTCTGTACTCTGGAAGCATGATTATTATTGTCAGTTACTTATTTACATGTCTTTCTCCTCTCTTCATTTTCAAGAGCCCATTGATGGACCATTTCCCCCCCTAATTTTACATAAGTAATTCATGTTCTCTCCAGGAAAATTAGAAAACAGAAGTAAAAAAATAACCCCAAATCCCACTATACAGAGATGACCATTACTTACACACACACACACACACACACACACACACACACACAATACCAGAATATATACACCAACACTGTACAACAAATAAACATATATTCACAAAATACTAAATAGTTGTTTAATCTATTACTTACATTTTGTCCCCCCCAACACACTTTTTGTTGTAAAAACTCTGTATTATGTCTGAATTTTAGTGCAGTTCCTTTCCCTCGTTATTTTTGGAGGATACATTTGTAGAAATAAGATGAGTAGATGAAAGAGATCAACATTTTAAGGGCTTTTGATATGCTTAGCCAAATCACTCTCCAAAAAATCTTTAAGCTTCATTTCTGCTAGGGTGACAGTGCCCATTTTTTAGCTGTCCCCGCCAAGCTAAAAAGAAGGAAAATAGTATTTGCAAATCTGATAAGATAAAAATGGTTTGTATCTCTGTTTTAATTTGCATTTCTTTGATTGTTACTGAGGTTGAGTATTTTCTCATATGCTTAATGGCATTTAATTTAAATTTATTATATAATCTGTATTTCTTTTGTGATTTACACGTTCATGTATTTTTATATTTTTACTGATTTTATCAATGTTTTTAAGATGAAAGATGTTAACTCACCATATATTTCCCTCACTTTATCACTTATCTTCTAACTTTATTGTTTTCCACATGTAAGCATTTTAAATAATTTGTTGTGCCAAAATTTATTAGTCTTTTAAATAATTTTCTTTACCTATGGTATTATTCTTAGATCTTTCCTTAGCAAGATTAGATAAATATCCATTATATATTCTTGTATCCCTTTTATAATGTCATTTTTTGCATTTAAATCTTTACTCAATCTGGAACTTCTTCTGTTATAAAATAGTAACACCAATAAAGCTAATATTTTGAGCGCATATTATATGACAGGCACATGCTTCATTTGTACTGACTTATTTAATACTTTGAACAAACCTGTGATGCAGGTACGATAACAACCAAAGGTTGCTCAGCTAGTAAATAGCAAAGATAGGATTCAAGTTCAGGTAGTTGATCCCTAGAGCCCATGTGCTTACCTACTCTGCTAACTTAATTTTTTCCCAGTGTTTTAATGTCATTTGTTAAGAAATCCATTATTTTCCCACTGTTTTGAAATTGCCAGTTTTAATCATATGCTAAATTTACATATACACCTAAGTATGTTACTAAACTTTTGTTCAACTGAGCTATCTGTCTGTTCCGGTGATAATGCCACACGGTTTTAATTTGTAGAGCTGAAAGATGGTATTCTTCTCCCGTGTGCATCCCCAGTGCCTAGCAGTGACTGTTGCCTTATAGGTATTTAATGAATATTTGCAGAATGATGTAACTCTTGGAGGTTCATGGATAGAATTCAGAGAGTCTGCAACTTGGTTAGGAAAAAATTACATCATCATTTTCATTGATCCCAGACTGAAATTTAATATTTCTTTCAATTATGAATATAGGCAATAAAGCATAGGAGTAATAGCACTACCTGTGACTTCGTCATGGATATTTGCCAGGGTGAACCTTATGTTAAAAACTCTTACTTTACTGCATTTCTTTCTGCAGGCCATCTTATCTTTGTGTCTAATACCTAGACAGTGCCTGATACTTGGTAGATGCCCAATAAGCCTACTAATTGGAAAAACTTTTAATTTTCTTTCTTTTTTTATTAATATTTAACCATTTATTTTATTTTTTTAAAAAGATTTTATTTATTTATTCATTCATGAGAGACACAGAGAGAGGCAGAGACATAGACAGAGGGAGAAGAAGCCTCCTTGCAGGGAGCCCGATGTGAGACTTGATCCCAGGACCCTGGGACCACACCCTGAGCCTAAGGCAGATGCCCAACCACTGAACCACCCAGGTGTCCCTACCCATTTATTTTAGAGAGAGAGTGTGCGTGTGCATGGACAGTGTGGGGAGGGACAGAAGGAAAGAATATTCTGGCTTGACTCCCTCCTGAGCACAGAGCCTGACTGGGGCTAGATCCCATGACCTGAGTGCAAACCAAGAGCTAGATGCTCAGCTGACTGAGCCATCCAGGTGCCCCTTAATTTTCACATATGCACAAAAATCAGAGAACTGTATAATGAACTCCTGTATATTCTTCTTCCAGCTTCAAATATTAGCATTTTGCCAGTTTTATCTATTTCCCTTCATTTCTAGATTATGTTATTTTACCCAATAATTTTTCAGAAAGCATAACTAACTGATAAAGACCTTAAAACATATAGCCACTCAGAACACATTTAGCAAAAGTAAAAAACAATTCCTCAATATCATCTGTTACGCAGGTGGTATTCAGATGTCCTCAATTGTCTCAAAGGTATCTTTTACTTAAATTGAATTTTTGGGAATTGGGATCCACATAATACCCACACTTTGATTTGGTGGGTATGCCTCTTCTTACATGTCAAAGATATTGTATAAATTACTTGTTAATTTATCTTCATGCTCTGATACTGCTCTTCTCCTGCTTCTCTATTGCCTCTTACTTTGGTATGTTTTTACTAGTAATTTACTCTTGAGAATTGTTCTTTTCCCTATTTAAAATTTTATTTATTATTTTAATAAGGAATTGTTGATTTTGGTTATTTGGTCTTATTTTTAAAACTTAAATACTTGTTCCATGTAAAGTTGTTCCTTCACCCATGTTTTGGACTGAAGTATGTGATGGTAAATTTCTTAAGATCAAAGCTCTAACAGATATTTCTTTTTCATTTTCTTAAGAAGTCTCACCTTGTAAAATACTTTGATGTAAAAAAGAATCTTTCTCTGAGATTTTTATATGCATCTCTTGGTCTTAATTGAATCATCTTCAAAACTGAAAGAAATTCAGATTTGGGTCTTTTTTATATGCAGAGGTTTTTTTTATATTTCAAGAATATGAGAATGTCATAGTGTTTATCTGTGTTTGTTGATTTTGTTCAGGATTCTATAAATCTTTTGTATTTAGACTAAAATCCTCTTTTCTGGACAGTTTTGCTTCCATTAGACTTTTAATTATAGACTTGAAGCCATTTGTTCAAAGACTTCTATTATTTGCAGGGTGGTTCTCTGAGCTGCATTCTTTCTTATGATTTTTCAGCTTGTACATTCTTGAATCTCTCTTTTTCTTTATTTGCTTTTGCATGTTATATCTTTTTCTTGATTAGTTTTTTCTGTAGCATCACTTCTGTTATACTCATATTTATTTATTACTGTAGGATGGACCTTCTATTTTTACATCCTGGACTTGTATAGTCATTATGATGGTCTGTTTCATCTCCTTGAGAATCAGTGCCAACTGCTCTGTAAATTTGATTGATTGATCAAGTGTTTACTGTGGGGGAGGCAATCCATTGCAGGGATTAGTTTTGTTTTTCTTTCCTACCATAAGGTTTTTTTTTTTCCCTTTCTTACATCCTTTACCTGTTTATTCATTTTTCTTTTTTTTTTATTTTTTTTTTATTTCTTATTTACTTATGATAGTCACAGAGAGAGATAGAGAGGCAGAGACATAGGCAGAGGGAGAAGCAGGCTCCATGCACCGGGAGCCCGACGTGGGATTCGATCCCAGGTCTCCAGGATCACGCCCTGGGCCAAAGGCAGGTGCTAAACCGCTGCGCCACCCAGGGATCCCTGTTTATTCATTTTTCTAAGTTTACTTGTTGATTCCCCTTTCATAGTTTCAGACTATTTTGCTTACACTGTATTTACTGAGATTCGTGAGGAGTCCTTTTCCATATATTGAGATTCCATTTCAGCCTCATTATAAAGGGTTAAGGAATTTAGGCATTTTCTATTTTGTGATGGTGAATTTAATAATCATCACCCAATTACAAATCCCCCATTTTGGAAAATGACTTTGTAAAAGAGAAACGACATTCCAAATTCCCAGTTCATCTTTGTTAAGGTGAACTTGAAGGAAAAGCCCTATGATGATGGGAGAAAGCTCTCTACCAAGACATGGTTTGTGCCTGAGAGACGCATGGTTTGGATATGCTTCTGGAGAGCTTGCTGACTGCAGTAGCCTCCCGGTCAGTGATGGCCCTGGTGCTCATGCTGTCCCCTTTCTCAGTCACTGTTCTCCCACTTGGCCATTACTGTTATTCATCTGACTCTTGCTATTTCTGTATCTGCTGTTTAAAAACTCTTGAGGGTACCAAGCAAAGGAACAATTGGAAATATTTTTTTTAAGAAAATGAATGACTCTTGAGTAACAAATCCTTTCTCCAATGAGATGGTTCCAGCTTTTGCTTTCAACAAAATTGAAAAAGTTTTCAGCTGGTAGAGGATTAAAAATAATTTTTGATAATTTTGGCATATAATTTGGAAGGAGTGCAAAGATTGATATTGCTACAACAAAATTTCTTTCTTTTTTTTTTTTTTTAAATTTTATTTATTCATGAGAGACAGAGAGTCAGAGACATAGGTAGAGGGAGAAGCAGGCTCCCTGTGGGGAGCGCAGTGTGGGACTCGATCCCAGGACCCTGGAATCACGCCCTGAGCCAAAGGCAGATGTCCAAACACTGAGCCACACAGGCGTCCCAACAAAATTTCTTTCATTCCTCTCTTGTTATTTATGTGAACAAAGTTTCTTGGCCCTTGCAACTAATAGTCTAATAATGGAAAAATTAATGCATTTTTAATAAAATTTTATTGTTTTATTTAATACAAATTCATAATATGATTGTTTTAATCAGTTGCATAATAGCAATAAAGATAATGAAAGCCCAACCCAAAGGAAAAGATTTTTTTGAACATTGAGAGTTTTTAATCATGGAATTAAAAAATATATGTATAAATATATTTATATGTAATAGTTATATTGCAGAGAAGTATCAAAATTTGATCAGAAAAGATTTCGAAGCAAAATATTAGGATAGAATTCTGAGAAGGAAGTAAAAAGGAAATAAGAGTTCACAGAGAAGAAGGAATGATACAAAATTTCATGTTTTTTTTAAAATGGATCATGATGGATTGTAAATCACTATGGTATTTAGACTTCATTGGATTAATTTGGACTCCTGTTAAAAAGAGAATAATATAGTAGTTTTATTTAAAAATGTCAATATTTACAAAATGCCAATATTTATAATATGCCGGAAAGTATATCTCTACTATTTATGATGCAAATATGTAATTTTTCATTTAAACATATGGGAAGAGGGATCCCTGGGTGGCGCAGCGGTTTGGCGCCTGCCTTTGGCCCGGGGCGCAATCCTGGAGTCCCGGGATCGAGTCCCACGTCGGGCTCCCGGCATGGAGCCTGCTTCTCTCTCCTCCTGTGTCTCTGCCTCTCTCTTTCTCTCTCACTCTCTCTCTCTCTCATAAATAAATTAAAACAATTAAATAAAAATAAACATATGGGAAGAGTACTTGTTTTGTAAAATTCATTTACTGCAATATGACAAACATTTATAGTAGAGTATGTAAGTGATTAACCAGAGGAAAAGGAAGAGTAATAAGGAAAAGATGTAAAGGATGCGTCAGGATTAGAGAAAGTAACCAGAGAAACTGCTATTGGAACTGAATCTTGAGCGACTATGGGAGTTGGCTAGCAAAATAGAGGTGGAGAAGAAGGGAGAGCAGTGTATGCAAAAGGCCTGGAGGTCTAAAGGAACATGGGGACCTTAGGGATGATGGCAGGATTGGCATGAGCAGGATGGCGATTTGCAGCCAGCCTGACAGTGTACTTTGATGGCCTGGAAAGGAGAGGCAACAGGGCAGGAAGTAGTTAGAAAAAGTGAGATCCATTATTTGTGGTTTTTCCCAGTGGATATATCTTCTGGACATTCTTACAACTGTAGAGATTTTTTTTTAAAGATTTCATTTATCTATTTGAGAGAGAAAGTGCATGCACACAAGTAGGGGGAAGGGCAAAGGGGCAAAGGGAGAGGGCCGGATGCAGGGCTCCATCTTAGGACCCTGGAATCATGACTTACCATGACCCATCATGACCTGAACCTAAGGCAGATGCTTAGCCAACTGAGCCACCCAGGTGCCCCAACTGTGGGATTCTTGTTTATATTCTGCTAGGGGAGAAAAGAGAGGCCCAGCCAGGGTCCATGCATCTTACAGGTTTTGTATCCCAGTAGTGATGGGCAGGCTGAGATTAGTGCTAGAGTCCAAGACTTCCTTCTACACACTGGCCACATGTTTGGTTGAGGCCTTCAGCTTGTCATTAAAAAGGGTAACTACATCCTTGGGCCCTGGAATTGAGATCCTTGGGCCAATAAAGGATCTCTCTCCCCCAATTTGTGAATCTATTTATTTTTTTATTTTTTTTAAATTTTTATTTATTTATGATAGTCACACACAGAGAGAGAGAGAGGGGCAGAGACATAGGCAGAGGGAGAAACAGGCTCCATGCACCGGGAGCCCGACGTGGGATTCGATCCCGGGTCTCCAGGATCGTGCCCTGGGCCAAAGGCAGGCACCAAACCTCTGCGCCACCCAGGGATCCCTATGAATCTGTTTATATGTGAAAAACTTTTACAAACTTCTGCAAGGTAAATTAAATTTAACATATAAATTTAACTAAATCACCCTTATTATAAAGAATTCAACCGTGTAAAGTTTCGCTGGTCCCAGAAAAAGTAGCACATAAGGTCATTATTCTGGCGGATCTGGTACTGGGAATTCTTTTGCTTTCATCATAGAGAGGCTTTCCATTATAGGGATCAAAGTATGAGCTCTGTAAGAGAAGACTATATAATAGTCCTGAAAAAAACTGATTATACTTTTTGCCTTTTTGGAATATTTGTTCCACAAAGTGGTAGAACCGTGATTCAGTATTTGGGTAGAACAGATTGAATGAATTCCAAAAGGAAATCATCAAAGGGTTGATTTGATACCACACAGAAACACGAGGTGGTGAGATGAGTGGTTTTTCCACATTTTAATATTTTCCAGGATGACACTGAAAGCCTTGCCCTTAGAGAACCCCGAGCCACCTAATCATTCTTCCAAGCTCTTGAAAAGGAGAAATGGAAGATTTATACCATTTAGTAGATGCCCTGGGCCTTTTGTAGGAGAGCCTGGAAAGGAATTGAGGACAGCCATGGGAGTATAACCAGCAAGGCCTTGCACTTGTTTTGGGTGCAGGGTGGGGGGCGGGTGTTGATAGGAGAGAATGCTGTCAAAGAAATACTAAGTCAGTTCAGGAGACCCATTCTGTGCCATTCCCTACTTAACACTTTCATAAATCTCACTGATTGTCTCAAAGAGGAGGAAGTCAGGACTTGGAGAAACCAAGTAATTTGCCCAACATTCAGAATTTGAATCCGGGTTCATTTCATTCCAAAACCCTTTCCACTGCACTCTGATGCTTCCTTGTGCTGAAATCATGGCAAATGAACAATATTCTGGATTGAATTAGGGAACTCATGGTGTCTGGCTCACTGTTCTGAAAAACTCTTAGCAGGCTTTAGTTGGAGGCATTTGGGAAGAGGCATAACACTGACTAGGAGAGAGGAATTGAGGGGCAATGCTAGGAGTTTCAAATGCAAAGGGATTTTGGGGTCGTGGTGTCTTGTCCTTGGCAGTGGCTTGGAGGAAGTGGCTCCTGAATTCATTTGCCACCAGTAAGCCCTATGAAAGCAAATGTGAGAAGACTAGCATACTCTAGGGATCTGGAATTTCACAAGACACAGTTTTCATCTGTTTGTTTGTTTGTTTTTTGAGACCAACATGAGATTCCCAGATTTAAATTTTTTTCTCAGGGAAAGAGGCTAGAAATAAACAAAAACCCCAAACCTAATATTTTCACATCATCTAAGAAAGGGCATTTGAAAACCAGAATAATGAATAAATTAAAAAACAAACAAGCAAATAAAATAGGATAAAAGGGCAGCCCTTTCCAAGAAAGTACCTCATACTCATCTTGTACAAAATTTGGTTAGATTTAAAATATTTTGAATTCAGAAAAATTACAACAGAAAATTTACTGATGTGTTTGTCAGTTTTGGAAGTTTTATTTGATGTACAGCATTAGGAGAAGCTTGACCAGTTGTTTCATACTTTTTTTTTTTTTTTTTGATCATAGTTACTGGTGATAGTCCATTTCAACAGGTATGTTGATGAAAACAGTTTTAGTAGTCAGTGTAATTCATTCGATATGGAATATTCTGGTGAATGGAGAGAAGAGGAGTAAGAACAGTTCTCAGCTTTCAGTTCTGTGGCCAGGCTAGGATGAAAGCACAGTGGTGGTTCTGGGTGAAGGCCTGGGGGAGAGTGCTGGCCTTCCCTTGCAGAGTGGGGGCGAGGGGTGTACTGGCCCCTCACTGCCCAGAATGGAACAGTTAGGAATTTATTTGAGAGAGATGCTGTAGAGATGGTAAAAAACTTATCAAGGCCTGGACCAGTATTTAAGAGAACCACTCCTCTAAAGGAATTATCCTGTTTGGTTCTCCATGATAATCTAAAAGCAGAGGCATAGACAAAGGCCCATTGTTTTCTCCAGGGCAGCTGTTTATTGCATTGGTGCTGAGGGGTGTGGGAAGCCCACAGGACTGTGGCCTAGGTGCTCAGATTTGGGGGTGGTCCTGCTCCTCTGCCTGGTTGTTTTCTTCTGAGTCTCTCTTGTGGGAACTTGCGGCAGACTGCATTTTCCCCCAGGCAGGATAGTCTTAAGAGCTTCACCTTCTACATGGTCTCCGTGCCCTGAAGTTCTTGTGAATACTGGGTGCCTGGGAGGAGGAAAAAAAGCCTAAAAGCAGCTTGGGAATTCCCCAACTCTCCTAGCCTTGCCTCTCTTGTCCAAGGGAATACTTACCTTCTGCATTTCCAAGGCCATGCTGGGGGAAGTGTGTGCTTTGGCCTCTCTGGAGAAGGGCACATGAGCTTCCCTGGCCTGTTTACATTAGTTTGGTCCTTTCTGCCTTTGATTACAAATGAGGCCTTGGATGGGGGACTTCCCTGCTTCCATGGAGGTCACTCCTTCCTTTTGTCTGCTTTCTCAATTTTTCCACCTGGAGAAGAGCTGCGGCCTACCCCCATCCTCCACCCTCGTTATTAAAATACTGTCCTTGGCTTAACTCTTTGTGTCATAGACTTGGCCCAGTGAGTGGGTCAGTTCACAATCAGGAAGCAATTAATCTGTCTCCTCAAATTCTCTTTTGCTGTGTTCTTTGACTTAATCAGATCTTTTTTCATTTGCCTGTCACTGAGTTGTCAGTACTCTGCCCTAAGAAAGGGTTGTCTTCCAAGCTCAGAGGCTGGACTGCTCATTGGTTCTTGTTGTATTGATGCAGGATTTCCTGGTTCTTTGGAATGTCTTGGCTGCTCTAGTAAAATGTAAACTCTTTCAGGTTAAGAGCTCCAGGTCCATTCTTTCCCTTTTCCCCAGTCTGTAGTATGGCATGTGAGAGGAGAGGTGGGCCCTTTGGGGAGGGTTACCACCAGTGACAGAATTGCCGGTGGGGCTACCTCACCCTTGCTCTCAGTGTCAGTCTTTCCACCCAGAGCACAGACACAGCAATACTCTCTCTGAGGCTGACTTCACTGTGTGCTAGTCTGTGGCTCACAATAGGTACATGTGAAAACGCTTTGGCCCTTAGGGGTGGTGGTAGAAGGTCTGCCTCAGACTTCTGTGTTCTTTTGTGCTAACTCCCCTTCTCTTCTTGTTCATTTGAACCATCCTGATTGCAGAGTTTCTGATATAACTAGGGGATCTTATCTGCCCATTGAAGCATTTTCTTTCTTAAAAAGTGCCCAGAAAGCTCAAGTGAATTTTACTTGGTGGTAATAACTTTTATACTCTGTTCATAGCTTTCACACTTTGGGAGACTTTCTCTCTTGGGTAGTTGGGGTAGGATTATTTTTTTAAATCAGTGGACCTTGTTCTGTATAGTGACTTCTGTTACCCCAAGTCTTTCTTCAGATTGATCTTGGGTCTTGTTCTCCTTTTGGAAGAATCTTGTTTGGGTCCCATGAGTCCCCTTCCAGTTCCACTAATGATGCTCTGTGCTAGTGTGGTTCTTTGGCTCTAGCCTGTTTCCCTCTCCATGAGGTCTCAGTTCCTATCTCACACGCAGAGATTCCTGTCTATACTGCTTGGTACTGTAATATATTTTTTTCTGGCTTCTGTTTGGTCAGTTATTAGATGACAGCCTATTTACATTCACATTTAGACCTAGGATCCTATTTTTAAAGCTCAACTTTTTGTTTTGTTTTGTTTTTTAAATCTGATTCCCTTGCCCCTAGTTTGTCTTCAGTTTAAGTTTGGGTTTTCTTCTTGTGCCACCCATCTGCTGGTCTAGCAGTGGTCTTCCCTTCAGTTTCCCTGTGTGCTGCGCCTACCTCACTCCCACAGTCTTCCCCTCTGGCGTAGATCACAAAGGAAATATTTAGTTAGTCTCTGCCAAACATTCTGGCTGTGTTGTTTTGCTTAAGAAGACATGCAGATAAACTGTTTTGATTCTTGGTCTTGGTGCTCTAGGGCAGATGTTCCTCCTAAAGCGGAGGTATTGTGGTCAGTGGAAAGAGTGGGGGACTAGAGTACAGAGAAGTGAATTCTAGTCCCTGCTGCACTGCTAATTTGTGGTGTGATATTGCGCAAGGAACATGTCTATGTCTCAATTTCCTTTTGTCAAAAGGGACCTTATGAAAAAGAAGATTGGAATCTGTGGACATGAGATGGGAACCCAGAGAGTAAGTGTGGGGGTTCAAGGAGAGAGTAGATAGGCTAGAGGTGGAGAATCATTACTATGAGTATCACTTGTGGAACCAGAAGGAAATGCAGATTCAAATGCAGATAAAATTATTGTATATAATCACTTTGAAAAAGTATAAAATGTGATAACAAAATGGTAGAAATTTCTTGATCAGGATGACTTCAGGAGATAATTGCCTTGTCCATCCCCAGGCTTGCTCTGGGTCCATCCCTATTGCTGTCACCCTTGGGATGTGGAAGGCTCAGCCTTTCTGCAGATTCAGGTCCAGAATTCCACCTCCCATCTTCTACCTCCTTTTATAACCCCAGGAATATTTGAAACTCAGCCCAGATCCTCACCTGGATTTGATTTCCTCATCATGTGGCAAATGGTCCTTGGAAGTTGTAGTTTCCAGAAACCTTCAATGTTTGCTAACATGTCCAACTTCTGCGTTTGTTGATCACTCCTTCTGTGCATGGCTGTGTTCCAGTTCTTGTGCCCTAAAGGTGATTCCAGCAAGGAAGGGGGAGCCTGGGGGATCCTATCACTAGGAACTAGGAAATAAAAGTAGACAAAAGAACTGAGAGATGGCCTCTTGGTGTTCATGAAAGGCGAGTGTTGAAGAAGAATCAAAGTGATTTAACATCTTCCTGTATAAATCATAGCGCCCAGGTACACAAACTCAGATAGGCTGAGCTACTTTTTTTTCTTATCTCTACCTGTCCCCCTCTGAAATAATTCTGGGATTTTATCAGACCTTGCCTCGTTTATACTTTTTGTTTGCAGTTAAAGGTTTGTACTGATTTCTTCCAGTGCAGAATGAGTTGGACGAAGACAGCCTCCAGAGTCTTTTGCTGTCCTGTGATCCTTTATCAGACATAATCAGCAGAAACTTTCCTAAAGGAGTACAGAAGATACTTGGCTCTGTGGGGTTAGTTAGTTGTAAGTCCCTGTACTCACTATTGCTGTGCCCAACACTGGGAGGTTCTTGGGCTGCTGAAACATAGTGGAATAGTTCTGGGAGTAGAGTTACTTAATTGACTCTGTACACTTTGAACTGGACCTTCTTTGCCCCTCTGCAGTTCTTTATTTATCTCCAAGTCCTTGTGTCATATACCGCAGTGCCCATCCCATATTTTTTTGTATTCTATAAGCTCTGACTCCATCTCGACCCTACACTGAGAATGAGGGTGTCTTCTATTTTACGGGGACTGTTAGAGGTGGATGACCTAAAACTCTGGGATAGTTTCTGTTCTTTAGATAGCTAGATACTCCAAATCATCCAGCTCCAGAGGAGCAAGCAGTAAGCATTTCCTGTAGACTGTAGACGTGTTCATTGTGAATGTCAACATTGTCTGGGCAAAATAATTGTTTGACTTTGGGCTTGATAAGGGTGGTGAGCCCGTGTTTGGCTATTTGGCTATTTGGTATTTTTACCCCATCCGGTTGGTCTGAAACCAAGTTGTCCAAGGCAGATGGGCCATCTGGTAGCTGTTAGTTGATGGCCTGATGTGTCCTCCCTTCCACCCCAGTTCTGGATCCTCATGAGCCCTTTTGGCTTCCATGTCTCTCACCAATCATAGCTCATACTATCACCCTTAGGCAGGTGTTTTTAAAAGCCTACTCATCCTCTTTAACCCTCTTCTATCCTCTTTCTCTCCTACCTATTTTACTTCATTATCTCAGGAAATACCCTCCTTGTCCCCTTGCCTCTTTGAGTGTGAGTAAAAGCCAGTTCTAATCAAAGCTGAGAAGCATGACATCAGTACACTTTACAAAGGAAAGTCAGACATTTGGGAATGAAATTAGATGGTGTGAAAAATCAGTGCTACACATCTTGTCCTTGTGAGTACCGTTTGAAATCCCCCAAATACCCATCTTGTAATTAACCTATCCTTTTTGTAGGACCACAATTTTGGATATGTAAAAATTAATTTTATTTCTCTTATGTTTTGTTTGATTCCTAGTATTTACACAGGTATTTTTTGTATGCTTATTATATATATCAGCAGTATTTTGGCCATATTATTTAGTAATGAGCTTATCTGGACATTCAACTACCATGTCTAATACTGTTTCTTTAGGAAAATGTCTTCAACTTATAAAAGTGACTGATAAAGGAGTGATCATAGTCTTCACTATTTAGCCCCTGCTGGAACTTGCCTTGGAAGGGGCTACCTCTATATTCCCATCCTATGGAGAGGAAGAAAGGTGCTGCCAAGGCATGCCTGGAGATGGATCAGGAAGATGTGGTCTTGGTCTTGCCTTTTATCTGAGTCTATAGGAGGTAACTAGAGGTGCCAGAGTGTCCATGCCTGCCTTCATGTAAGCTCTTTTTCTTCCCACCATGTGTCACTTCAGGAAATACTTTAGCTTGAAGACTGAAGAGGTACCCCTACTTAGAAAATCATGACCTAAGTATGACAGGACCACATTCTTTAAACATTGTTTGGTGGAATTAATTGAATCATCTCCTCCCATTTTTGAGTGGGAAATAATACATTCTTGTTGTGATGATGTATCAGGTCTTAAATGGAAGGCTTCTAGTTTGAAGCCCTGTACATTTCCAGTGGGAGAAATCTGCTGCCAATTTATGAAAACCGAAGACGTCCCTGTGTTGTATGTGTAAATTGCAGCATCTCCTTGTGGAATGAACACTTCAGGAAATGGAACAATTTTTTGAATAAAATTCCAAGCTCTACTAGGTTCCAAGTGACTGAGAATTTCCCATTAGAGTGGGAAAGCTTATCCATGTATTTTTGCTTGGGGACAGTGTGTATCACTTAGTTACAGAGAAGTTCATCCATAGCTGATTTCCTCTTTCTTTGTCCTTCTTTCTCTGGTGCCCAGGGGTGGTTTGAGCTCATCTCTAGTCTCATCTCTTAAAAAGCAGCATGCATTTTGATCATGGTTTGAGAATAAAATTTGTAGCCTCAGGGCAGGGTGAAACTAATGGTTCTTGTAAGCAACAAATCTTTCACCTTTGCTTCATTGGTACCAGGGTGTAAGTAACTGAACTAACCAGCTACAGACGCTTATTGTGCAATTTTGAGGTGAGTATGGGCAAAATCCCAGGGGCTGGGAGGCAGACATGTGGCTTCCAGAGAGATGACATCAGCAAGTTTACTGGTGCTGTGGAGGAAGGGGAGATTCCAGGTGCTCAGCTGCCTTCCCGCATGTGGGGGTGTCTCATGCCACCCCCAGTCCTGTCGGCGGCCAAAGCCTTTGCTTGGGAAAAGCCTTCATCTAATTCTTGCCCCACTCTTGTTCTGGTCAGGACCTGAAATTGGAAAGGGTCTTGCAGCCTTGGCTGTGGGAATAAAGCTTTGAGGAATGAATATGCACGTGTGCTTCTGTGTGTCAGTGCATTTTGTGTTAATGCTAACAACTGATGAGGGTTTCCAGACTGAGGGTTGGATATGAGATGGGGAAGCATTATCTGCATTTTTTAGAGTCTTTATTAGGAATTGTCCTTTTCTTGGAAGGGAAAGCATTTTATGATTTAACTTTTCGTATTAAAATTACCTATTTTCTTTTGATAATATGGACAGTGTACAACAGGAAGGCATTTCCAATTTCCAATTTCCTTTCTATGTTCTCCTTCCCCATGCTTATCCCGGAACAGACCCTCACAAAGCCATAATATGTGAAAATTGTAAAAAGTACTTCTACAAGAAAAATCTTTCTCTTTGCTTAGTGTTGCCTTGCATATGGGCTTCTGGGAACTGCGGTGGGGCTTCTTGGGAAGCCTGTACCTCACGGTAGGAATGAAAGAAGTTTTATGACCGCTGAAGCATGACAGAGAGGGTAGAGAACAGGGCCGGGAGCCATGGAGGCCTGTGAAGCCCATCGGCTTACTGGCTTTACTTTCCTGTCAAGATGTTGGGTCCTCAGTCTGGTTCCACTCTCCTCCCCTAAGATCGTGGGGAAAAATGAAGCCTCTACATGGAAAGCAGGTGATAAAGCCCTCAGCAAAAGCTTATACTAGGAGGTTTATACATCCCCACCCCAGGCCTGCCTTGGATTTCTTTGGGGCTGTCAGTAGCTTAGGGTTTGTTTCTAAGTCTCTTGTTTGCAGTCAAGTGTAGCCACTGCTTCCTTGAAGGCATCTGGGGCCAGCCCAGGCTTGTTGTATCTGGATGTCTTCCCACAGCTGTACATTTCTCTTTTTGGGGCTTTCAGATATGAGGACCTTCAAGGTCTCTGAGCTGCCAGAGTCTTTCTTCTGAGAGCCTGTATCCTCCCCTTCTGGGCCCAGGAAGCTGTGGTAAATTTTTGGTTTCCTTCTTAGCTGGGTACTTCTGGGAAGCTGTCTACATTCCTTTCTGCCCAACTCTCTGCCTCTGGGGCTCTGTGCAGTGCGGTTGCTTCAGGTCTCTGTGATGTGGAATACTAAGGCAGTTCCACTGAGGCCAGTCACTGGAGATAACCAGAAGCTTGAAAGTAGAACTGCCCTTTTTGGCCATCCTGGAAGTGGGAGCTCGCTTTTCATGGAATGAGGTATGATTCTGAGTCTTTTTAAAACTTTCTCCAACTTGCTTCCCTGTCTCCTTGTGACTCTCTAAGGGAGGGAGGGAGGAGGGAGATTGGTGCTGTTTCCTGTGATCTTGGTGTGGCACCGGAGATGGGTGCAGCAGATGTCTTTTGAGAGGAAGGAGCTTAGAAGCAGGTGAGAGAATCTGTCTTCTGGTTGCCATAGAGCTGGCTCTCTTCCCAGACAGGGTATCTTGACACTGAATGGTTTGTGTTAGTATTTCCTCATCCTTAAAGACAGGTGCCACCTTTACCTGATAAAATCCTTTACTTGTTAAAATCTTAACAGGGAACATCACCATCAGCTCCTATAAAGTAAAAAGGGCCCAAGAGAGCATTAAAAAGAATGAACATGCTGGCCAGAAGATGAGCCTGAGAGAGAGGCTCCTTGTCCAGTACTATCCAAGGAGAGCTGTGTGTGTGTGTGTGTGTGTGTGTGTGTGTGTGAGAGAGAGAGAGAGAGAGAGAGAGAGAGAGAGAGAGATGGCTGGAAGTAGAGGGTGGGAATGAATACTTCTAGTAAATAGGAAGGGGTGGTAAATCTGGAGAATCTGGAGAGGGAATGGAGGAAGCTGGCTGTAGTGAACATGAAAGTGGAGAATTTTTGCAGAGATGTGTTCCAGAGTAGCTGGAGGCCAGTAGTGGTGGGGAGGTGGTTGGGACATGCTCAGTTGTGATTGCGTTGCTGAATTCCTCGGGTATGATGGCCACAAATGCTTTCCTCTGGGAACAGAGCTGGTCCCACAATAGCCCTTCCCCACTCTGCATCTGTATTATACCCATGTGATTCTTGCCAATCATGGGTCCTGATCTAGAGTGTTGGGAGGAGCGGGGGAGGCGCTGGGTCTGAGAGTGGGCTGGCCAGTCAGAGTCTCTGCCTTCCAGTTTACTGGCTTCCTGAGAATGAGAAGAGCCTGTTTGTAGCTGCCAATCCTTTCTGGCACAGCTTGTAGAGGTGTCTGTGCTCTGGAAGGTTACAGAACCTTTTCATGGATGCCCTGCCTCTTTGGGATTTGAGAACAGATGGGCTTAATTTAAGCAGAACTACCTCAAGGGTCCAAATCTGAATTGCATATCATAAAATTATTTCTAGTCTTTGCTCTTCTTCCCTCTGTGTCTCTCTCTTCCCATCACTGTCAGGGATTGTGAGCAGCTGCTGCCGCACATGGACTGGTCAGGACGTTAAGAATGGAGCTGAATATAACCGTGCACACTGCCCTGATGTGCTCAGGCTCATCTTTAGAGAAGACGTTGATTTGAACCTGTGATGATAGAGAGAGCCTTTCCACCCCAGAGTGGGTGAAAGTAGGGAGGAAAAGATGGGAAGTACTACAGGAGTTGGGAGAGACTATTGCTTCTACCCCTTCCTTTTCCCCTCCTGTGCCCCCAACATTTCCTGTGAATGGTCAAGGGCAGGAAGAGAAAACCAGGATCTTCCTTTTCAGCCATTAGGCAGTCATCAAGTACTTGTGGAATTTTTCAGCTTAACCAGCATTGTGATGCAAATATATCATGCTTGTTTGCTGCCTGAAGGAACCTATAATCTCTGAGAGAGATAACATTTGTTAAACAATTAAAGGATATCATAGATCTTAACTGGGTTTGGTTACTAACTGACTAAATTTTATAGTTCAGGAAAGACAGTTGTGTCTTAAAACTATAGGAAAGTTTTCTTGAAGGAAGCAGAATCTTTTCTGGTCTTTGAAAGCTAGATGGACTTTTATATAAGCAGAGGAGAGGTGGGAAGTATGTATTCTGAATGCAGAGAAGAGCAAGAACATGGAAAGAATGCGGCATGGTCAGGGTTAGGGTCACTGTGATAATCTGCCTTGGGAGTGGTGGGTCTGGTGGAGCAGAGCTGGAAATTTGAACGCTGGAACTTCTGCATTGGTGCGTAGGAGATGGAATTGATGCAATGGAGGCGGGGTTTTATGGAGATCACTCTTGTAGAAGAAAGTAGGGTAATTTTGGAGAGGACAGAGACTGGCAGTAAGGAGACCTACTAAAAAGTATAGGACATTGACAACGAGAATAGAGAAGAAGGGGGTAAATCCTAGAGAATATATAGAACAAATAGGACCTAGACATGAGATGTGAAAGATGAAGTTGAGGGAAAAGCACAAGATGTTAGTTAAAATGTCTGCCCTCTCAGAGTGAACTGTTACTGGTAGCTTATGTTTATGAGATGCTTTGCAGTTTTCAAAGCACTTTTTCATTCAGTAAGTATCTCAAAATTATCTGGGCACTTACAGTTCATCCAGTCTGGCTTCATTTTCCAGATGGGGATTAGAACCAAGAAAGGGGAAAGTGCTGTTCAGAACTCACACAGCTATTTAGTGGTAGAACCTCCAGCCTCCAGTCTCAGCCTTCTATCTCCTGGGGAAATTTTAAGAGAAGAATACATGGAAGAAGGAGTATGGGATCAGGGAAAAGTCCTGTCTAGTTGGGTGACATTAGGTGATTTACTAATCTCTTAGCAAAATGAAGCTTACTCGGAATCATTCAGAAGATGAATGATGACTATTGAGAAGGTTTTTTTTTTTTTTTTTTTTTTTTTGAGAATTACTAGACAAGGAAGATGGATTCCTTGGGTCCTTCTGGTTCTGAGATTCTTTGTTTGTTTGTTTGTTTTGTTTGGTTCTGAGATTCTTAAGAGTGCACAAAAATGTTTTTTTTTTTTTTTTTTTTTTTTGTGTGTGTTCTATGCCCTCCCTCTAGTCATTTGGCAGTGTTAGCCAACAAGTTACAGGGGCTTTGGGCAATTGTTTTAACCCAGTGTAGGGAACCCTGACACTGAGGGAATAATAGGGATTCTGAATTTTTTTTTCCCCTTCAAAAGGCTAAGTGGTACTTACATATGTTCCTTGACATCCTTAGGAGTAATGCTCAGGAATTCCCCCAAATATGCTATTCTCAGACTTCCAAAGGAGCTTGCTCCTGTTTCTGTCCTTCAGGGATCTTAAATTGCTCTCTCCTCTCCCTTCACATTCCTCTGTTTTCCTTCTCACCATCTCATCTATCTTCCCTTCCTTGCATCCTGGAGTTTAACTTTTTTTCCCTGTGGCATAGGTCCCTCTACATTGATCTCTAAGTGAATGAACATTTGAAAGCACCTCTTTGTACACAAAAGGCAACCAGCTCTATTTTACATAAAAATGGGATGTACCAGTGCATGTATTGTTTTTTTTTTTTTAAAGATTTATTTATTTTAGAGAGAAAGAGAGAGAAGCAGACTGCCCACTGAGTGTGGAGCCCAAGGTGGGGCTTAATCTCACAACCCCAAAATCATGACCTGAGCTGAAATTAAGAGTTGGCAGGCATCCCTCCTAGTGCATGTATGGTTAAGGACCTATTCTTTCTAGAAACTTCTAGGTTCTTATTTTTGGGAAAAAGTGAATGGTTTAAAAAGTGGCATCTTGTACTATAGGATATTGAAGTTTATTTAGTATGACACTTATCTGCAGACCAGGGCCACCTTCCATGTTCCTAGGATAAGGACTGGGTTTTGAGGGGCCACTGCTCTTCTCTCTTGTTGATTCTTCTTAGGTACCTAGAAGAAGCATCGTAGTTTTCCATTATGGGAGATAAGCTGGTATGTTTATATCCCGGCAATACCTAATGGAGCTGAAATGCTGCATTCCTAATGTCTAATGTTTCAGTTAGAATAGTCAAACCCAAGTCCTTGTTCACCAACAGCTATCAGATGACAGCTTAGTATAGAAGGCCAAAGATCCACAAGAATTCATTCCGATAGTTAAAAATATCACTTTGCAATTCTGATCATGATGAACCATGATTTGGGGAGATGATGGGTAAGAATTGTTGAGATTCCTGAGCTTCTTTGTGTCCTTACTAAAGCTTGGGTGGTCAGAGCCCCAAATGGGAGGTTTCAGTGTGAGTAGCAACAAGGACAAAGGGCCAACCAGGCAGGGCTCAGCTGACCCTTCTTTCTGTGAACTTTCTTAACCTCATCTAGCCATGAGTCCCTTAAGGTGACTCCATAGGGATAAAAATGGTATCTTCCTGTTCTGCAGAAGGACTTGAGAACCTTACGAACCAGACATTTTAGCTTACTTCTCAGTTTAAGGGGCTCCATAGACTTGATTTTCTTTTTTTCCTTCAGTATACTTGCCTGAGATGTTATTAAGACTCCATTTATCCCTGGGACTGCAAATACACTGTGTGTTCCCCTGGATGTACTATTGTTCTAATGGGAATGGAGCAGAGTAAGACGTGGACCTCATTTGATCTGGGCTTTGTATTTCAGTCAGTGAACCTAAAAATCACATCGACTCATCAGTTGACTCATATTGAACCATTTCTTAAGTCTATCCTTCATGTCTATCGTCTTCATCCTATTGTTAATGTAGTTTTTTTCCCCCTAAACTTAAGAGTAAAATAGTATCTTTTGTCTTTTTAAAATGTCATCTTGTTGTATTTAACCTGTGGTTCCAGTTTGTGGAGGGCTTTCTTCCTTATTCTCTCTAATACATTAATTATCCCTCCCATTTTGTTTGTCATAGGCATTTTAGATAACTTTATCTTCCCCAAGTCATTGATAAAAATGGTGACCATGATAGGATCTGTAACAGATGGGAAGTGGCCAAACTTCTAGGAGTTCCTAGTTGATATTGATCCATTTTGCAGCATCGTTTGGGCCCAGCTGTCCAGAGTTACCAGATCATCCAGCTGCCAGTGTATTTCTGTTTTATCCTTAAGATCACAAGATGTTTTTCTGAAGTCCAGATAAATTGTGTCTCTGGCATTCTTTGATATATGTGTGCTCATATGTATGTGTTTATTTATGTGATTTATAACTTGTCATATACAAATACATATCATGGAAATATTATGCATATTATTTTTTAAACCCCAAACTATTATTTATAGACCACTTGCTATCTATCACAGCGTGTTTTACGTATATTGTCCCCTTTATTCTCCTTTATATTTTATTAAATGAAAGTAATAGTATATTTTAGTAGGGCTTATATATATTTTTAAGATTTTATTTATTTATTCATGAGAGACACAGAGAGGGAGAGGCAGAGACATAGGCAGAGAGAGAAGCAGGCTCCGTGCAGGGAGCCCGATGCGGGACTTCATCTTGGGACTCTAGGATCAGGCCTTGAGCCCAAGGTAGGCACTCAACTCCTGAGCAACCCAGGCGTCCCATATGACTTGTATTTAATCTCTGGTGGCTGGTACTTCCTTCTCCATTCCTTGCCACTTTTCATATTTCTTTGTTTTGGAGTTTTGCCCATGATATTGCTTATTTAATAAGTACTGACTACTTGCTATGTGTAAAGAAAGCACAACATTATAGCCTGTTGGAAATTCAAAGGTTAATAGGAAATGATCCCATTGCTCAGAAGAGTTTATACATAATCAAAAATATGAAGGGATGAATAATGGCTTGGTAGGGGAAGGAGGGAAGGCAAAAGAACTCAGAAAAGAGAGTCCTGAGTGTGAATGAAATGCTGAGCCTAGCCCACTTACCAAGCTCTGAATGGAAAACTCTGGAAACCGTAGTGGTGGTATGTTCCATGTCAGAACCTTTTCAGAAAGATGGAAGGTGTCCAGTTGACTGTTTTAAATCCTATCCCAGCACTTGAGTGTCTTCCTGAGTTTGAGGGTGGGAAGAGGCAGGCCTGGCAGGAGAAACCTTTTTTTTAAAGGTTTTTTGAAACCTTTCATTTAAAAAATATTATTAAAAATATAGAGTAGTTTTTTTATATGTACTGTTTAAATGTAAATATTCATATACCTATCACTCAGCTTAATAAAGAAAACATTACCATTAGTTTTGAAATCTCTTATGTGCCTTTAATTCTTCGGGTTTTAATTTAAGAAATATGTATGTTAAAGTGAGGAAGTAAAATAGGGTAGAGTATTTCAAACAGTGAAAAGGAAAAAATTGCTAACTTGTGATTATTGTTTTGGTATTATTTCCTTTTTCATTTGTGTCTGTTTTTGTATTTTAGTGTAGTTACAGCTTTGTTATGCACAATTAGCATTGTCTGATGCTGTTAAAGTCTTCACAGTCACCACTTAAAGTTAATTTTCAAATAAGTAATACATGTATGTGTTATAAATTCAAAAGATGCAAAAAAGTGTACCATGAAAGCAAGTCTTCCTCCCACCTTCTCTTCTCTTTGCTTAGAGCCAGTTGCGTTGCCAGTTGGGGATTGTAGTCATCTCTTTTAATGGTTGCACAATAGTCCGGTGCAGTGTTTCTCAGACTGCCCATCATAGTTAGTGGGTTGGAAAATCAATTTAGTGAGGGCTGAACAAGTTTTGTTTGCTTTCTTACGAAATAGATTAGTACAGAAAATAGCAGAGAGCATCCCTGAAGATAAATACCATTTTGAGAAAACTTTTTGGTTTAGTTTTATACACACACACACGTGTCCTCTCATGCATACACATGCTACACTTCTATGTTACATATATATTTTTTACTCTGGGTCTTTGTCAAAACATACTGGAAATTTACCAGTCTAGTAATGATTGACTTGGAGCTTGTTCCTAATTTTTCATTATTATAAATAATGCTGGGAGGAGGCATTTTCCCCCTCATACTTCGGAATATTTTTCTTAGGATAACTTCCTGAAAGTGAGGATACTAAATCAAAGGATATGAGCATATTTTTTAAAAGAATATGAGCATATTAATTGATCTAGCCAAGTTACTTTCTAAAAGCAGTGTCCCATTTACTATTTAATAAATGCTGTCTGTATTTTATTTAGTATAGGTTATTTTTGTTTTAACACAGACATTTTTCTATGTTATATATATATATATATATTTTAATAAAATGGGATAATTTATTTTTTCAAAGTAATGTAAAATGAACATTTTCCTATTTTACTAAATATTCTTCTATAGCCACAATTCTCATTCTGAGGGCAGCTTTTCTTGGATGTAGGGTGTGAGGGATGACTGCTCTAGTGCTTCTCAAACGAGCTATTCTTACCCATTCTTATAATTTGTATTACATATACTTTTTTTTTAAGAAGATTTTATTTTTAGAGAGAGAGGGAATGCACAAACAGAAGGAGGGGAAGAGGGAGTGGGAGAGAGAGAAACTCAAGCAGACTGCTTGCTGAGCACAGAGCCCAGTATGGGGCTGGATCCCACAACCCTGAGATCATGACCTGACCCAAAACTGAGTTGAATGCTCAATCAACTGAGCCACTGAGGTGCGCCTGTATATACTTTTACTTCCTGATCTTTATTTTTTTTTTTATTTTTTTTAAGATTTATTTATTTATTTATTCAGAGAGAGAGAGAGAGAGAGAGAGGCAGAGACACAAGTAGGCTCCATGCAGAGAGCCCAATGTGGGACTCAATCCTGGGTCTCCAGGATCACACCCCCGGCCACAGGTGGTGCTAAACCGCTGCAACACTGGGGCTGCCCACTTCCTGATCTTTAAATTGGCTTTTTTAGAGCTTTTTATTTTTAAATAGTTTTAAACTTACAGAAAAGCTGCAGAGACAATACAAGTTCCCCTAATCTTACAGAACTATGGCACATTTATCAACAAGAAGTTAATAGTAGTGTAATGTAAGCTATAGACTTAATTTGGATTTTATTAGTTTTTTCTATTCCAGGATCTAATTCTGGGAGAGATACTCTGAGGCTGTGCAAGTCTCCTATTTCTCCTTAAACTTATGCCCACTAATTTTAGCAAAACAAAATGAAAAGCAAACAAAAAAATACACAGCTGACCTTTGAACAACATGGGTTTGAACTCTGCAGATGCATTTATACATGGATTTTGGGATAAATAAAATATAATACTGTAGATGTATTCTCTTTTCCTGTGATTTTCTTTTTTTTTTTTCCTGTGATTTTTCTTAATAGGGTTTTCTTTTTTCTAGCTTACTTTATTGTAAGAATATGATATGTAATACATATAAAACATGCAAAATATGTGTTGACGACTATTTATGTTATCAATAAGGCTTCCAGTCTGCAAGAGGCTATTAGTAGGTAAGTTTTTGGGGAGTCAAAAGTTATAGGAAGATTTTCAACTGCACAGGAAACTAGCACCCCTAACTCCAAAATTGTTCATGGGCATTGATCTAATCAATAAGATCAGTGAAAATAGGGTTAATAACTGATTATGTTTTTTTCTTATGCATATTAAAATAAGTATTAACCATTTTTAAAGGTTTGTCCACATACCACTTATAATCCATCTTGTATACACAGCAGATCTTGGGAACCCTGGACCTGTCTGAAGTGCTAAGCACCAAATGGTTTAGGTTTTGTGGTAATATTTTTGATCCCTTATCAATTAAATTGATTAGTTGGTTGGTTGTTTCATTAGTTCTTTTTTTTTTAATTTTTATTTATTTATGATAGCCACACAAAGAGAGAGAGAGGCAGAGACACAGGCAGAGAGAGAAACAGGCTCCATGCACCGGGAGCCCAACATGGGATTAGATCCCGGGTCTCCAGGATCGCGCCCTGGGCCAAAGGCAGGCGCCAAACCGCTGCGCCACCCTGGGATCCCTTGCGCCACCCAGGGATCCCGGTTTCATTAGTTCTTATATTAAACATGTATTAATTGGCCTTGGTATAGAGTTCTAAACTAAAATTCAGAGTTAAGACATAATTCTTGCCCTAAAGAATATTATAGGTTTATTTTTTATGTATTTATTTTTTAAAGATTTTATTTATTCATGAGACACACACACACACACACAGAGAAAGAGAGAGAGAGAGACAGAGACATAGACATAGGGAGAAGCAGACTCCATGCAAGGAGTTTGATGCAGGACTTGATCCCTGGACCCAGGGATCACACCCTGAGACAAAGGCAGATGCTCAACCACTGAGCCACCTAGGCGTTCCAAGAATATTACAGGTTTATAGGCTAGTAGGAGAATTAAGTTGAATAAGCCTTGGTACACTAAAACACGAGGCAGTGAGCATGGCTAACAACAGAGCAATAGATGGTTTCAAGGAGTGTAGGGACTATGGGTAGAGAATCCAGTCCAGGGAGAGAAAATCAGGGGAGATAGCATTGAGGAGGTGACACAATCTGAGCCCACATTTCCCACAACTTGGCCCACATTTTATACTTGTTCTTTCAGGCTTAAGGTATTTTCTTGGTTATATTAGGGAAAAGCCATTTGAGTCCACATTCTCCTTATCCTCTCAACACCTTTCCCCCCACTTTGTCCTCTACCTCCCCTATCCTGAAGCTTCTGTCATGGCAGGTTAAGATCTTGGTTGAGCTTTGAGTTCTAAGGCAAGTAAGCATGAGAAGCTCATTCTGGAAAGGTAAAATGGTACTTTTAGAAGGGGTCTGGAATATTGCCTCTTCAGTCTGGTCTTTCCTGGCACCAGACTGTGTTTATGTGGCCCAGTGTTAAAATGCTCAGAATAACAAGGGACAGTAGTCAGTGTCTGTGGAAGTGAGAGATTCTAGGAAATTAGCCCATATATGAGCACTGTGACAGATACTCCAAGATACTGGATCAAGCCACTAAGTATGCCCTGGGGATCTGAATTTTGACTTTCATATTGAGGATTGTGAGTCGAGTAGAGGTGAACCAGGGCTGCAAGGCTGACCAAAGAAGAGTTGCCCAACCCAGTATGAAGATGTCCAGTAGTTGTTTCACCACAGGGCAGTGAGATCCAGGATAGTTACAGGCTGAATCCCACAGTCTATTAGTTTAGAGCCTTAGTGTTGGGTGGGAGGCAGGTGGGATAGGACAGAGTAAGGACCCCAGGATCCATAAAATGCCAGGACTTGAGCATAGAACGGCTGTTTCATCTGTGCAAGCAGAAGCAGAGTATGTGTAGCAGTGGCCAGCACACAGGAGGTCCTGCTGGATGTGGCTCCTGACAAAGGCAGAGGAGGACTGGGATTGCCATCTGGAGGGAGATACTTGTTTTGTTGGTTCAGAGGTGCTGTAGAGCCCTTGAGGAGACTGCTTGATTTGCAGTAGGCAGATTGCCTTTCAAGAGAATTAGATACTGCATATTCTTCTGCTTTGTAAAAGTGGCTTTGTCTCAGACCAGTGGCTAGGAATGAGTCCCTGGCAGAGGCTCAGTCTCCTTCCAAGGCACTTCCCAAGTCATTTCCAAGTTTCTCCATCCCGTGTTTGCCATCTTTCTTCTCTCTCCAGCCTTCTTTAAGCAAGAACCCTCAATCTCCCATCTTCTCCTCCAGGAAAGGCTGCCTTTCTGTTTAATCCCAGGCAGATGACTCCAGAGTCCCAAGCAAGGGGCTCTGCTGAAAGGGTTTGATGGAAACTCTGTAGCACAAGAATTCTTCCTACTGCTTTAGATGCTTCAGAAAGCAGTGGGACTAGGTGACTAGGATAGAACAATTGGACTTGGCGACTGCAACAGAACATTGAAGTTACAAGAACTCTTCGAGAACAGCTAGTTATATTCAGGGGAAAATAGAGGCCCTAAGCAGGGCAGGGAGTGGCTTAAGGTCTCACTACTCTGGAAACCAGGATCTTACTCCTTCTCTACTCCTGCATTTAAAATTTTCCCCTATTTAACTACATTACCATTCAGAGGTGGAAGAAGAAAGCTATAGAGCCCTAAAGGGCTCTTGTGTAAACCTGTCTGCCCACACAGCAGCCAGAGCTCAGTGTAGAACTGGGCAGGACACATGGTGGATTCCCCTGTTAATTGGGCAGAACTAGGTGTCCTCCGTGGATATGTGGCTGGACTCCACAGTTTGGTGGGCACTGGGAGCTCGGCTCCCAGAGGCAGCTGAAGTTACACTGTTATACTGCATCTCTTAGGCATTCTGAGATCCAACAAGCACTATCAAACAACAGCTTACTTTTCTTGAATTCCTTTGATCCCAAAGTAAGGACTAACTTTTTTGTTTGTTTGTTTGTTTATCTATTCGTGAGAGACACACAGAGAGAAAGGCAGAGGCACAGGCAGAGGGAGAAGCAGGCTCCATGCAGGGAGCCTGATGCGGGACTCGATCCCGGGACTCTAGGATCACGCCCTGGGCCGAAGGCAGGGCTAAACCGAGCCACCCGGGCTGCCCAAGGAGAAACTTTAAAAAGATTTACTATATGCTTCTGTATTTTTAGGTTTGGAATTCCAGTTGTTTTTATTTTTAATTTTATTACTATTAAATAGAGAGTTTATCTATTTAAGAGAGAGAGAGTGAGAGAGAGAGAGAATGAGCGGGCGTAGGGGCAGAGGGAGAAGGCATAGCAGACTCTCCTGCTGAGCATGGAACCGACATGGGCCTCAATCCCAGGACCCTGGGATCATGACCTGAGCTGAAGGCAGATGCTTAACCGACTGAGCCACCTGAGTGCCCCAGATTTTCAGTTGTTTTTAGAGACAAGAAAATATTATAAACTCTTCTAGTGACCAAATATAGAGTCTAATTATCACACACACACACTCACACACACACTCACATATTCTTGGTACAGTGTAAGTCTATACACTCAGATTCCTCATCTTATGGAGGGGATAGCTTCTTTCTTTCTCAAAGATTGATTTATCCCATGAACATGAATAGATTGCCCACTGTGAATGAAATAATAAAGTTGGTAGACCTCATGGGGCTCATGGCTGCTGGGGAGACAGGTATGAGTGATGGTGACAAAGTGCTATAAATACCATGAATAAAGCCATCTTTAAACTGCTGTGGGATTGCAGAGTAGACCAATAGATTTTGCTAAACGATCAAGAAACATTTCACAGGGGAGGTGATAAGTTGGCCCTCGAAAGCACTGAGATTTTGCTTGTTGGGGAGGAGGAGGTACTAGGAAAAAGGTAACAGCATGAGCAGTGGGGAGGGAGTGGTAGGAGAGGAGGAGTGCAGTTTTCAGGGTACCAGGTGGTGTGCTGTGGCTGTGCCTGTAAAGGGGTTGCGGCAGCAGGGGAAGCCAAAAAGGATTTCAGAGGTTGGTGCTAATGTTATCTTGTGAGGGGATTTAGTCACCCACTGCTATTGCTGTTCTTTAGACCTTCCATATTTTTCCCGCAAATAGTTATTTCCAATTTTTTTTAGTAATGAAAAATTTTATTTCAAAGCATTTTATACCCATCTCCAAATTATAAAACATAAGATGACTTTTTAAGGAAAAATGTATTTTTGTAAGCACAGTGACCTGCACGGTGGAGATAAGAGAAAGCGTTTTTGTTCCCAAATAGAGCTGACCTGAGAGAACCTTCTCATCTATGGGAGTTGGGCCATTCCTGCACCCCACTTGGTTTGGCAGTGATACTGGTGGGGGAGTGCCTGTAATGGGTAATGGGAGAGGCTATAAAACCCTGGAGCGCATCCCTAGAAGAGTGACCTTACGAGGAAATTTCTGGGAAACAAACCACAGGGAGACTTTACAGGAATTTTTGGTTGAGCCCACAGGCAAGACACATGAGGAGAAGGGATGTAATTATAGTTTAAAGTCTATGAAACGAAACAATGAGTGGCATGAAATAGCTGTTCTGAGTTTCTTCTTCCTGTAGGACAAGACGAAATGGGTTCTTTGCACTCATTCAGCAGATACTTAGAGTGCCAGCTGGGAGTTGGGCCCTATGCTAAATGCAGGGAATATGGTGGCAAAGCAGTCAAGGAACTCCTCAGGGAAGACTGGCATTAAGAAAAGGATAATGATGGGATCCCTGGGTGGCGCAGCGGTTTAGCGCCTGCCTTTGGCCCAGGGCGCGATCCTGGAGACCCAGGATCGAATCCCACGTCGGGCTCCCAGTGCATGGAGCCTGCTTCTCCCTCTGCCTGTGTCTCTGCCTCTCTCTCTCTCTCTCTGTGTGTGACTATCATAAAAAAAAAAAAAAAAAAAAAAAAAAGAAAGGAAAGGATAATGTGGGCAGCCCGGGTGGCTCAGCGGTTTGGCACCTGCCTTCCACCCAGGGTGTGATCCTGGAGACCGATCAAGTCCCTCATTGGGCTCCCTGCATGGAGCCTGCTTCTCCCTCTGCCTGTGTCTCTGTCTCTCTCTCTCTCCCTCTTTCTCTGTGTCTCTCATGAATAAATAAATAAAGTGGTTTTTTTTTTAAAGAAAAGGATAATGTATTTTGGTTGGAGATTATGACGGATGAATCCTCATTTTGACTTCTCTGAGGTGGTGAGAGGCAAGGCAAGAGCCGGTTAGGCAGACCAGGGGCAGACGGAGGGTGGGTGGGTGGGATGTCCCAGGATAATGGGAACAGCCTGGGAAAAATCTGGCCCTTTTGGAAAACTAAAAAAAGGCTGTGTAGCTAGCACATGCAGGTGGAGGGCAAGAAGTGTGCTGAGAGGAGGCTGGAGAAGGATCAAGCAGGGCCTTATAGGTCCTGGTAAGAATTTAGGTTTTGTCTGAAGTGCATTGGGAAGCCATTGAAGTGCATTAAGCAGGAAATGATAGGATCGGATGTAAAAGGGTGATTCAGACAGCTGCACAGAGAATGGAGCTGGGAGGGTAAGAGTGGAAGTGGGGGCCATCAGGAGGTTTTTCAGGAATCAAGGGAAGAGACTGAGGTGACAGTAGAGGGCAGAAAAGTAGACAGACACATTCTGGGAATAGAATTATTTGGAATCAGTAAATGGATTGGATATGGGGAGAGAGGCAGGAAGATGCAATGGTGTCTCCCAGATTTCTGGCACAAGTTTGCATGCATACCTTTCAGCAGATCCTAGACCACATAAGGCTGTAAAAGCGCTGTTGTTTGGGAAAGGTCGAGTAGGATTGATCTGAATCCAGCCTTGCAGAGGCAGCGGAGGGATGCAACTGTCCTCTTACCTTGCCTAGTTCAAAGAGCTTATTATACCCACAGCAGCACCCAAGCCAGGGATTCCAGTTCTCCCATCATGGGGCCCTTCCTGTCTCACTTCCCAGTGAGGACAAGGCTCTAAAAAATTCCAGTGTGCCACTAGGGGGAGCATGGCCTGCATTCTGTGCCTGGTCTGGAGGGCTTTTTGAAGTCTGGATTGTTTTAGAAACTGACTTGTATCTGCTTCAGTACTCAGCCCTGGCCCGTCATAGCGCTTAGAAGAATGCCTGACATATGGTAGGTGCTCAGTAAATATTAGTAGGTGCTAATATTGTAACTGTGAGTATTCTCTTGTTGTAGCCGTGAATTGGCATCACCTCTTCTTTCTCAGTATGGAAGTGGAGTGTGCATTTTCAGGGTCAGGAGGAGAAGAGAGGGATGTCTGTTGGAAATGCTAAGAGGGAGAAGTTTAGGGACCTGAAGATGTTGCACTTGCCATTTCATCCTTCTTCTTTTGCAGACGTGGGACACTAGGGCCTTTGAGGGATTCCTGAGGTGGTGGTTGGCATCTGGAGTGGGAGATTGAATCTCTGATTGCTTCACTCCGGCACCAGTGCCCACTACTTAGTGTCTATGCCATACCATTATTTTGTGTTGCATTTTCTTGGCACTTTTCCTACTTTAGCTCCTGACCTATATTTACCCCCCCCCCCTTTTTTTTTGTCATATTTACCTTTTAAACTCAAGTCAAAGTCTTGTTGTGAGAATTTTGTGATAGAGGTTAATATAAACGCAAGGATTCTGCAAGGGATCACTGCATTAAAGGTTCTACCAGGGCTGCTCTGGCACTGTTTTAGGAATCAGCATTGAAAAATGTCTTCCTCGAGCCCCGGTGTCCTCCTCTTGGAGAGATACCAACTGCCTTGGATTTTTGTTTGTTTGTATGTGGTAAAAAAAACAAAAACAAAAACAGCTGAGATGAATGAAGTTCTTAGCTCAGTGCCCAATTTTAGGAGAATGCTTTCCCACACATCATTTCTTTTTATGGCCATCCCAGCCCTATCATTTGACCACGGGATAGGTTTCATAGGTGGAAACTGGGAGGTTGGTTAGTGGTAGAGCCAGACACTGCCAAGGTCTTCTGACTCCTGCTCCATTGGTGCTCCTGCAGCTACTCTGCTTAATAAACAGAAGAGAGTTGAAAGGCCTCAGTACTATTTCTAGATCTGTTATTTTCTGCTTCTGTGACCTGGGGCAAGTCATTTGACCTCTCTTTGAGATTTTTCCTTAATTTGTTGAATTAGTATGATAGTACCAGCCCTAGCTTTTAGGTCAGTTGTGTTGAACAGATGAGCCAAGATTTATGAGAGAGCTTCAGAAAAGTACAAGGTAACTTATAGCTATGGGGCAGGACTTTTTCCTCTAATCTGTGCACCATTATCTTCCACATCTCATAGATGCTATGGTAAAGCCTTCAGACCAACAGGATGGTAGTCAGGTCTAACTCACGATGACTCAGAAGGATTCCCCACCTTCCCCTGGGAACTCAGCCTTGTACCTTGATACTGGCTATCAAAAAAAGTTGTTTGTTCTTAAAATCAGGTGGTAAGTATACGTTAGTGGAAAGTGCACCAGGCTAGAGGGTAGTCTTTAACTGTCTAGCTAGCTGTGTACCTGTGGACTAAACATTTGGTCTCTCTGGGCCTCAGTTTTCCCATCTGTAAAATGGTAAGACTGTTATCCAGTGTATTTCGAAAGGCTTGAGGATCAGACAAAATAATACATATATGAAGGTCACAAAGCAGAAATGTACATGGGGAGGATTGAGTCAAGAGGGCCTGCTGTGTCTCAGGCACCAGGCTAGCTCTTGGATAGGAGTGACAGTATTCCTGGCTGTGACAGCAGCTCGCAGACAGCCGGGGCTTTAGCTGCAGGCCCCGAGCAGGCCAGAGACATGAGGCTGTGTTTGTATCACAATTGTTGCTTGGGCTGTGACTCTGGACTTGCCCGGGACTCTTACTGGTCCTGACCTAGTGTCTTTCCTCTCCATTGCAGGAAGATGAGAGACTGCTTGGGCACCAGCAATAGTACCATGAGTCCCTGCACTGGTTAAAGGGATCGCCACAACCTGAGCAGGCAGCAAGGTAAGCAGAGGCCAGTCCAGGCGAGCTCCTGGGATGTGAATGCATTTCCGCCTCAAGTGCTGCCCGGAAAATCCCAAGTGCACAAACAAGTCAAGGCAATGCATCTGGGTCCTCCTACCCGCACGCCAGGACTCAGAGGAAGGGCTTGCTTCCCCTCCCAAGTGCTCCAGCTAGCTCCCTCCCCCCCTGGCCAGGATTCCTCCAAGTCAAGGGGAAAAAAAAAAAAGAGAGAGAGAGAGACACTGGAGGGGAGGAAAACAAGTCCACTCACTGTCTTTCCCTTCTCCCATCTGAACTGTTGAAGCAAGTTCCCAGGAGCTGCCCAGAGCCCTTGTTTGACTGGAAGGGAGGTAGGAGGAGTGGAATGTGTGCAAAACCCGAGCTGATCAAAAGACAGTGCTGTTTCATGGAAGCCTCCCAGAACTGAGAGCGGGAGAGAAGGGGGGTGGAGGGGGAGAGAGGGGAGAGGAGACAGAGAGAGAGAGAGAGAGAGAGAGAGAGAGCGCGAGCGCGAGCTTGAGCAGCGCAGGAGCACGCTGGCTGGCGAGAGCAGGGTCTCCATGACAACTGGCCTGGCCAGCTAGAAGTGCTCTGCTCATTTGGCTGGAAGGAGCGCCACGAAAGGTCAGAGGAAGGAGCTGTGGGAAGCTCGCAGCAGGTATCGGAGCTTAAGCGAGTGGATTTGGGGGCCCTGGGCTCCCTTACAGACTGTGGTGTGAGCCAAACTCTGCCGAGAATGGAGTGGGCAGGAAAGCACCGGGACTTTCAGGTAAGGTCAGCTCCGGCTTGGGTTGTTTTTTTCTCCTTTCCTGGCCATAGTCTTGGGCTGTTTTCTGGGAGGCAGGCAAATGTCTGTACTCTCTGCTCGGGGTTTGGGGCTCAGGAATGATGTCATGCTTCAACAGTTGGATTCTATTAGCTTAAGGAGGAGGGAAACAGCCAATTTTCTTGACTTTGCAAATCTAGCTGATCTCACTCTCGCTGAACCTGAGGTGTTTGGACTTTTCTGTAGAAATCATCATCTTTTATTTAGCACAAAGGCTTAGGATATTTTTACAGAAAGAATCTTTTATATGGAAAAGGCGAGTTATCATCACTCCAGTATTGTATTTGAAGTTCCTACACGGAAACTCCAGTGTCTTTTGAGTGGCTTGGTTTGTTCTAGTGAACACTGTCGGTTTTTGTCTCTTGGTGCTGCTGTGTCTGACCTATAGTGGGGGGGGGGGGGGGGGAAGCCAATTAACTTAGCTAGAAGCCTGTGGTGAGTTCCCAGTTTTTGAGCAGTTATTAGAACAGAGGGACCATCGTAGGGATATCTGAGCTAGGATCACACTCTTGATCTCTCAACTAGGTAACTTGGAAGGAAGCATGCTGTCCTGTGTTAATAAGGCCCATTGCAGGCTTTCGTAAAAAGCATATGGGGTGGAGGCTGACAGGTGTGTGTGTATGTATTTTGGGGTTGGAGGGCCTATGAAGAGGTTTACCCTACAGGTATCTCTGAGTGAGCTCTCAGTGGCTGCTGTTTAGAGCTAGCTTGCTCGTGGAGACACAAGGTACTGTGGTTGTGCCAGATGGCTACTCTGGGTTAATATTTTAACAAAATTTCAGGGCATGCACTGTCCACGCTGTGTACTCTAATTCTGTTTATCCTATGTTTTTGTAAAACTTGTTCTGACCTAGAGGAGTGGTGTGTGGTGATCTCAGCGTGGCCTATGAGAGGGAACCCTACCAGAAAGCCACTTTATAGGTGATAGGACAGCTAGGTTGTTAGTAATCTTATTTGGAGGGTTAATGCAGCAGACACCCCCTGCAGTGGGGACCCATCAGGAGATGTGCCTCTGCTTCAGCCATGTTATATCTCAAACTTACTCCTGGGCCTCAGGGAACATTGTGGATGCCTTTGGTTTCTCTGTAGGATGAGGGAACAGCTGCTGTCCTGGCTCTTTAGTTTTTCTTCTTGGACTTTCTGAACAGAATGTCTTTTGTATTCTGGCCGACAATGAGGGGGCCTTCTGATTAACTTTGGGTCAGCTTGCCAATAAAAGTACCGACCATGTCCCCAATTTAGGCTCACTGAATGTGTCCATAATGTATCAGTATTGTGGCCTGAGGGTCCACAGGGTGAACTCCGTGGCCCTGGACCTCAGATGGGCCACTGCTAAAGTGATACCCCCTTTTACTACCCTCCAACAATCCTCCGCTTGGTTGAAACCTCTGTTTTGTTGGGAGGATATGGAATTGCACTGTTGGTTGGGATTAAATTTGGGGGGTGTGAGGAGGAGCAGTGCAAATCCAGAATCTCGGTTCTTCTCTACTCAAGTGGCTGTGGTTGGGGCTCCTCTAGTTTTATCACCGCCCCCCCCCCCCCACATACATAAAGAGGGCTAGTAGGTGATAATTCTTTTGATACAATAGAGTAAACACTGGATTTTGGGTGAGGAGACTTGAGTCCATGGTCAGGTTCTCCTACTTGCCATCTAGGTGGCCATGGGCAAGACCATTATTAACCCCTGTGACCTTTGGATTTATTAGCTGTGAGATGGGAGGTAATGTTATAACTACTTCAACAGTTCTGTTGGGAGGACCAAAAATGTGATAATTTCCATGAAAGTTAATTTTAAGCATGTTCAGCGCTATATAATGTAAGATCTTGCAAATTAAAGCTTGGATGGCCCCACTCTCTTCTCAAAAGTCATTTTCCCCTCTGTTCTGGTTTCCCAATTTATAAAGTGCCTTTTTCTTTTGCGCATTTATAAATAAAAATGAGAAAAGCCTTAAAAAAAGGTCTTTAAGATACAAAAGGAAACAAAGCAAATAGTGCTTTCTTTGGGTTAGGAAATAGAGTGATGTTCACAGTAGGCGTTGAACCTCCTAAATGATCCTTCAGAGATGCAGCTTTCTTTCCCTTAGGTCACTTGACTTGTGTATTTAATATAGAAGAGAGGGATTCCAATAGACCCTTTGCTTTTCCAGTGTCCCACAGATAGCTACTTCGCAGTTCTGGTATCATAAATTTCAGTAGCTGGAAGAGAGGCTTCTGACTGTCAGTTTTGGCTCCTTCATTCTTCTAGGTTGTGCTGGGGAAACTGTTTTGAGTGGGCAGAGAGGCCTTTCTCCTGTTCTGGATTTGAAAGGGTATAACGGGCAGGAAGAGTTACTGCTCTGAAAGGCTCCTTGGGGGCTGGGCAGCTCTTTCAGGAACCTGTGTGGCTACAGCTTAGGGAAATAAGAAAGAAAGAAAGAAAGAAATGAGGAAGTGGGAATTTCAAGGGCAGAGATTCTTGATATGCAGTGGGACTGTGCCAAGGAACAGAATAGCAGGGATGGGGAGACTCCAGGTAAGGACACTGGATCTGTTCTCAGGGAGTGTATAGGGCTCGTGTGTGGTATGCTTGGTGGGAGAGAGGGACCCAGCACCCCACCTGCAGCCCCAGCTTTTGTCGTAGGACAGAGGAAGCTGCCTGCCATGCCCTAGTGTGGGATCTGGGAGAAACCCCTGGGAAGACCCTAAGGAGGCAGATTTGTTGTTGTAGTTCAAGAGTCCTTTTTCCAGGCGAATCCCATCCCAGCAGCCTCTATTGCCTGATGGCAAAGTAGTCCATAGCTTAGCTTGGGGCTGCAGCTGTTCCCCACTCCTCCTTAGACCAGCTTCCCAGAGCTGAGTCACACATTGGATGGATCCCTCCGTGTTCTTTAAGGATTAAAAAGTAACATTCCTGTTCTCACTCCCTCTCTCCCCCCTTCCTCTACTGCCCTTCCTGCACAGTCTCCCTCAGGGCTCCCTCTCTCTAAAATTAGAATAATAAGTTACCCAAGGAAGTTGAAATGTTGAAATGCCTTGGAGGACAGGCCGAGGGCATCCTGAATTCCACTGACCATACCCTGTGCCTGGAATGGAGGGCTTGGGTATAAAGTTTATAGGGGTACCCCAGACTCCAGGTGTTATGGCCACACCGCTAGCCTGGAAGGCAAGAGAGGCTGTGCTCCATTTCCCACCGAATTTGATTCTCATAAATGCTTTGGGGAGCACCACTGGGCACCTGGGGGCAGCGGGAGGGTCCAAATCTGGGACTGCCACAGCATCTCCCTCCAGGCAGGTGGGGCACAGAAGCTGAAGAGCATGTCTTCTTTTGCTTCTCTTGTTTTGTACCTGTCACTGCCCTGGAGTCTCCTGATTTCCAAAGTTGGACCCAAGAGAGTTTACTGAGGCAGCCAAGCAGAGGGAATGTGTATCTGAGCCTGGAGGAATAGAGGCAGCAGCCATGCAGAGCCCTGGCTTGGCCTCCCTTCTGGGCCTCTACATTAGCTTGGAAGAAGAGGATATTTAGGATGGGCAGGGAGAGAGAGAGGGGAAATCTGTCTGCAGATAATTGAGTTCTTTGAGTTAGAGGAACATGGAAAGTGGACAAGGGGCCAGGAGGGCATGAAAGAAAAAAATTACCATCTGGCATAGTTTGCAGAGATTTCGCTATAAACCCTGAGGGAGAACTTGCATTAGTGAGTGCCTTCTCCTTGGGGATAGGGAGAGACATTCTAAGCATCTATGTTTTTGCTGGGGAAATGGCATTGTGTGCGTCTGTCTCAGTAGGTGGGTGCAGTCAAATATTTGGAGCATCTGTCTTAGGGGAACATGCCACGGAATATTGCTTGATAGAAAAATCCCCTGTAAGACCTAGAAAACTTGACTATGTGTATATGTGTTAAGGGGAAAGGAGGATGTTAAATGAGTCTAGGCTACCTTATTATAGGATTTCTTCAAAGATCCCTTCTCTTATTATTTTTGGCTCCGATATACTGTTAAAATTATCACAATATTATTTTCATCTAAAAACTGTGTGTTAGATTGCACTGTCTCTATAAAGGGTCAATTATGTTCAATATCTTCTTAACCAAAGCTGACCTGTTTCTAAGGGTTTATCATGAAACCACCCATTTCTCAAGGATGCAGACTCTTCTTGTGCATGACTTGTCACTGAAGGGGTTTATAAGTGAGCTGGAGGTTGACTAATAGGAAGCAGCACAGTGAATGAAGGACTGTTTGACCCTGGGGAAAATGAGAAGAGGAGGGGGTTACGAGAGACTGGGAGGAAACAGGAGAAAGGCTCTGGACAAGGGGATGGTGTGTGTGTGTGTTTGTGTGTGTGTGTGTGGGGGTAGTTCTGAGGGACAGCAGGGGGGATAGGAGGTACCTGGGCTGCTCTAGACCTTCGCAATTTAGCAGAAGGCTGACCTGCCCCCAGAGAGCCTAAAGAGACAGCTTTGTGTAGGTTCTAACAACCCAGGAGGCCGGCATTGGAGTTGACACCCTATTTGCTCCTGGGCTTGGAGGCATCTCTGGTGCCCATGTGCCCTTTTGGTCTATTCACCCATTTTGCCAGTGAATATGAAGGGTCTGGGCCAAGAGCTGGGGAGGGCGTAATAGTACCAAGTATGAACTTAATGTTGTCACTAGGTGTTATATTGTAGTTATTTCCTTCCCAAAGTGAGCCCCTGTCTATGTAATTAAGAGAGAAGAAACATAGGCCTGCTAAAGTTAGGGTTTTGCAGGTAGGGTTAATGACCATCTCAGGCTTTAGGCTGGGAAGAAGGAGGAGGGTCCAACTCTTAGACTTTGATATAAGGCACTGTTTGAATGATGGAAGAGAGCCAACTCTAAAGGACTGGAAATTAGAGGGAGAGGGTTCTAGGTCTCTGTTGAAGCTTCTCTGAGAGCATCAATGGATAGGAAGAGGGAAAGGGGAAAATTGGAAAGGAAACGATATAGTCAGCTAGTTTTCAGAACTCTATAGCCCTGTCTGAGGAAGTGAATTTTGGTGTACTCACTTGTGTCTTGGAACACAGGCTCCCTTATGCAGTTCTGACAGCTGAGTTTTATAGATTGCTTTTAAATGAATCAATCTGTGTTTGTTCAGCCATCAGCGACTCTTGACACTCAGTGTGAGTATGATAGAGCGAACCATTTGCACTTACTGTGAGCGTCTCAGTGCTGTGCGGTGCACCTGCAAGGATCTGGCCCTTGCGGGTCTCACCCGTCTAGGTTTAGAACTCGACTTTACAGTCACTAGCTGTGTGACCCTGGGCAAACTGTTTAATCTCCCTGACCCTCTGAGGTATCTGTAAAATGGATATAATAACAGTACTTAGCTTGTGACAGTTGTGCTGAGGATTGAATGAAATGATATGTGGAAATCTCTCAGCCCAGTGCCTGGCACCTAGTAAATATTCAGTGCTTTTCCTTATTGTTATCAACTTAGAGCAGCATTTCAAAAAGTAAGGCTGGCATCTCTTAATCAATTTGGGATTACTACGCAGGAAAGTCAAGTCAGATTCTTCTTTTAGAAGCTTATATACTTTGTGTTTCATTCACCTTTCTGTCAAGACCTTAGGAGAGTCTCCAAGGTGATCCTTCTCAACCCAGGTTCAGAGGCTCAGCTTCACTGTCCTGTAGGATGCTTACCCCTCACTGTCATGGGAGACTAGAACTGCTTCCTATAGGCTGCTTTCCTGCAGGCCTACCCAGGCAGGGCCATAGGTCCTCCTTCAGCCAGCATTGGCCGCCCCTCACAGGCTCCTGTCGGTGCTCTGGGTGTAGGCTATCCCAACACTCCTCACCTCTTCTTCCATGAATTCTGTGTGTCATCCTCTAAGACCTGGCCTAGAGCTTAGGCTTTGCAGCCAGCTCTGGAAGTATGCAGTCCGGCTCTTCCTTTAATTATCTGTGGACTTGTGGCAATTTAACTTTTATCAACCTTAGTGTCTGCATCTGTAAATTGGGGGTAATGTTACCTCAAAGGTTTGTTGCAAGGGTTAAATGAGTTTATATAAAGCACTTAGCTTTATATAGCTGCTGGCACAGTATGCTCTCAGTAACTGCTAGCAGCAATTGTTGTTCGAGATCTCTCCCTCCTGTGAGTTGCTCTGCCTCTCCATACAGCAGTACAAAAGCCCTTGGCTAGGTAGTCAGCAGATCTGAGCTTTAGTCCAGGCTCTATCAGTGACTTGTCCGGTGACCTTGGGGAAGTAACCTTGGCTTCTCTAGACTTCAGTTTCCTCTTCTAGAAAGTGGGAGGTTTAGATTGTTTCCATTGACATTCTGACTTGACTCTTAAATACATGTGTCTTGTCTTTCCAACAGATTCCCTGAAGTTCTATAAAATTAAGTATAATATTTTATACATTTTATTTCCCCAAAGTGGCCAACATATGCTTGAAAAATATTTGAGTAGTTGTTTTTTTTTTTTTTTAAATCCTGTCAGCTGGATTCTAGGAAGTGTTTGACTTGATTCTTATAACTTGGAGCCTGGGATCTTGTTCTCAGATGCACGGGGCTTGGTTGTAACAACTTGCAGAGTCTCCAGCTGTTAGTAAGTTAGAAAGGCTACCAGGTTAGTAAGAAAGGGGATGGGTTTTACTTGGTGCCCGGGGAAGATTTTGGTTGACAGATGTTTGGGGTACTTCTTTGTTGTGCTGTGTAGGCTCAACTCAGCCTTGTGAATAAATACTGCCGTCACTGTTTCCTTCTCTCCGCAAAGAAAAATGGCAGTGTTTCCTGGCTGACCCTCTCTCTCCCTTAGAGTTTGAAGTGAGTCAGTGCTGCTCAAAGACAAACCCGTGTGTTAGGAGAAGAGCCGTCTAATGAAAGAGTGATATTTAGAGCCTGGCCTCTGGGGTCAGACAGTTGGGGTTCATATTCTGGCTCTGCCATTTAACTGCCTCTGAGAACTTGGGTAAATTGTGTAGGCTGTCCATGCCCCAGTTCCTTTTCTGTGAAACAGAGGTGCTATTAGTGCTATTTCATGTGTTGTGGTAAGGCCTAAGTGTCAAGTGCTTAGGGATAGTACCTCGTATCTGGTACTAAATGAAATGTGAGCAATGACTGTTATAGTTCTAATTCCCTTAGAAACCAAGCAGAGCTTGTTTCCAAGTGGCTGGTTGGTCTGGTTTGTTCTGCTGAGAAATGTGGGGCAATATCCCCTTCCTTCATGTCTTGGGCAGACATCTAGTGTCAGCAGAGTAGCAATAAGCGTCCTGCAAACAGTACATAGATCATAGCTCTTGTACTTTGCTTTTGTGAAGAAATATATAAACCATAAGGGGAATCTGAGCTAAAAGACCATGTAGGCTGAAAGGACCCTCTCTGATGAGTAACCTGTTATGTGGCACTGGAGTTAGGGACATGTTCTTTTACCCAGAATCCCTGGGTAAAGGAACAAGATGGAAAGTGGGCTGAGGGACAGTGTAAATTCAGAGATAGAACTTCGTAATGGAGAATGATGGGTATTTCTGAGCAAGTGGTAGTGGCTATGACAGTAAGCCCTATGGAGAAGCTCCTGGCACTTTATCTTCCCAAGGGGCACAGTTTCTTCCCAGCCCAGGTGAGACTTGCCCTTAAAGTGATCACTCAGACCAATCTCAGAGGAGTGGTGGATTGGGATGAGGTGATTCTAATCTGTTCCTGACCAGAATAAGTAACATAAGTAGCTTGGTGTATCTTATCTACAAGTGTAATTATAAAGAGATTTCCTTTTCCAACTGCAAGAAACAGGAACTTTTGCTGCCAAACTTAGCAGCATGTTTTAAGTCCCTCAAATCTCCTCTGAGTGCTACCAAAGCTCTCAGCTTTGTTGTTATCTCTTGTTGAAATATCGCCTGAAAAGGTCATATCAACAGTGCCAATTTATGGGCCTGCTGAACCCAGGCAGGCCTAGGGCAGAATGAGGAGTTCCTGGGAGTAGGTGCTTCACAGATTTTCCCTTTGAGTCAGGCTGTTTATAATTTAAGGTTCCTTTTGCTTTAGAAGACCAAACTCTGCAAAGTAGGGTCAAACATTTTATTTCTTCTGCAGTTTTACTCCTGTAGGCAGGAGCTCAGCTCAGACTCTACAGTAGCTCCCTGTACAGCTGGGAGAAGCTCAGCCTTGATGGTACTGATGGCTGCTCAAACTATGCCTGGCACTCCTTAATGGAGGTGAGTTTTCTTGGCACAAAATTATGCCAGGATCCTTCACCTCATTTAATTTATTAGGAGTTTTTGACCTACTATGTGCTCTCTGAAGGAATGATTAAAAGAGGCGAAGACTGCATGGTGTAGAAACCACACATAGGTATTTGCATTCATTCGTAAAGATCTGAGGAAAAGATTAGACCCGTGTGTACATATATAGTACTCTTTCACTTGCCAAAGCGGATGCAAATAGGGAGAGGAAACTAAAGAATGTAACCCATCCCAGCAACTATAAAGAAGTGTGGTGCTTGAGTGTGGGAGAAAATACCTGGGACAGCTGAGGTGAACTTGGCAATGGCAGTGACCTTGATTGGCAGTCCATGACTTGACTAACTCAGCTGCTGTGTTTGGAGAATTGAGGTTTTGGAAGCTAGGAAGGAAGGAAAGCATTGAAATTTTTTATTTTCTTTGCCTCCCTCTAACCCCCTGATTCACTCACCCGTCTGGGTTCAGACGTCCATGGAAAGACTGCCAGATAAATTGCTGTTTTTAAAGTGGTGTGGGCAGCACTGTCCTCTCCGGGTCTCTGTGTCTCTCAGTGTGAGTCCTCACTGCTGCCCAGGAGTGAGTTACTAGTCATTTGTGCCCAGAGAGCAGGCTGGGAGGAGACTGGTGGTAAGAAGGGCAGTGAGTTTAATGCTGAGGAAGTGCCCAAAGGGAAGTGGCAGGGATCATGTTAAAAAGAAAACAGTAAGGAACAACTGGGAATTTTTGTCTTATTTAAATCTCATCAAACAGAAATAGAAAAGCTCCCTCCATGCCCCCATCTCAAAACCCACATCTGTTTGGCAAACCCAGGTGGGTTTCAAAAACAGTGCTATCCAGGCTCCCTTTCACCTGAAGAACACCCAAGGTCAGATGTCTTACATGGCTTACTCAAAAAAGTTGAGCCCTGGGAAACTGTAGAAACTAAAGGGGAAAACCATAGAGTTATGTGTATTTACCACAATAAGAAAAAATCAGAGTTGGGGGTGGGGAGCAAGCCATGGAGACTGTAACACCTGTGACATCATCCCAGCCCCTGAGAGCAGTTCATGTTTTGTCACCAGGGGAGTTGGGGTGACTGTTTGCGTTCCCCAAGAGTTTATTTCTCCTCAGCCTTAAAATTTAAGTAATTAATTGAAGTGTAGTTAACGTACAGTGTTATATTATTTTCAGGTATACAACATAGTGATTCAACAACCCTATACATTACTCAGTGCTCCCCACGTTGTGCAGTCTACCATCTGTCCTCATACAACGTTATTACAATATTAGTGACCATATTCCCTATCTATTTTTATTCTGTGATGTATTTATTTTATCACTGGAAATTTGTGCCTCTTAAATCCCCTTTATCTATTTCACTCATACCCCCACCTGACGGTCAACCACCAGTTTGTTCTCAATATTCAAGACCTTTTGTTGTTGTTGTTGTTGTTGTATGTTTCTTCTTGTTTTGTTTTGTATATTCCACATATAAGTGAAATTGTATGTTATTTGTTTTTCTCAGACTTATTTTACATAGCATAATACCCTCTAGGTCTATTCATGTTGTCCCAAATGCCAAGGTCTCATTCTTCTTTATGGTATGTGTGTACCATATCTTTATCCATTCATCTATTTTTTAAAAAAGATTTTATTTATTTAAGTGAAAAAAGAGCACACAAGCAGGGGGGAGAGTCAGGGGGAGCATTAGGGGGAAGCAGACTCCCCACTGAGCAGGGAGCCTCACTTGGGTCTCCATCCCAGGACCCTGGGATCATGACCTGAGCTGAAGGCAGATGGTTAACCAACTGAGCCACTGAGGTTCCCCTATCCATTCATCTATTGATGGACACTTGGGTTGCTTCCATATCTCGGATATTATAAATCAGTGCAACCACTGTGGAAAACAATATGGAGGTTCCTCAAAAAATTAAAAATAGAAATACCATATGATTCAGTAATTCCACTACTGGGTATTTAAAAACACTCATTTGAAAAGATATATGCACCTCTACATTTATAGTAGCATTATTTACAATAGCCTTTCTCTTTTTACTTTACACTCTTTCCCTCAGATTCCATCTTCTGCTACTAGGTAGAGACGCAGGATGTGGGGGTGTCAAACTCTGCATCTGTTTTATAAACTTTTAATTAATTAATTAATTAATTAATTATTGAGAACCCTATTCTGGTCTAGGCACTGTTCCATATTACTGGGAATATGGAGATAACTAAGATAGCAAAGTCTGTATGTCATGGAACTTAAGAGTATTTGGGGTAGCAGTAAACAAGTAAACCAATAAATGAGATAAAGATAGTGTTATGAGCTATGAAGGAAATAGGAGTGATGTAAAAGAGGGAGAGTAATAGGAACTTGAAAGCTATTAAAAGAGAAATTACAGAAAGTGTCTCTGAGAATGTGACATTGAGCTGCAAGTTCAAGCCCAAGAAGAGCTGTGAATGTGTAGGTTTGGGGAATGTACATTTTTGGAGGAGGGAACAGTAGGGGCAAAGCCCCTGAGGTAGGAAAGAGCTTGGCATATTGAAAGAACATGAAGAAGTTATCATTGTTAGATTATAAGGAGCCAGTGGTTCTAAGGGTATAAGATATTGGTAGAGGTGAGGTCAGATACAGCCTTTTGGCTGCAGTAAAGAGTTTGGAGAACCAATGTGAGGGGCATATATTCTAGGCCTGTGTCACGACTAGGGAAAAGTCAACATGTGAGAGGGATGATTGGCTAAGAGCAACACTGAATTTGATTGGGAAGAAACAAGGAAAAAGAATATGGGGAAATAGAGGGGATCTGAAGTGGGGATAGGGATAGGCATAGCTAATTAGCTAAGAGAAGTGGAATAAGTATAATTCAATTCTGCATAATTCTTTGGATCAAGCAATGTATGCTTTAAAAATTGCTATAGATTTTAGGTTTGTGGTGTATCATTAAAGAATGCTTTCTGTGTTCCAGGCATTGTATTACACTAGGCATTTTCCCTTGCATCATTGGAGTAAATCCTCACAATAATCATTGAGTGAATTTATTGATATTCTGATGTCTACATGAGGAACTCAGAGTGGCTAACTTGCTTAAAACCCAAATCTAAGCTCTGTATGATTCCAAAGAATGTATTCCTTTTACATCTCCACTCTGATTGGTATACCAAATGAACTGTTTTAGATAACTAAGAGGAAGTACATGTGCATTCCCCCCCCCCATCGGGTTGTTATGTGTTATTGACTGTCATATTCTCCCTTCTATCCATTGGAAGCTAGAATAGATTTTAGATGTTTGTGGATTTGAATGAGTTCTTTCCAGCTTTCCTGAAAGGAGTGCATGGTTAAATATGAAGAAATGGATTTGGATGCCAGTCCAAATCAAAAACCGGTGTAGAGGAGGGTGGGTGGCGAGACTTGGAAATAGATAAACTGAATCACATCTCTGTCTGGGTAGGAAGAGTTATGGTATCATGTATTCTCATGAGTGATACTCTACAAGTAGCCAGATGTCTTAGACTATGATTCCTTCTGTTTTACGGTAAAAAGAGAGAATTTATTTTTGGAAAATTTGAGTAATTTTCAGTAAACTAGCATTTGTAAATAAACTATGATTTCTTAGTTTACAGATCTCTTTTAGAGTCTCAAAGTTTATTGGAAATGTTTGAGAAAAGAAATTTATCAGGCCACAACTTGGACTTGCTGGAAATTGAACACTGACTAGTTTCTATTGGTGGCTACTTCTTTTTTTGAGGGATTGATCCTGTCTGTAAAGGAAGGATCAGGATTCTGAAATAAAAATGTGTGGGCTGTTTGTAAACACTCATTCCTCGGTGTTCACGAGACCTGTGTTCAGCTTAGTCAGCCAGCTTAGATGGAATCGTTTGTGGAGGGCAGAGCAGGGTGAGATTAAATTTCAGATTTTGCATAGATTCTTGACGCACAGAGGAATTTCCTTTTGTAATGAGATTCTGCTTTCCTGTCTCCCCTGTCCCTGTCTGTTTTAGTAACTATTTTGCTAGGAAAGATTCCTTTAGATGGTGTTTTTATCCTTAGTACTGATTCAGTGAGAAGACCTGAGATGGTCACCTACAATGAGCAGGTCCGTACCATGAGCAGGGACATACGGATGAACTAGGGGTGCATGAACTAGGGGTGCGGCTGAGAAGATTGCTTCGGTCTTAATCTCAAAGGGCTTTGACCCCTCCAGGCACTGGGGCGGGGGAGGGGGGTCCTTCTTTTGAAAATAGAAAAGGAACACAATTGGATCTGATTGGTAGAAAAGACACCTGTGAGACCATGTGGAAGATAGATTAGGGGAAATGGGGAGAAAACTTCTGTTACCCGGTGTAACCAGTGAGGTGGTATTCCAGTCTCTCACAGTTCATTTAAAGCAGAGTATAGGGAAGTCTGGAGGGTCTGAACTCCAGGTTGCAGGTTTTCAGACCTGAGCAGGCCCTAGATTCACCTGGAGAGCTGGTTTCCAATTCAGTAGGTCTGAAGTGGGGCCTGAGAATCTGCATTTTAAATAAGTTCCTAAATGCTGTTGGTGGTTGGAAACTGCATAAGAGGCTCAGCAGCTGAGCTTCAAATAAGGATGTAGAGGGCCAGATGTAATCCATATGCCTTCTTTCAGTGACCTAGAATTTCATGTCTATACTTTGGAATCTCTTGGGTGGCTTACCACCACAATGTCAACAAAGCTCGGTAAAGGCCCGTGCCCATGGTCACAGTGACTCTTCTCACGATATTCATATCACTTCCGGATGAGGTTTCCAGCTGAGTGCTTGTCTCTAAACAGCTGTTTGATTTCTTCTTGGAAAATACCCTTCCTGGGCACTTGATTCTATTAAGGATAGCTGACATTTATGCCAGGATAAGCTCCCACCTGCCCTTTAGCACACCCCCTGGTTGACAGGACTGTTTCAGGGACTGCAGGCAGGCTGAGCACTGAGTGTGTTCTGTTGGTTAGTCAGGTTTACACAGGACATGCCTGGGAGATTATCTCTTTAGCCCAGGAGTTGAATTTCCAGGGCAAAGTCCACATTTGGCAGCTGAGAGGCTGAGAACACCTGGGAGAGAGGATTTCACTTGGCTTTCACTTAGCCAGACCTTAGTGCCTCTTCCTAGAGAGGTCAGGTGTTCTACTTGTCTGCTGCCCAAGCAGGTATCTTTGGGATGCTTCTCCCAGAGCAGTGTGGCTCCAGGCACTGCCCCCTTGCTCTGTAGTTCAGGACCCATGGCTTCAAGGTGAGACACTTGAGTGAATAAAACTTAAGCTGCCCTCTCTTCCTTGGTGGTCTCACTTCTTGAATCACTGTCTGTGCTTGTTTCTCTCCTTGGGGGAGGGTCTCCTAGGGCTCCCCTTTCCTTAGCTTCACTCATGGGTTCAGCACAGTTATAGAATTCTGTTTCAGTGTGGGAAGAGATACTATAGATTACCAGGAAAGAGTCACTATATCTGCACAGCTGTAACCCATTCTTGGCATTGTGGTTGGGAACTCTGGTCCTGTCCCAAGTGCGTCAGAGTTTAGAGGTGAGAAAACAGCGTGCCCAAGGTGGCAGAGCTAGGACAGGGAAGGAGGTCATTTCACTTTTGATTCAGGACCTTTCTGTAAGCATTTCACAAGGGCTGTAATGTGTTGCAATTTCAGATTAGTAAGCATGGCATGAAACTGTCTCAGGCTAATTTTTGTTTAAGATTTTTTACTTTTTTAATAACAAAAGTAATACATCTGTTCTATAAACTTTTATACAATAGGAAAATATATGTTGGAATATGAGCCTCTCCTATAAACCAGCGCCCCAGGAGCATAATCATTATTAACAGTTGGGTAACTGGATTTTTCCCCTTATAGTACATTTATATATACATTTATTTTATTTTTACAAAAAAAATTATAGTCTAATCAAAAATGGAAAACAAAAATTTGTGTTGGCAAGGATATGGAAAAATTAGGACCCTCATACACTGCTGGTGGGAATGTAAATGGTACAGCTGTTGGAGAACTAAATTCAAAAGCTAAAACTTACTGCATGACCCAGCAATTCCACTCCTAGGTATAAACCCCGCAAAATTGAAAACAGGTACTCAGATACCTATATGCCAATATTCATAGCAGCATTATTCATAGTAGCCAAAAGATGGAAACAACTCAAGTGTTCACCCACTAATGGATAAATAAACAAAATGTGGTGTATCCATACGATGGAATATTATTCAGCCATAAAAAGGGATAAAGTTCTGATACCTGCTACAATGTGGATGAACCTTGAAAACGTTGTGCCAATTGAAATACATCAGACGCAAAAGAACAGATACTGTGTGATTCTGCTTATATGCGATACCTCGATACCTCTATTTGGCGACTCATAGAGACAGAAATAAATTACAGGTTCCCAAGAGTTACTGGAGAGGGGAAAATGGGGAGCCATCGCATCATGGTGTTTAAGAGTTTCTGTTGGGGGTGATGAAAGAGTGTCAGAAATAGGTAGTAGTGATGGCTGCATAACATTGTGAATGTAATTAACATCACTGAATTGTAAACTAAAAAATGCTTAAAATGGCAGACTTTATATCTATTTTGCCATAATAACAAAATGAAAAAATAAAAAGCTTATACTCTCCTGAAAATGTTTTCACTTGGTCATTTACATAGGCTATTTTTCCTTGTCAGTAGTACATTACTTTTAACGGCAGCACTGGGTTTCTTCAGGTAGATGTAGTATAATTTATTTAACACAGCCACTATTGATGGACACTTGAGTTGTTTCCAGTTTCTCCTGTCCTGAGCCAGGCTGGGCTGCAGTAGCCAGCTGTATACAGCTGTCTCTGCCCAAGCTTTGTAGTACTTGTATTACCCTCGGCAAAATTCCTAGAAGGGAAGATTTGCTGATCAAAGGTATACTCATTTAGAATACATTTAGAATGTTAGTAAACATTGCCAAACCTCTTTCCAAAGAAGTTGCACCAATGTAATTCTCGTCAACAGTATGTGAAGGTGCCTGTTTCTCCTGCACCCTTGCCAACACGGCTGTTATAAATCTTAGAATTCATTGGAATCTTTGCCAGCCTGATAGGTGAAGAGGATTTCTTTTTTTTTTTTTTTTAATATTTATTTATTTATGATAGTCACACACACACACACACACACACACACACACACAGAGAGAGAGAGAGAGAGAGAGAGGCAGCGACACAGGCAGAGGGAGAAGCAGGCTCCATGCACCGGGAGCCCGACGTGGGATTCGATCCCGGGTCTCCAGGATCGCGCCCTGGGCCAAAGGCAGGCGCCAAACCACTGCGCCACCCAGGGATCCCGTGAAGAGGATTTCTTATTGTTACTTTATTTAGGATTTATTAGGGAATTGAACAACTTATATGCTTTCTGGCAGTTGTGCTTATTCTTTTGTGAATTTTTGTTTCAAATACTTTGTTCATTTTTCTGTTTGGTCATTGTTTTTTCTTGTAGATTTACATACCTGTTACATTAGAACTTTTTGCCATGTAAGTTGCTTATATTTTTTTTCTCTGTTCATTTTTCATTTTTGACTTTCTTAGGCTAATTATTTGCCTTCCACGCATTTAAAATTTTTCTTTAGGGATCCCTGGGTGGCTCAGCAGTTTAGTGCCTGCCTTTGGCCCAGGGTGTGATCCTGGGGTCCCGGGATCGAGTCCCACGTCAGGCTCCTGGCATGGAGCCTGCTTATCCCTCTGCCTGTGTCTCTGCCTCTTTCTCTCTATGTCTATCATAAATAATAATAAAAAATAAATCTTAAAAAAAATAAAAATAAAAAATAAAATTTTTCTTCAGGCAAATGTATGATATTTTCCTTCAGGGCTTGTTTCTTCTTCCCTTAACGACTTTTGAGTTGAATTTTATGTCATACTTTTCAAAATTTTCTTCACTTATCAGAATTATACAACTCATTGATTTTTTTTCTAGTGTTTTTATGGTTCCAATTTTTACATTTGAGCTGTAATTAAGTTTGTAATAAGGATTGAGATAAGAATTAAATTTTATTGGTAAAAAAACTAAAAGTAACTGTTCTATTAAATCGGCTCTTTATATAAAATTTGTTAATGTCTATTTGCTTTAGTGTTTTTCATGAATGAGGCTACCTATCTTTAAATTTTTGCAGAATAAAGGTCTTCAGTGAGAGAGACAGATCAAGATCAAGGAATTGTGTCCAAGTCTTCTGATTGCCAGTTGTGTTTTTTTGTTAGTTTTTTATTATCCTTACACAATGCAGCCGGATTCCTTTTCTTGATGTTTGGGGATAATTCTATCACTCCCCTCATGAAGAACTTGACAGTGAATCCTATGTGCTATTATATTTGACACATTAGACCTATGTCGTATGACATGAAAGCCTCTCTCTTATGCTATGCCTGGTGAGATGAGCTCAGCCTGGGTGAGGTGGGAGCAGAGAGGCAAATGCATGTTTGGTGCTGAGGAGACTCAGGGCCAAAGTCTGAAGGGATGGTAAGACAAGACCCAGGAAAGGTATGATTCTGGGGGAGGGGAACAGCGGAAAGAAGCGTGAAGAGACTTGGCTGCTTAGAAGATTAAGAAAGATTTTTGAACTGAGAGAAAGAAAAGGAATAATTATTTATGTCCCAATTACTAAACTAGCAGGTCCCACCTAATTGTATTTTAAAAGTGACTTTTCCTGAAATGCTGGGTCAGCCAAGTGTTACTGCTCCTAAGGGTAGTGAACCCAGAGGAGAAAGCCTTATTCAAGGGTCAGAGTAAGTAAAATCCTGCAATCAAAGAAGTTAGGGTTTGAAAGACCCAGGAGAGCAGCAGCGACCTGGCATCATTTCTGCTCTTGTCAGCCAGGAGCTTAGACGGAAATGTTTGTAGTGGGAATAGGCTAAATAAGGAAGCAGGAGAAACGACTTCAGACCAGCAGACATTCATTAGGCTCCTGTAGGACTGGCTGCATATATACATTCAATCTCTATCTTTAAGGAACTTAGTCAGTGGATAAAACACATAAAAAGACATGGTAGTGTGACTTGTGCCACCATATAAGTGGCAGCAGGAGGAAAGGGTTCGTTTTTGTCAGTGGTGGGAAGAGAGTGAGGAAGATGAGGGCAAGGTTTCACATGAAATAATGCTGATTCACATTTTGAAGGATAGATTGTGTGTGTGTATATATGTGTGTGTGTGTGTGTGTGTGTGTGTGTGTGTATGTTTAAGTTTGACCACCATGAATTATTTTTTCAGTGGCCAAACCAAAGGAAGGGCATTCCAGGTAAAGGGATCAGTATGTGCAAAGATAGAAGTGAAGCAATATGTGCCAAGTTATGTGCACATAACTACCAGTGGGTCATTTTGGCTCTGCATAGTAGGGCAGGATGAGAAGTGTCAAGATGATATTGTAGAGACAGGTCTCAGGAACTAGGCCTTCAAGGGTTGGATTACCCCAAACATAGTTGTTTAAACAACAATAATTTTATTATTATTATGTCTCATGGTTTTGGGGGTCTTGCTTGGGGTCTTCTTACATCATTTTAGTCAGATGGTGGTTGGCTCTAGAATCATCAGAAGACTCACTCCCTGCCTGAGCTGGGACAATTCAAGCCATTGGGGTTCCTCTGCTCTACTGCTCTCACTCCATCTTCCTCCCAATCCTCCATTATTACTCCTTGTGGTCACCCTAGCATGGTGGTCTCAGAGACTTCTTATTGGGTAGCTCAGGACTTGAAAGCCAGTGCCCCTCGAGAGGATGGAGGAGGTTGCGTGGCCTTTATCTTACCTGGCCTTGGAAGTTAAGCACCCTCACATAAGTTGCATCCTGTTCCTTGAGGTAGTTACAGGGGCTCTTCTGGTTCAAAGAGAGGAATATCAAACAGTCCACAAACTTGTTTTGAAATCACCACAGTCATACAAAGGAACTTGAATTTTATGCCATAGGGCAGTCTTTGCCAAACTTAATGTGTTACTTACCTTCTTCACAGTATTACCATGGCCTCCTAATACCTGAATTGATATTTACATAATGTTTAATTCAGCCCATGTTCACACTTAAATTGATTTTAAAAGGAAATGTTATCTTACTTTCTTAAAGTGGAAAACCAGTATTACTTGCCATACACACAAGATAACTTTTATTTATTTATTTATTATTTTATTTTATTTTATTTTATTTTATTTTATTTATTTATTTATTTATTTATTTATTTATTTATTTTTTACAAGGTAACTTTTAAAGTAAATACAGTGAGAACACAAACTTTTAGCCTGGTACTGCTACCTATGAAAGTCTCTCTTAAGAGATCAACTGTTAGAGCTAGAGACAGAAGCAAGTGGAGACTTTTTTTCTGAACTGAGTGAGAAGGTTTGAAAGGACTAACAGATCAAATACTTGATCACTTTGTAATTGCCTGCCTTGCAGTTTTTTACACCACATTCTGGGAAGCATCCTGGTGGGCCTTGGGCTGTGGAGCTGCTAAAAGAATGTGAGCCCTGGAGTCATCCAGAGAAATTTACACTGTAGCAGGATCGCTTTGGCTGAAGTGTAGAAAGTAGACTTGGAGAAATGCAAGTAGGAGCAAGGTGGTGGTTTCTTAGGAGATGATGGCTGTAAGTCAAGCAATTGATAATAAAATTGGGGTGAACAAGTGGCAGGGGAATGGAGGAGTTGAATCTGAGGCATTAAGGAGGCAGCGTTTTCAGGGCTTGGTGACTGTCTGACCTGGAGTGAGAAGGAGAAGGAAAAGTCAGAGGTGACTTGTAGAGCTGGGAAAAAGTGGAGAAAGTATGTGGAAAAATTATGAGGTGGGGGGAAGTTTTTATTAGACGTGGAGTGGAAATGATGAGTTCTGTTTTAGGCATTCCTTTTTCTTCAAATTTTAAAAAGATTTTTTTCCTTTTTCTTAAAATTTTTTAACATGAATTCACTTGGCACTCTGTGGATTTGTCTGATTGTTTCTTTGGGGTATCGTGTAGGTTATTCCCCTCTCCTCTGTATTTTCTGTGAACTGCAGATTAGATCTAGAGGCTTGATTAGATTTAGGGTAAGCCTTTTTTTGGGGGGAGGAAACCCCTTTATAAATGATGCAGCAGACCAGAGGCACATAATGTCTGGTTTTCCCACTAGTATTGATGCTAAATTTGGTCACAACTTAAGGTAGGGCCAGCCAAATTTCTCCATTGCAAAATTATAGTTTTCATTTTATAACCAGTAGATAATCTGTGGGTAACCTTTGGCACTATTCCCCATCAATCTTTCACTTAAGTGGTTTTACTTTTTTAAACTTTTTATTGTGGAAAATGTCAAACATACACAAAAGTAGAAAGATTCAAAGATGAACAGCCATATATCCATCATCCATCTTCAACTCTTACCAGTATTTGGCCTAGCTTGTTTTATCTCCATCCTTGTCCAGTACCCCTCCTTCCTCCTTCTTCTCCACTGGATTTTGGGAAGCAAATTCCAGGCATCATACCATTTCATATATAAAGACTTCACAATGTCTCTCTAAAAGACCTTTCAGACATGTTGATTTCTTTTCTTTTTTAAAGATTTATTTATTTATTCATTCATTCATTCATTCATTCATTCATTCATTCATTCATTCATGAGAGACACAAAGAGAGAGAGGCAGAGACACAGGCAGAGGGAGAAGCAGGCTCCATGCAGGGAGCCTGATGTGGGACTCGATCCTGGGTCTCCAGGATCATGCCCCTGGCTGAAGGTGGTGCTAAACCACTGAGCCACCAGGGCTGCCCGACATGTTGATTTCTGACCAGTAAATTGTAGCTGCCCTTATGAAAGAGGAAAGAGTGCTGATGGTTGAACTGATACAAAGTTAGGGCTTTAGGTAAGTACAGTGGAAGGGGAAGGGACTAGGGATTGGAGGGGGTGATGCATTGTGGATTCCTGGTTGGAAATTCATACTGTGAACCCTTCAGCCCTCAGTCTTCTTAGCCTTAAAGCCTTCATCTTCCATCCTCTTACGGTTTCATCTCGTAGTATGACCATGCCTTTGGCCTCATCACCTGGAGCTGTTACACTTTCAGGATCCTAAGCTCTGAAATTCCCTTCTCTCCCCCGTCTTCTGAATGTATATACCCCCCACTCTTCATTGTCCCCTCTAGACAGCTGATTCTCTGGCCTTTCCCTGCTTGTGGAGCCTCTTAGCAACCTCAGGACTGCCCACTTATTTTCCTATTCAGTCCATACCCAAAGACAAAAATTCCATTCATGCACTGGATTACCTGAATCCCTCCCCTCTCTTCTTCCTGTGCTCTTCTGTCCTGGCGGGCTCCATAATCAGATCTTATTGCTACAGCCCCTAGATTTCTGAAGGCTGCTTCATTTTTCAGAAGCACAGTTCCTGACCCATCATTCCTTTCTCAAAAAAATTTATATGATTTCCCAGAGAAAAGATAAGACCCTTAATTTGGTTCTCAAAGGCCTCTAAGATCTGACATTTCTGTCTTTCCACTTTTTTCTGGTCTACTTCCAGTTAAATTCCTATCAGACTCAACATCTTCATATGTCTTCTACTTCTCTGCCTCCAAGACTTGGCTCATGTAGTTCCATACACCCAGGATCGCTCCTTTATTTTTTGCCATTTGACCTTCCGTGCCCAGTGCAAGGGCAGCTTGCTCTATGAATCCCTCCTGCTTCTTCAGTTGGAAGTAATCCCTCTTTGTCTAAATCCACAGCATTTCATCTCTCCAGTGGCCCTTAAAATAGTCTTCCTGGTATTTATTATATTTACGTTTCTATTATATCCACCTTACTGGAATGTGAGCTCTTTGAGGATGGACCCATGCCTGAGGCATTTTGGTGTCCCAGCCAGCCCTAAGCACATTAATTTACACATGTTGGTGTTCATTTTGTATTAATTGAATGCACATATAAGTGCGAATGGAAGGAGAGACTATTCCCCTGGCTTACCAGAGACTGTACTTAAATTTTCCTACCCCTTCTTCTCTTCTAGTAAGTAAAGAATCGGACTTAGCTTGACCTGGCCCTGTGCAGGAATAGACCAAGCTCCTGACCCACATTACAATGGGTGAAGCACAAAGTTTGTCCCACTGTGGGATCAGGAGCCTCGAGTACCAAGAGTTCCAGCAGGATGTTTCGGGTTTAGGGAGTTAGACTGGCTTGGCTACATTCTGTGCACTGTAGGGGAGAGGATTTCAAAGTAGTACAGAAAAAGGAAACACTGAGAATGCTCTTGGCAGAGGTAGGAGCAGAGGGTTTGGAGAGCATGGTGACCCTGAGGTGAGGGTTTTATTTTCATCAAGTCAGGCCAGTCCTTTTCCTCTGTACCTCCCAGGGCTGAGCCTCAGTTGAATATGGGAAAACATGTGGGCATGATATTTGCCATTCTTCCTGCCTTGGGACCTTGAGTCATAGTCTAACTGTTCATCTCAAATAGCCTCCTGTCTCTTTCTGTCCAACTACTGTTTGTCCTTTAAGGTCTGGCTCACATTTCCTCTCCCACAGAAAACCTGTCTTGAGTTACTTACTCTAGCCCCTCCACTCCTACCCATTGTACTGTAGAGTACTTTTACTCTGTATCTCACATTTTAATTATTTCCTACTGTTACCTCGTCTCCCTAAGTTAGTCTGTGAGCTCCTTGAGTGCAAGAATCTCATCTCATGGTTTGCTTCTTTTTTCTCTGCTGAAAACAAAGCAATGATCAGTAATTACCATTGATTTTATTGAGTAGCCGGATTTCTGGAACTTGGAAGATTGGCAGTAGCAGAAAGACTGAAGATGGGAAAGGGCATGAATGTCAAACTTAGTCATGGGCTGGTTCTCCAGAGTTTGGGTCTAGGGAGGCATTGCCTGCTTATCTTTACAGTCACCTAGTGTACCAGAGAAGAGAATGGGTTTCCTGAATTCTGGCTTTTGAAGCTCTGAATTCGAATAGTATTCAGCATCCAGGCAGGTGAGGGCAGGAGGTGTTCAGGGGCCTGGTCTCCAGGGAAAAAGAAGGAAGGCTGATGGCTGAGGCCCTGCATAGCAGTGGCCAGCTTGGAGTAAGCTGGCACCATGCCAGTTCCCTTTGTCTGTAGGAGCTGTAGGCACACATGGTAGATTGGAGCTTGAAGGATCCTTCACCAGCCTTTTCCCTGAGCTGGAAGCAGAACAGGGAGCAGCAAGCCAGTTGGCTGACTTGCCTTTTCTGCCTGAAAGTACTTTGTTTCTGTTGCTAACAACAGACATGGGTAGTGTAAATAAAACACAGACACACAGGCACATAGACACATATGTAGAGACTGAAAATTTGAGTTGTCAGGGCCGGGAGGAGGGGCTGAGGTAGAAGGGGACTGGAAATGTGGAACTGAAGATACTTAGTGTGTGCTGGATCCTCTTCCAGCCTTTGGCAATAGGGTGGATGAGTTGGGGAGCCTGGGCAGTCGAGTAGGATAAGATACTCCTTGGATACCACAAGCATCAAAGACTAGGTGCTTGTTACACTTGGATGCAAAGCTTCACTCAGGCAGACACCCCTCCAAGTGAGATGCTGGTGATCTGAAGCCTGGTGGCAGCTTCTTCCTGTCTGTCCTGCCTTTCTTTTAAGGCTTTTTGCTCATTTGTCCCTTATAGTGCTATATCTGGTGTACATTGATCAGCAGTGGCTGTGGCCTTTCTGATCTTGACCTGTCAAAGCCCCCTGAGGTCTGCACACATAAATATGTGACTAGAGTTTTGGGTGATGTCCTGAAAGCTGTGATCTTCCTTAGAATGGACTGAGACCCATTCAGCCTTGCTGGGGAGGGTAGTCCTACCAGCAGGATGCTGAACGGTTAGTGCCGTAAGAACTTAACAGTTGTGTCTCATGTGAGATGAACTTTGACTCTTGAGGTCCAGAGAGATTGTGATGAGAATAGGTAATAAGGACTATGAGTCTCCATTGCTGGTAATGTAACTGGGGGTGGGTTAGGTGTTCTTTCTTCTTTATTCCTGGATCCAAAAGGTATCTAAGATTACATCCATAGAACATTTTCTGTTTCTGTTCAGGGGGGAAAAAAAAGACTGAATTGATATGATATATCTCATGGAGTTACTGCATTTGTTCCTACAGGAGCTAAAGGATCAAGGTACATGTGAATGAGCTACCCATTTTTAAATTTAGAAGATCTGCAAGATTATCCCTATAATAACAGCAATCTGACTTATATACTGATAGACTTTCTTGAATAGGAGAGAAAGGAATAGAGCTATGATTAGGGTCTGAGAATTGTAATTACCCTGAAAGGGCCTCAAGAGGATGCCTCCCATGTAACCTCCACTATCCGTGCAGTTCCTGTGGCATAGAGCCTACGAACTCTTGAGGAGACTTGGTCACTTTTTCTCCATTCCCTGGCTTAGAAGGGGTAGTCGACCAGGGCTATTATTGACTGGGGTTGTATTCAGCCTACCTCTGAAGCTGATAAAACCCCAAAGCAGGAGGCAGTACTACTCTAAGTAGTCAGACGGAATGATGGTTCTTGTAATAAAAACTGTGTTCTAGACCACCAAGCCTGAGTGGCTTCTTAGAGAGGCTCAAGGGGGAGGCATGAAGACCTCATCCAGCTGGACTTCATCTCTCACCCTCACCTCATCCCCCACGAATATCACAAGTTGCCAGTGAGGTCTGGTCATTGACTTCCCTACCTGCACAGTTGAAGTGAGCAGGGAGGTTTATGTTGAAGCCCCTCCCACCAGTTAGAAGCATGTAGGACTCATGTTGTTTCCTTACTGTGTCCTCAGTGTCTGGCTTAGTGCCTGGCACAGAGGAAGTGCATGGTCATTGTTTGTGGATTGAGTGGTTTCCCAACCTAAGCTTGAGAGGAACCTTTAGACTGGGCTTTGGAGCATGGATAGGATTTGGATAATAAACAGAGAGGAAGGAAAGTACTCCAGGCTGGAAGGGGTTTGAGCACAAACACATGGAGGCAGAAATGGACATGTTTGCAGCAGGAGGTATTCCCCTGGAGAGGGAGGTGCATGTGTGTGTGTGTCTGTGCAGGTCTGTGTATCTTTGCATGGAGGGGAATGGAGGGTGTGGTGGTGTGATGTGGGATGGTTTAAGAGGAAGAAGGAAGAAGAGACAAGTATGATTGGTCGGTAACATTTGACAAGGTTCTGGAGGACCTGGAAAATTCTGAATCTGGTATGATTGGCAAGTAAGGAGCGCAGAGGAATGACATGATGAAATTGATGTTCAGGATGCTTCGTCTGTCGTTTATGAGCAGGGAGGACTGGACATGGAAGTATAAAGGGAAACTAGTAATGATAAGAGTAATACTTCACATTTATTTAGTGTGAGGTGATAAGCTGGAGAAAAATTGCACAGAAGATGACATGTTAGCTTCTTAATATTTGGCTATATTTGGCTTTTATTTGGTTAAATACGAAATGGCTCCAAGGACATCTTCTTCCTGGGCTCTGCTTCCCAAAACATGTCCTTGAAGCTGCTGGAGCTGGGGCTCTTATCTGGCTCAGCTGGGCTGCTGAATTTCTACATACTCCCTGCCAGGAACTAATGTCCTTTGGCCTCAGCTGGGGTGTGTCCCCGCTCCAGCCATCTGGAAGGTCAGAGAAATTAGCCACTAGAATGTGCCCATTAGTGCTACGAGGGGTTACAACCTGTCACTGGAATCTTAAGCCTGGGAACTGCTTCTCTCACAGGGCTTTTCCAAGTTGGAACAGGCTTACTGTTCTAGCACTGACTGCTCCCTTATTTGGACACTAAATTTTCAGGGTGAGATTGGACTTCTTCTTCGGTTTAGGAGACTTTTTAAAGGATCTGATATCCTTGTGAGTGAGTTTCAGAGATAATGTGACATTGGAACCATACCTTTCTTCTCTTGGTTCTTTCCTTGGCCTCTAGCCCATCCGCTTATATTACCACTTTCCTCAGTCTTCCTAGAGGAAAAATAGATAACACATCATGAAGCCAAGAGGCAGTGTGACTGAGGCTTGAGAATCAGGGCTTAGGGGTGACTTCATGCCCAGCCTTAGGGCTTATCTCGTGGCTTTCGGGAACTTACTTTGTGCATTGACTTGGTAGATTTGACGTTTAGCAGCCCAGCTTCTTGTGGGGTCAAGGTGGGGAGCAAAGTACAGGGGAGGTATGGAAGTGGTGGTGGTGGTGGTGGTGGTGGTAATGGATGGTAGTGGTAGGTGTGGTAAGGTATGGGAGTGGTGGTGATGGGTGGTGGTGGTAGGTGTGGTGCTGCCGAGGGTAAAGAATCTTTTGTGGTAACTTGGAGAGCATACTTCTTTCCTGCCCACACACCATCGTGGACAGCTAATTATACTAAAGCTCAACCCCTTGAACTTCTGTGGTTGACCTCTGTGAGCCTCTGGAAAGTAACTGCGCTCATAAAGGTGACATTGGATCCCACTGGAAGAAGGAAAAGCCGGAAGGAGAAGAACTTGTTTCTTGTGGTGTGCTTTCACTAGTTGGAACACCCTGTGGGGCAGCCATCAGCCTTTGGGCTATTACTGTGGGCTCAAAGTGTAATACTGTATGTGGAAGAGGCTGTAACTCCTAGGGACAGGTATGCCTGTGGAGTGGAGGCAGGGCCTCCCACCCAACCCCCAGGTGGAGGCTGACTGAACTGAGAAACAGGGCCCGCCCAGAAAGAAAGCAGCTTGGGCAGCGGTGAATTCTTTTTGAGCAATGCCTATAAACTTCATCTGCACAGCCACACTTCATGGTGGGAACTGTCATCTCCATTTAATTGAGGAGGAGACCAAAGTTTCTTTTCTTTCTTTTTTTTTTTTAAGATTTTATTTATTCATGACACACACACACACACACACACACACACACACACACAGAGGCAGAGACACAGGCAGAGGGAGAAGCAGGCTCCATGCAGGGAGCCCAATGCGGGACTCGATCCTGGGTCTCCAGGATTACGCCCTGGGCTGCAGGCGGCGCTAAACCGCTGTGCCACCGGGGCTGCCCGAGACCAAAGTTTCAAGAGGTTAGGCAACTCCTAGCTAGTAGAGGCAGAGTTGGAATTTATATCCAAGACTATTCTTTTCCATTATTCCTTATAGAGGAAACCATGACAGGCCATTAATTTTAATACACTTTTTATTTTAGAATAGTTTTAGATTTACACAAAAGTTGTAAAGATAGTACAGAGAGTTCCTGTAGACCCTGCAAACTGTTAATTTTTTTTCTTCCCCTTCTGGTCCATTTTATGAGTATTCATGGGGTGGGGGAGTGGGGTAGTAGTACATATTTGGAGATTTGGAGTAAGGACATTTTTCCCAAAGATCCTAACTTGGAGATTTTTCAGCTAGGAGTTTTGAAAGCCCCATCAGAGTACATTATTTCTTCCCCAGTCCCACTGTGTTTCAGCTCTGCTGAACTAGGCTAGACCTGGCCTTGACATCTGGTATCGGAGTCAAATACCCTAATTTCTGATGCTCTCAGTAGAGAAATAGATAGCAGCTGGGTTTTGGAGTTAGGGAAGGTGGGTCACTATGGGGAGGAGGGTCCTTAGCAGCTTACCTCCTGGATATTCTTCTGTCTGATGGGGCTGTAGCAGTGGAGTGTTAACAGTTTGAGCTGGTGTTTCCTGGCCTGGAGCTAGAGCCCTCCTGAAGGACACAGGGAACATCAGTGTGGGGAGGCCCATTTGCCTGGATGCTCTCTTGAGTCTGTCCGTGCACAGTGCAGTGTTCTGTGGCCATTGCCTCTCTGGGCCCAGGCTTCAGTCTGCAAGCAGGCAGGCTGGCTGTGGGCAGGATATTGTCGTGGGCAGCTTGTGTGCTTTGTTTTGGGCCCCAGGCACATTCTCCATTTAAGGGAAAGGGGTCTGCAATCTCCTTGGCTCTGGGTGTGAATGGGCTGGCCCAGAGTTTGCTCATGGCCTTTGCTGGATGTGCTTTTTCAATGAGATCATTTCAGAATTACATTCCTATGAAATTATATTTCACTCAGGACGTGAAACTGGATTTGTGTAAAAGCATTGGCACTAAAACTCAGGGCTCAGAGCAGGGCAGAAACGAGAATAGGGATAAACAGCTCTTCTTTAGGAGGAGGAGAAGACAGAAAGAGAGAAAACAATTGTTAAAGGATTTTGCATTGAAAATTGGTACACTGTGAGCGTCCCTGGGGAGTTGGGTTTGTCCCTCAGACCCTGAAAGGCAGACGTGATATTTGTTATCCCAGCTGCCTGCCACCCCCAGGCAGTATGGGCTCCCCCCTCCCACGTTGTTCTCTCTCATAGCTTGTTCTGTCACTGTTTCTTTCTGTCTCCATCTCTGTTTGTGTCTCTCTCTGTCTCTGTCTCTCTCTGTCTCTCTCTCTCTCTCTCACACACACACACGCACTCATGCACACACAGTCCTTCCATGCTGACAGTATGAGATTATCATACTCTCTATGATTCTGATTTATATTTCTTTTTTTTTTGATTTATATTTCTATGTAAATACTGTTCTCTTTACTCAGAATACTCTTCTCTCCCCTTGTCTGCCTAGAAAAGTCCAGTCATTCTCTGAAACTCATTTCAGCCTTGCCTTCTCTGAACTCTGTTGTGCTGCCCTGAGACAGAGTTATTTTCTAGTACCTCTGTGCCATCATCCCCTCATGTGTCCCACTCTCCTGTACTTCTCATCTGGTGTATCTGGAGGGCAAGGGTATTTCCCCCAGTACTTCGTACTGTGCTTCATAAAGAGTAGGTGCTCCTTAAATGATTGTTGAAGGAAGGAAGTGAACAAATGAGGACTTGGATGCGAGTGAAAGTTGGGTACTGCGGGCAGGGTGAGCCACAGAGCGGTGGCTCAACATAGCACAAGTAATGTCAGAGGCCCTGAAACTATAGAGAGTCAGGTTTGCAGAAAAAGTGATGCATGTGTGTATGCACAAAAATATGGAGAAGTTTGAGGACTGGTAAGGTAGAGAGCCTAGTGAGTTCTAAGTTCCATAGGCAGATTATAAGGATTAGGTCTGGACTCACTCCAGGTTAGATGACGCTACTTCCAAGTGATCTGTGCAAAGCTACGACAGGATAGAGAGGAAAGAGCTCTAGATTTGGAAATGGGGATTCTAGTGATGGTGGGGATAATACTCATAATATTTATTAACAACAGCAATAATAATAACATAACGTAATGGCAACTTAATCCTTACTGTGGACTGAACACCCTTCCAGGCACTTCATACAGAAGTCCGTTTATCCTTACAATAAGCCCCATGAGGCAGCTGTAGTATTGATTGTTGACATATGAAGAACTAAGGTCACACAGCTACAAAGTAGTTCTAGACCTGCTTCTGCATTTACTAGCTGTGTGACCTTGGGACAAGACCACTTCCCTGAGCCTCCGTCTTCTTTGTAAAATGGAGAAAATACTGGTGCCTGCTGGCTTAGCCTGTAGAGCATGCAACTCTTGATCATGGCGTCTGGGTTTAAGTCCCACATTGGGTGTAGGGATTATTAAGTAAAAATGGAAAAATTACCTACTGCATTTAACCTCTGAGACTTGTATGGTAGGCTCCACTGAGATAACATGTGAAAGTGGTTTTGAAAAGTATAAAGCTCTCTACAGTCCTTTGGAGCCAGTCCTGGGGAAGAAGGAAGACCTGCACGGTAATTGTGGTGTAGATATTGGGCTCACACTTAACGTGTGTGCCGCTCTGAGTGTGGGGCTGCACTTGTGCTTCACAGCTGCCCTGGGCTGGCTGGTGGCAGTATCTCTGATTATATTTAGAATCAGGATTGAGCTGTCATTAATGAATCCAGAAACCAGTTTTTATTGCAGCCAAATGTATATATGAATAGTCACCAGAAACAGATTCTTAGGGCTAACCAGCCCTCCTTTCGTAGTCAGGGCAAGTAGTGTGGAAGCAGGGTGGCAGACATTTGCTCAGGGGGAGAGGTACTCTGTTAGGCCCTCAGGAGCAGCGAGACCACTTCAGCCAGTGGTAAAGAGGCTGGATCATAGAAGAGGCCTGTGTCAGCTCCGACAGTCCAGCTGCAGGTTTGTGACTGCAGGATTCTTTGGGCTGGTGGGTGTGACCTGGTTTTTTTCTCAGGAGAGAAATTTGTGGGGAGTTTTAGAAATTGATTTACATTGCTATTGCCTTGATAATGGAGACTGTGTCCAAGAAAATGGTCCATTTTTGTGGACAATTGGACCCACCAGTGTGCCAATACTTAGGCTTAAGAGTGAGCTGTGCTGAACCAGGCAGTAGATAAGGAAGAAGGGTGAAGGGTGAAGGGAATGGAGTAGAAATGTCTCCATGTGCAGCCAGGGAAGAGCAGTGTGGCCGCTCCAAAGCCTGTTGCTAACCATTATTCTCTGGACATCCTTAGAGCCAAGCGGCTTCCTCCATGAGGTCTGAGCTCAGAGTGCCTCCAGCCTAATAGCAGCCTGGTTGGGCCATGATGCCTGTGTGAATAATTATAGGTCACTGAACAGAACCACTAGTCAGCTACATCCCTCAAAAATGCATAATTGTAGGCTACACATATGAAAATACACAAGAGATTAGATACATGTCATACCTCATTACAGAGAGCAATGGCATGAGTCAGATGTGACTTGGGTGGCTGTTAGTATGTGAGAGCTGCTTGGTGAGCACACTGGCTGCCCCACAAGGATGCAGGCAGTGTATTCCCTGTGCCTCCCACAAGGAGCCTAGGGACTTAGAGAAAGGGTAGAGAATACATACTGGGCCATAGCTTACTCTTTGTATCTGCACTTAGGAATAAATGAATGTGACTGCCTGAAGGTAGATTTAATTCCTCTTTAGGAACTGTCTCCGGCACCAGTTTACAAACCACATTAGAAAATGTCACATTTGAGTCCCAGGACGCTTGGCATTTGTGAGTCTTTAACGTTTTTGGATTTAACCATATCTGACACTCCTGAAAGTCCGGTGAAGTATAGTAGTTTGTAGATTGTGAATTGTCAACCTTAAAACTCATTTTACCAGCAAAATGTTTTTTTTCCAGGAATAGCAGAGAATTGCAATTCAAGACAAGCAAGCTATGGTAAAACCGTAGACAACTCCAAAGGAAAAAGGAGAGGAACATTTTTTTTTTTTTTTTTTCTGAGAGAGAGAGAGCATGTCTTCACTCTGAGTAGGGGAAGGGCAGAAGGAGAGAGAGAAAGAATCCTAAGCAGTCTCCACTCCTGGCTCCATCTCACAACCCTGAGGTCATGACTTGAGCTGAAATCAAGAGTTGGAGGCTTAACCAACTGAGCCACCAGGCACCTGGATGCTCTTTTGAGAAAAAGATGAAGTTCAGGGCTATTATAAACAAAAAGTCCATTGAAGTAAACTGGGCAATCAAAGTATAGTGGCTTTTTATTGGCTGAATTGTGACAGTCTCTCACTGGCTGGGCTGTTGCTGGGGTAGGAGAAAAACCTTTTTTCCTCCTGCTGGGATAGTAAAATAGCTTAAGTAGTGGGGATTTCCTGTTGGGCCTGCAGTTGTGAGAGCTCCCCCTTCTGGCCTCCTGACTCCATTTTATTTTTTTTTATTTTAAATTTTTAAAAATTTTTTAAATTTATGATAGTCACACACACAGAGAGAGAGAGGCAGAGACGCAAGCAGAGTGAGAAGCAGGCTCCATGCACCCGGAGCCCGACGTGGGATTCGATCCCAGGTCTCCAGGATCGTGCCCTGGGCCAAAGGCAGGCGCTAAACCGCTGCGCCACCCAGGGATCCCCTCTCCTGACTCCATTTTAAATGAAGTTTCTTTTTATTAATTTTCACCCTGAAGTCTTGAGTTTGAAACAGGGTACTACAAGGACTTAGGAGAGAAGGGTACTTTATTGCAGGTGAGTCTTTCTTTGTGCCCAGCATTGGCATATCTGCTAAGTTCTGTAGATCTCCATTTAGAATTATTCTTGCATTTATGAGGAAGGTAAGATGGGTTAGGAGAAGGATTCATAAAATGAGTCTGTTGAGTAGCTTGTGAACCTCCTAAAAGAAAATCCCTAAAATGGTAAAAAGAAGTTTACATTCTTACAAGCTTTCCATGGAGATTCTTGGGGTTCATTAGATAATCAGGGCAGCCCGAGTAGCTCAGTGGTTTAGTGCCTGCCTTCGGCCCAGGGCCTGATCCTGGAGACCCGGGATTGAGTCCCACATCAGGCTCCCTGCATGGAGCCTGCTTCTCCCTCTCTCTCTCTCTCTCTCTCTCTCTGTGTGTGTGTCTCTCATGAATAAATAAATAAAATCTTAAAAAAAAAGAAAAAGAAAAAGATAATCATAGGGCTCTGGGACCTCAAAGTGAATAACTGCTATACTGTAAGAAGTGGAGATTTGGAACAGTTTCAATATGCATCCCCCTTGATATGAAGGCTCTATAGTATACTTGACAGTTACTGTTTATTCTGACCTAAGATGGTTTTCTCTAGTTTGTGGGGTTTTTTTTGTTTTTTTTTGGTCATATGGCTCTGAATGAGTTTTAGCACCCTTGAAGAATGCAAATTTTCCTTCAGAGAAGATTCAAATCATGGTTCCAAAGCCTCTAAGGGCAGTTTCCAAATGGGAGTTTCAGAAATGTTTTGAGAATGTATTGGAATAAACATTCAGGCCTCTAAAGACGACCTAGAAGAAGATAATGTCTGTATATTGTATATCTTTGTATCATTATTGTTAAATAATCTGCTTCATTACCTGTAGTTACAACTGTCTTGCCCTCAGCAGTTGGAACCAAGTCTCCAGCGCTAGTACAAGCTATGCAAAGATCTTAGAATTATTTCTTTGAAAATTGGTCTGTAGTAACTGTGTTGTCATTACTGGATGGATAATAAATTATCCTGCTGGATAAGTGCCTGAAGCTGATGGGGAAGTTTTAAGCTCCTTGAGGGAAGTGAAGGCATCTGAAAATACCTCATGTTACCTATCTGGACCATACTTACCTACTCCTGGGCTGAGGGAGCCCAGGGTTCACATAAGACCCTACTTTGTCTGGTGGGTGGATTGGGGCGGGGGGCTTACTAAATGCCCAGTCGGTTGCTCTGGTCTGGTCTGGTCCAGCATTCTACTACCTCAGCATGAGGCCTCTCTGTTGCTGAGAAGGCAGCCTGAGCTCTCTAGATTTCTAGGCTTGTAAGTAACAGTAGAGGTGGTAGGTGGGTAGGGTTCATCTGTGGCCTTTCCTCTCAGTTTCAATTGTTTTAGTCAACTCTAAAACCAAGGAATCTCAGTATGGAAGGGACTTTACATGCCATCTGTGTTAAACACAGAGGGAGAGGGGAAGTAGACTAACCTTTTCTACCTCATTCACTGCTGTTATCCCCAGTACCTTAACTGAGTGATGTGTGGGTAGGGATTCAAAAAACACTTTTTGGAAGAGTGAGCCCCTGTGAACACCAACAACTTCAGCAGACCATTGCTATTGCTTCATTTGTTCATTTATTTGACAACTATTAATAAGTACTGTGTGCTATTTACTATATGTTCTGGGATATACTGCAGCAAACAAGACTATGCTCTTGTCCTCAATAATGGAGAAACTGGGAATTACAAAGAACTTATAGTCTTTAATGGGAATTTAAGAATAACAAATTCTCCCTCATTTTGTCCATTCTGGATCTTCTTGTGTCTGAGATCTCTTTGGAGGCCACAGAAAACACATGTCCTTTTTTCACATGAGAGCCTTTCAGAATTCTCGAGGCGATCACCCGTTTCCTCCATCCCCAGCCTTGTCTTCTCCAGGGTAAACATTCTCCATTCCTTTAGTCATTTCTCTCATGGCATGCCTCTGAGTGCCCCCTCCATCCTAGTCTCTATCCTCCAGGATTCAGTCCAAACCAAGTCTGTCCCTTTGACAGCGTGGAGTCCAGAACTCAACACAGTATCTCAAACATTAAGTTCCAGGGAATGTTCCAGCCTAGAGCCTTTCCTGCGTTTCCGCTTTTCTCTGCTTGCTCTGGGCCCAAGCAGTGGATGATGGAAAAGAATAGGACTTGAAAAGGTCTTCATATTTGGCTGGCTAATCCTAACAGTGAAAACTCCTTTCTTTTGTCTCCTTTCTGCCTTCTCGCCCTTCACCCCTACCCCTCTCCCGTTGATACAGACAGTCCGCATACAGCCTTGCTGCCAGTGGCTTGCCTTTCCTTTTCTGAGTCACTGCTCTTCATTATGGGAGGGGGGGTAGGAGGGAGGAATTAGCATGAAAAAGCAAATTCCAGTTCTATAACTTTATTCTGTGCCAGACCTTTGTCACATTCTCTACCCCAGCCCCCACCGAAAATGACAAAACTTGAGTCTGTGACATCACAATAGTTAGCTATTGTATCAACCACAGTGATGTTACCAACAGAGGATTATGACTTCAGGGAAGATGGAGGGAGGGAATGTAGCAGGCAAGAGACTCCTTGGGAAGAAAGGAGTTATTTTCATGCAAATCTTCATCCAAAAAGCCCAGTTGGCCTTCCTGTGGATGGGCTGTCTAGTGGAAGCCCTCGCTCAGAATCCCATTGCTTCCTCCTCCTGTGGATTAATGGTTTGGTTTGTGGACATTGCCCAAGTCTGAGCATGTGTGGAAGTCCCCTGCCAGTGGCCGGCTGGCTTCTGAGCTGGCTTTGGGTTTTGTTCACAAGGTCAGTGCTGAATAGAGCTTTTTAGGGAGGGAGTTGAGAGGAGAGCCTGGGAAGCTGAGGTGAAGCTGACACAGATATGCATAGGCTCTCGACTGAGAGGGAGCTAGTGTGCAGTCACTTCTCTTCAGGCTAGGGGGCAGCTGTTCTGACAGCCTCTGTGTGCCTGAGTGTGCCCTCCATAGACCTGAGAGCTTGCTGCCCGCCTCCTTCTGCGGCCCAGTTGGACCTGCCCTGGGAATTCCTCTTTGGCTCCTTGATGCAGAGATGTAAAAACACCTGCTGCGGAGGTTCCCAAACTTTCTCTGTTCCTGGGCCCTTAGTGTTTCAGTAATTTTTTCACAGTGTCCATAGGCCAAAATAAATACCTACATTCCATTTGTGAAGCATTTTAAGTCTAAGCCATGTGGTAAGTGCTCATATCCTAACAACTGAATAGCCATTTGAAAAAATTATACACTTAAACTGAAAGGAAAAATATTTGTATTTCATTCTTAAATAGTCATAGTTATGACTATTGGGATGGACTGGACCCTTACAACATCTCACATCTTTGGTATGGGGACAGGTAGTAGTGACACTTATAGTGAACACAGCATACTGTAAGAATCAGTATGTTGTACACCTGAAAGTAATACAACTTTGGGTGTCAACTCTAGTCAAAAAACCCCCCTCACATCTTGGAATCAGAGTGAATATTGCCATCCTCATTTCCTGTTCTACATTGCTTCTCACGTGGTATTTGGTTTTGATCAACTGTAGCTGCTGAAAACCCATCTTCACCAAGAAATAACATCACTGAAAAGAACATAGTGCAATCTGATGTTAAAAGTGTGATCTAGTGGGGTGTCTGATAAATGTTGAAGATTGCTCTGTTTCTCTCAAAAAAGCAAACTATTTTGCAGCACCCCTGTGAGTTCACTGCAGTGCTCAAGGGTTGCTCGGCACACAGTTTGAGAACCGCAGACCTGCAGTCTCCAAGTAGCAGTTGCTTATTTAAAGCAGGAAAAAGAGGCAAATTCTGTCTCCATCATGACTCTTAAAGAAGTTGGACAGACAGATGGACAGAGTCCCCTTACTTGCAGAGACTACTCCAGCAGGACTGCATTTTTAGGGGAAGGCCTTTCTTTGACCAGGGTCTGTGTTTGTGAGAGCTTCCATCCCTAGGTGGTGAAGAATGATGAAGAGAAAAGGCCTAAAGAGCAGTGATAGAACAGCATCTCTGATATTTATTTCACGTTGATTCTGGGTTCTCCTCTAGTTCACTAGATGGCTTAAAGAAAAATGGGGTTTTAACACTAAGAATTTGGGGGCCATGCATGGGACCTCTGCTAAAATCCTTTTTTTAACTCTATCCAGTTAGAACTGGGCTGCAGGGATGCACTTGGGATGGAGGATGGTTTCCTGCCACAAGACACAACGAAGACCAAGGGGCTGATGTGCCCTGGTATCAATTATAGAGCTCAGTTGGCACTGAGTCTGGCACCTCCAGACTCTGGTGTCTGCCGCTTACTATGAAACCCTGGGCAAATTACTTAACTGAGCCTCAGTTTCTGCATCCATAAAATGGAGGTACTGACAGCTAGGTTAAATGAGATAGATGCATGGGGCACCTGGGTGGGTCCATTGGTTAAGTGTCTGACTTTGGCGCAGGTCGTGATCCTGGGATTCTGGGCTCAGCAGGGAGTCTGTTTCTCCCTCTGCCCCTACCCACCCCACTCATGCTGTCTCTCTCAAAAAATAAATAAAATCTTTTAAAAAATGAAATAAATGCATGGATAGAGCCAGCAGAGCCTGGCTGCATATGTGCACTTTCTTCTACTACCTTCCAAAATGAAGAAAAAGAGGGCTTTTCTCCAAAGGGAAATATAGCCCTAAAGATCTGGCCAAGATCTGCACTATGAGAGTGACTCTACTTCTTGGTAACTTTGTGTATCTAATGTTCTCAAATCTGCTGAACCCAGGTTACAACCTGTGTGCCCACTCTGTAGGTTCCTTTCTCACTCTCTAAATGGCATTTTTTTTGATGAACAGAGTTCTTACTTAATGTAGTCGAATTTATCAGTATTTTTTTTCATTAGGCTATTGCCTTTTGTGTCCTGTTCAAGAAATCTCAGCCTGCTCCAAGATGTGTCTCTTTGGCTTTTGCTTATGGTTTTTCTTCTGCTCTCAGCATTCCTCTTCTGCCTTCTTTATCTTTCCCAAAGGCCACAAGACTCAGCCCAGTGTCACTCCCTGTCTTTTCCGGAAGCCCTCCCCGAAATCCATTCTGTCCACCTGATTAGGTGTCTTTCTCCTTGCTCCCAGAGCTCTGTGTTCATGCTTCTTTCACAGCTTTTGTTACATTGTACTAGATCCTTTTTAGTCTAACTGGGGCAGGATGGGGAGCTGCTCAAGGGCAAGGACCAGAATAGAGGACTGTAGCATGGGGGCCTGGCTGAGAAGACGTTTTCAAAGGGTGCAAGGAGGTAAACCAGTGTAGGTGCCCACACCTGTCCCTCTTCTCTACCTCTCTGACAGTATTTCCTAGTGTTTCTCAACCTGTCCCCCCTTTTGATGAACATAAAGATCTTGTAGGCAGATTGTGAATCCCCCCATAGGTTGTGTTCCTGATTGAGAGTTAACTACATTACAGTGCTTCCGAGGGCTGATAAGTAGTATCCAAAACAGTAGACATCAGAAAAGGACCCACAGAAAGGACCCTTGCATTTTGCAGTTGGGAAATCATTGCAGTCTTTGCAGAGTGCAATTTCAGGTGAGTTCTTGGGCTAAAGCCACCCATGCCCTGAATTTTTTGGGTGCTCAGAAGGCTGGCCCCTTTTGAGTTTTCTAAGTGGGTGCGATTACTGCAGGTAGGTAAGACCTTGAACTGGGAAGACTGGTGGGGTTGGAAGATGGGCCTGGGTAATGGAGCCCAAAGCTGCTCACCCTGTCCAGGAAGGGCCACCCTAAGCTGGTGGCAAATGTTTTGTCATTCAAAAAATATTTATTGAGGGCCTGCTGTTTAGCCACTGAGGATACAGCTGTGAACAAATACAAAAATCCTTAGCTTATATAAACATAATAAGTGGAAAAGAAAAGTAGTATTTTAGGTGGTAGTAAATGATACGGAGAAAAACAAACCAGAAAAGGAGGAATAAGAGTGCTGAGGGCAGCAGGATGGAGGGAGGTTTTGTTTGTTTGTTTTCTTTTTGTTTGTTTGTTTGTTTGTTTTTTGAAGATTTATTTTAGAGAGAGCACAAGAGAGCATGGGAGAAGGAGGGGCAGCAGAAGACGTAGGGAGGGAGGCTATAGAGCAGACTCCTCACTGAGTGCAGAGCCCGATGCAGGGCTCAATGTGGGGCTCAGTGTGGGGCTTGATCTCATGACCCTGAAATATGACCTGAACTGAGATCAAGAATCAGATGCTTAACTGACTGAGCCATCCAGGTGCCCCTGGTCCTTTGGTTTTTCTTTCCCCAAAGATTTTATTTTTAAGTAATCTTTATATCCAATGTGGGGCTTAAACTCACAACCCCCAGATCAAAGGTTGTGTGCTCTGCTGACTGAGCCAGCCAAGCACCCTGAGGAAGGTTTTTTAATAGTAATTTTGTTAATACTATTTTTTTACAGTTGGTCAGGGAAGACCTCACTAAGAAGGTGATATCTGACCAAAGTCCAGGGAGAAGGGGGAGCAGGCTCTCTTAGAGGGTGTGCTTGAGTTACAGGTACAGCAGGTATAAAGGTCCTGCACTATACCTTGTGTGTTTGAGGAAGTAACGAGGAGACCATGTGATTGGTGTGGAAAGAGTAAAGGGAAGAGTAGTTGAAATGAGGTCAAAGAAATCATAGGGCCCCAGCTGATGAAGGCCCTTGTGAGTCATTGTAAAGACTTTGGCTTTTACTTGGAGTGACTGGGAGTCGTGTCAGGGTTTTTAGCAGAGAAGTGACAAGATCTGCACTAATGCCAGTGATAGCTTATTGAAGGTCTGTTCTGTTAGTTTCTGTTTTCTTAGTGAAACATGAAGCAAAGTCAGCTAGAAGAGTAAGGACAAGGGAAGAGGTTTCACAGTTGAGAGTTGGAGGGAAGCTAACCTGTTGGTTAGAGACCTCAAGTATGTTCCCTCTTGGTTCTGAGCATCCTCTGTTTTTTGTAGATGGCTTCTCATTGGTATCCATGTTCTCATTATAGAGGTGGGGTATTGTCCCTATACCACAGATAGGAGAATGGCGGCAAGGAGACTTACCCAGTTCCTTTGGCCCTTTCTATTTCCTAGTCCTTTTCTGAGAAAGTTGGCTTGTGGGCAGTGTGGTTTTTTAGAGGATGGGAGGCATCCTGTCATCGGTCAGGTTGAGTTCAGCTAGACTAGAGAGCATGGGAAGGGTGAGAAGAAGGTCAAGATTTAGGATCAGGAAAGGCTTCAGAAAGAAGTTGACATTTGAACTGAATATTTAAGAAAGAATGGGGGAGGAGGACATCAAGATACAAGGAATTGGTTGAACAAAACCTTGAAGGCATGAACATTCTTGGCATGTGCAGGAAATGGCAACTAGTCTGCTGTGGCTGGCCAGAGGGAAGGCACTGGTGTACAATAGGTCTGTGGCCTTTGAATCAGCATCATGATTACAGGAACCCCAGGCTCTTCTCACCAAAGCGAAAGAGGGCAGTGGTTAGCCCTCAGGGGCAGGACTCTTTGGGGGCAAGCCTCTGTTCTGCTTTCCTTCTCTCAGTGTTGCCAAGTCATTGGACAGAGCAGGCTCCATAGTCCTGGCAGAGCTAGGTTCAGCTGCTTGCTGAGAGGCCGAGTTTCCAGACCATGTCTGGGTTTTTAAAACTATCTTGGAAGCCACCAGATTTCCTTTGGCTTGGAATTGCCTAACAAGCCCTCACCCCTTTTCAGGCTTTCAGGAAACATTTAAACGCAGCTTCCAACCTCCACAGAATCTGTACTGAAGTAGAGAAGGACCATCTGGCAGGAAAAGGGATTGAAAATGATTGAGGTTGAAAACCCAAATTTATAGGCCTCTTTGAGGAGGAGGGTTGGGAAAAAGAATGTGGGAGTGATAAATGGACAGTGAAGAGATGGAAAGAGCTTGATTTTTTTTCCTGATTATTATTTAACAACAACAACAAAAAAAACCCTCTATCTTTTCCCATGGCTGGTTGAGGAGGATTTCAGCCTCATAGGGACCTGTTAAAACTGACTTCCCCGCAAAACAAATATCAGTTCCTCCCCACTTAATCAGGCTCATAATCCCCTGGATGTTTTTGCCTGAAGGGCTTTCTGAGCCTAGAATCTCAAAACCTGGGGCTGGAATAGAGAGGCTCTAAGGTATAAGGTATGTAGAAGTAGTGGCAGAGAAAAAGGGTCTGGCATTTTGGAGGGAAGTATGGGATTGAGTGGAGAAAATCATTCCTGGATCCCTTTCTAAAGCTCCTTTGCCCACCCACCCAACCCCTGAGCCCACTTGGTTGCTTGCCCTCAGAAAGCCTTGCTTTTAGGCACAACAGAGCCAAAGACAGGCTGTGGGCAGAGAACCAGAGAAAAAATGAATCGGGAAAGGAGGGGAGGAAAAGGGGGATGAAGAGGAGAAGCCAATGTGTGTCAAACTGTCCATGGCAGGCCTCTTCCTCCCACACTCTTCCTCCCACCCTCAGCCAATGTTGTGCACCTTGGGGCTTTTAGTCTTCTCACAAGCATCCCTATTATCTCCCGGCACGCTGCTGCGGTAACAGGTTCTCTCCCAACACACCCACAAGGAGAGGCTGTTCCTAGGAAACCTGCCTTCCTCTCCTTCCCACCTTACCTGGACTAGTAAAGCAGAGTGCTTGGCAGGGTCTGTATTTCCTCCACTTGGCAACTGGAACCCCAGCAGAATGGGTTCCTTCCAAATGCTTGCAACTGTTCCTTATCACTCTCAGCATTCAAATGTCTCCTCCTTCAGGGGCAAGGCATATTGTCATGTCCATGGTTAGGTCCGTGAAAAAATATCACACAGATGTTTAGAAATATCCACCTAAACAAGGGAGAATGGTTTTGTTTTGCTCTAGGATAGGAAGGTTCATTCTTAGAGGTTGGGCATCCCTCAGAAGGAGCTCCTTTCAAAGCCTGACCTGATGGGTCCCTTCTTGGACCTTAAGCAGAGTATTTGTGGTCAAAGGATTAGATTATAGAGAGAAGGAGTGGGAGACATTTGCAAGATGAAAGCTGGCCTGAGCAAAAGCTAGGAGCCTTTCAGAGGTCTTTCCTCCAGTGGCAGTGAGGAGAATAGATGGGGAGTTTCAAGTGGCTAAGAGGTGTTGCCTTGCCCCAGAATAGGCTCCTCTTCCTGGCACTGCACAGGTCCAGCTGTCTAGAGGCTTCATGTGGATTCTCATCCACAGCATCCTCTTAACCCTTCCTGTGGGGACTCAGGGCTGCAGCACTCACCTGCTGATGGAGAATCAGGTCAGAGAGCTGAGTAAAGCTGACCAGCTGCAGGCACTGGATGGGGAGGGACAGCTGCAAACTGGAAAGAACCTACTGCATCTAAATGGGCCACTTTCACTCAGTCTAGTCAACTGTGGCCGCACAGAAATGCAGACGGTGACGTCAGATTTTCTAATTTTTCAAAAGAAAGGCCAGAATCTGACTTTTTATTTGTATTTTATTTGTACCCACCCACTTTTTAAAATGTTTGATAACTAATACAAAAATTTTTAAGAAATAAAGGGATGGCCAGATGGGACATGTTTTTGCTCTTGCAAACCATCAGTTTATGTCTTCCAGTATGAAGTGTTTTTCCCAGGAGTTGAAAGTGAGGTGACAGTGAGGGAAGTAGATGTTAGCTACCAGAGGTGGGTGGCAGAAAGAGCTAGTCTGAGATACAGGAACACTAAGCACACCTGAGAATTGAGGAACTGTTTAGAGGAGACATTGATAATGCTTTCCCTGGACCTCACGCTATACTTGCTCCTTTGTCGTTGAGGGGCAGGGAAGAAGAAGCTGAGGGCTGGGAGGAGGAGGAATGAATGTGAATGAACATCCATCTTTTATTTGCTTACAGCTGGGCAAACTTTAGGAGAAGGGTCAGTAGTGACCCTTTGTACGTTTCCAAGTCCTCAGAAAGCAATAGGACACAAGTTTTCACACTTACAGGTATATAAACTAGCTTAAAATGTTGGGATCCCTGGGTGGCTCAGTGGTTTAGCACCTGCCTTTGGCCCAGGGCGTGATCCTGGAGTCCCGGGATCTCAGGCTTCCCGCATGAAGCCTGCTTCTCCCTCTGCCTGGGTCTCTGCTCTCTCTCTCTCTCTCTGTCTCATAAATAAATAAAATCTTTTTAAAAAATCCAAATTCCCAGTCCCCACCATTATAGATTCCCATCAGGAGGTGGAGGTGGGGCCTGGGACTCTATTTTTAACAAGCATCCCATTGACGTGAAGGAGAGGAAGTGGACAGTGGAGTCAGACAAAGCTGAGCCCACATTCCTGCTCCATTCTTTCACGGGGTGAGTGATCTTGGGCCAGTTATTTAATTTCTCTGAACCTAAATTTCCTGATCGGAAAAATGGGTCTGTATTGTTACTACCTTGTAGAAGAGCTGAATTAGAAGATGATTAGAGGTAATACAGAGTCCTGGCTCTGTGCTGGGGCACTGGTGCAGGCTAGCTGGGCTCAAATTCCCGCTGGGCCACTTTCCTCTAGCCAGGTGACTTGGGGCAAGCCATTTAACTGCTCTGTATCTTGGTTTCCTTGGTAACATGTAAATAATAATAGGACCTACTTCTTAGGCTTGTTTCTAGGATGAAATAATTTAATATATGTGAAGTGTTTATAACTTCAGCTATTATATAAAGAATGTGGGAACATGCCTTAATAAATGTACCTTCGCTTTTCCTTAAGTCCTCTTACTGTGGGTGACAAATAGGTTAAGGCTTACTTCAGATGTCACCTCTCTATGAGGCATTCCTGGGGTCTACTTTTTACTTGACTCTTCTCCCTTAATAGTTATATCCTCCAGGGCAGGGACTGTGTCTGTCTGCTTTTATATCCTAGTACCTTGCACAGTGCTTGCATAGAGCAAATGGATTGAATGACAGTAACAGGGAGTCTGAGAATGACTCAAGGCCGGGAATGGAGTGGTTGCTTTCCAGATACCTAGAGAAGCATGATCTGGATGAAAAACTATTTACTAAGCTTCAGTGTGCCAGGCAATCATGTGAGGTAGGTCATGCTATTATTATTGCTCTTAAAGTGAGAAATGAGTCTTTGAAACTCACTTGTGTAGTGTCACTTAACTATTGTTGATAGAGGCAGGGTTGGCATTAGTTATCTGACCCCGAGTCAGGTGTTCTTCCCACAGCACCTCAAGGACCTGGGACTGATTTCTTTGTCTCAATGTAGAGTTTGTAGAAAAATTCTAGAGATACCTTATTATAGTCCTTTCTCTGGATAGTCCTGACTCTTCAGATAGTTGCCTATTTGTCAGAGATGGGTTTTTTGAGCAACTCGTGATTGGTTGTAGATGCTAATTGAACAATTCCATTTTTTAAACATGCAGTTTCTGCCTGGACTTTGCCATCAATGAGCCTGGGAACTAAACTAGTGAAACAGCCTCTCAACCCAGTGGGTGTTTCTTCCTTTCTGCTCGATACCCAGTGGGTGTTTCCTCTAACTGGAGTATCTTCTCTCCTTGCAGCCAGACTAGCCAAAGGTGTCAGGGTGAAAGCGTAGATGAGAGCCTAGAGTTGTTCTTAGGGCCCTGGAAGAAGCAGTGCTCCCCAGGAAGCCAGCCATGTGGAATGCTCAAGTCTGTGCTTTAGGTGTAAAGGGTTAGCCTGGTCCTTAGTTCCTCAAGCCCCTAGATTATTCCCTGATCTGATAGACCTGGCGTAGAGAGAGCAGATAGGAGGAAGGATGATCAGTTGGCATCTGTGTTCTTCTGACTGAGTGGGCCTGTCTGGGGTTCTCAGCAGTGCCTGCCCAAGATGCCTGAACTCCTAGGCTACTTTTGAGAATAGCAGCTGTGCTCTTACAGACGCGTGATCAAGAGTCTTTGCCATGGGCCTCATAGAAATTTTGATCCATTCTTCTCTTGGTTACTTCTTCACAGGATTTTTCTTCTTGGCCCAAGCAAGTGTCAGAGTCATCTGACAATTTTCCTTCTTACTAAGTTGGCTCTGTTCTCATATTCAACTACATAAAAGCATTTCTGAGCAGCAGGCCCACCCTCCTTAGATCGGAAATTTGGGGAAAGAGAGAATATATTTTTTATCATGTTATTTTAATATCTTTCAGTTTCTGGTCTTTCCACAAATCTTTTGCCCTTTCCCTGAGGACTTGCCCTGGAGCTGCTAGAGCATGTCTAGTGTTGTTTTGATGGGTTATGATGGTTATTGTGACCATTGTTACCATGGGCACAGTTGAAAGCTAATGCTTAGCATGTTGATTCCTTGTAGCACTGTTCCCTGAGGACCCTGGGAACTGGCCTGGAAAAACTTCCAGAGGCTGCCTCTTTTCTTCCTTCTTTCGTTGCACATACAGCTATATGCCAAGCACTTAGCTTGGCACTGGGCTGGGGCGAATAAAGAATATCTCATGAGAGCCAGTGTGCACAGATGCTCTGGTGGTAGGATTGACTTCTCCTTCCCATCATCATCATCATCATCATCCATCACTAACATGCTGTATACTTAGGTATATAAAGATTTTTCCCCCCAGTGTGTAGAGAAGGCTTTTCTCTACTTTATGAAGGATAACAATGAGGCTTAGATCTGGTTTTCTTTTTCCAAAAGCGTCTTGTCATTGAGACCAATCACTTATTTGCACCAAGGTAATAAGTAAGATGGCCTCTAGGATTAAGGTCTTTAGTGGCTGTAAATAAATGTGTAACTTTCACATTCAAATATACTTCATTTTGGTCAGTGTGATGTAAATGCCAATCAGAGTGAGAACTACTGTTCAGCATCTGTGGAGGGGTGTTAGCCCAGGCCAGAGCGCACATACACGTTGGAAATACGCTTGGAGTATCCATTGTATTCTCTTTAACATCCACTCTCCATGGCACTTAAAAAATGTGTCTCTCATGAATAAATAAATAAAGTCCTTAAATAATGTTTTTTTTTGCCCTTAAGTTTTATTTTAACAGCTATATTGAGAGAATTCACATACCATAAAATTCACACATTTCAGTTGTTTTTAGTATATTCACAGAGTTGTGCAACCATCACCACTATCGAATTCCAGTACTTTTCTTTCACCCCAAAAAGAAACCCATACTCACTATAGCCATTCCCTGTTCTGTCACTCTCAACCCAGCCTAGGCAACCACTAATTTACTTTCTGTCTCTATAGATTTGCCTGATCTGGACATTTTGTAAAAATGGCGCCAGGGTTCATGCATATTCTAGAATGCATCAGTACTTCTCATTCCTTTTTATGTCAGAATTATAGTCCATTGTGTGGATATACCACATTTTGTTTATGCATCCATCCATTGATGGACATTTAGATTGTTTCTACTTTTTGGCTATCATGAATAATGCTGTTATGAACATCTGTGTACAGGTATTTGTGTGGACAGGATGCTTTTATTTCTCTTGGATATAAACCTAGGAGTGCATCATGCTGTGTCATATGGTAACTCTGTGAACAACTTTTCTGAACTGCCGAACTATTTTCCAAAATGGCTGCACATTGTACGTTCTCATTAGTGATAAGTGAAGGTTCTAGTTTCTCCACAGCCTCACTAACATTTGTTTTTCTGTGTCTGTTTCATTACAGTCATCCCTGTGGGTGTGAAGTGTAATAACTTATTGTAGTTTTGATTTCTAATTCCCTGATGACTAGTGATATTGAACATTGTTTCGTCAGCTTATTGGCCGATTTTATGTCTCTGGAGAAATGTCTATTCAAATCCTTTGTCTAGTTTTTAATTGGATTATTTGTCTTATTGAATTGAAAGAATTCTTTATACATTCTGGATACAAGCTCCTTAGCAGATACATGATTTGCAGATAATTTCCTCCCATTTGTGGGTGTCTTAAATTTCTTGGTGTTTTTTTTATAGCACAAAATTTTTAAATTTTGATATAATACAATTTATTTCTTTTTTCTTGCTGGTCATTTTGTTATATCTAAGAAACCATTGCCTAATCTGGTGTTATAAAGATTTACTCCTGTTTTCTTCTAGTCTTTAATTTGTAATTTTTAACTCTTATATTTAGGTCTGTGATCCATTTTTACTTATTTTTTTGTGTGGTATGAGGTAAGAGTCCTACTTTAGTTTTTGCATATGAATATCCAGTTATCCCAGCACCGTTGGTTGAGAAGATTTCTTTCCTATTGAATAGTCTTGGCATCCTTGTTGAAAATCAATTGATCGTGAATGTTTAGGTTTATTTCTAGACTATCAATTTTCTTCCCTTGATCTCTATTTCTATTCTTATTACTGTATACACTGTCTTGATTACTGTGATTTTGTAGTATGTTTTGAAATTAGTCTGAGTTCTCTAACTTTATTCTTCTTTTTCAACATTGTTTTGGCTATTCTGGATCCCTCAGATTGCAATGAAATTTTAGGACCAGGTTGTCAGTTTCTGCAGTTGATGGATGTTCTGTTCAATTTATAAATCAGTTTAGTGGATATTGCTGTCTTAACAGTTTTGAATTTTCTGATCCATGAACATGGGATGTCTATTTATTTATGTTTTCTTTAATTTCTTTCAATGATGTTTCATAGTTTGCAATATACAAGTTTTACACTTTTTTTGTTAAATTTTTTTTTAATTTTTTTTTTTTTTTAATTTATGATAGTCACATAGAGAGAGAGAGGCAGAGACACAGGCAGAGGGAGAAGCAGGCTCCATGCAGGGAGCCTGACGTGGGATTCGATCCCGGGTCTCCAGGATTGCGCCCTGGGCCAAAGGCAGGCGCCAAACCGCTGCACCACCCAGGGATCCCCTTTTTTTGTTAAATTTATTCCCAAGGGGATCCCTGGATGGCTCAGCAGTTTAGCTCCTGCCTTCGGCCCAGGGCTTGATCCTGGAGACCCGGGATCGAGTCCCACATCGGGCTCCCTGCATGGAGCCTGCTTCTCCCTCTGCCTGTGTCTCTGCCTCTCTCTCTGTGTCTCTCAGGAATAAATAAAATCTTTATTTAAAAAAAATGTATTCCCAAGTATTTTTCTAAGTATTCTTAAAAATACTAAAGGATTTTTTTTGCTACTATTAATAATGGAATTGTTTTTCTTAATTTCATTTTCAGATTTTTCATTGCCAGTGTTTAGAAGTAAAACTGATTTTTAAAATATTACTCTATCCTGCAAACTTGCCTGACTTTTATATATTAGTTTAAGAATTTTTTAGTGGAATCTTTTGGATTTTCTATATACAAGATCATATCATTTGCAAATAAGAGAATTCTATTTCTTAAGTTTTAACCTTTTTTTCCTTTTATTATTTTAACATAAAGTAATGCTCCCTAAAGGATGAATGATATATATGCTAACTCTATATGGTACATGAATGGACATTTTTCACTTCATCGGTACTTAAATACCATAATGTATATTAGTTTTATTTTAATGGGTATTAGAAAAAATATGATAGCTCATAATTTTATGGTATTGGCTCAAATATTACTTTATCAGGATATTCTTCCCTGAACCTTTCTATTTCAAATAACAGATCTTCACTCTCCCTTTACCTTGCTTCATTTTCTTCTTCATACCACTTATCATCACCCTATATATTAAACATAAATGTACACTGATGTATCCCATACATGTGACATGTACAGCCTTGTTGTCTGTTTTTTCTGAGATGTGATCTCTCTGAGGGCAGAGACTTTGTTTCATTCTTTGTTGGGTGGCAGTACCTAGGACATAAGTGCTCAGTAAATATTTGTTGAGTGACTAAATGATTAATTGTATAGAACAAGATTAAATCTTTTAAGACAAGCAAGTCAATTTCAAGTTGATTCAAGAAATATACTGAATAAATAGTTGTTCAGGAGGTATGCAAATTGGATGGAATTTGTCAAGGCTCTATGGCATACTAGAAGTTTGGAGAAGAGGTAGAATGGAAATGAGAAGAAATGAGAAGAGGTAGAATGGACATGAGAAGAAATGAGAAGAGGTAGAATGGAAATGGAGTTTTATGATTTTCTGTGAAGTGATAAGTTATCTGTTAGTTCATTGCCTAACCAGGATCAGGGGTCCCTCGAGGCTCTTAAACTATAACACATGGAATTAAATATATGTGGGAAAGTGGTTCCTGCCACCCGCCACAGAAACTCTCTTGGCAGTTTTGGAGGTCATCTGGAAATGTTTGAGGTACTTTTGGCTACCCATGGAAACTTGGCTAATAGGCCTTGTCTTTTTTGTAGGGCTCTGGGTTTGCAGAGAGCAGAAATGACCATGACTGCCAACAAGAATTCCAGCATCACCCACGGAGCTGGAGGCACTAAGGCCCCTCGAGGGACTCTGAGCAGGTGAGTAGGGGGAGCACTGCTGGGGGAATGGGGTTCACTGAAGGATGCCATCAAAGGACAGCCAGATGGCTTGGGTCCAGAATATAAGTGATTATCATCTTGACTCTGATGGTTATCCAGGTAAATGATGTGGTCCCTACTCATGCTGACTATGAGCAGAAGCCATCTCTAATATACATGCCGTTTTTTGCTTCTATAAGTGTCCATAGCAGAGAGCAAAGAGAGCCCAAAACAGACTTTGGTTTGTGCTATTGGAGGAGCCTAGAGCTCCAGGAATGAAGCCAGCATTTTCCTGGCTATATCCTTTTCCTAAGATGGGGACAGTTTGGGGCCTGTGCCTGAGCTAGGCTACACTGTAGTGAGGGAGGTTGACCACACTGAGGGTTGGGGTGGGGAGACAGTTACGCATATTAACACAGTTTGCAAGCAGAAGTCTAGGTTCTATAAAAATTTAGGCTGGGCTGTAAACAAAGCAGCTTGGGGATTTTCAGTCAATGTAAGCTATAATCCACTTTCCCGATTTTGTCTTTTTAAAAGTGGAATGTAGAATGATAGAAAAACCACAGATTTTGAAATCATATACAATTGGCTTCAAATCTAAGCCCTAACTACTAACTACCCTCCAAATAGTGAGATCTCAGGGCATTTTCCTAAGCCCTCCAAAATCTTGGATACTCCTCTATGAAATAATAATAATAGTAAGTATCTCACAGAGTTGCTGTGAGGATTAAATGAAATAATATATGTCAGTGCCTAGCATAGTGTCTGGCATAAAGCTTCTCAATAAATGTTAGCTCTCTTCCTGTGATGAGATAAAAGCTTCCAGAGCTGGAAGATCAATGTACAGCTCTCACCAGGGCTTCTCAAGTTTTAGTCAAGGCTGGATGCTGATGTCTTAGAAGAACCTCTGGGCTCTTTTATTAAAGCCATGTATGTACCTTTTCTAGCCCCTTCTGTTGAATCTAAGGTGGATAAATGTGGCTTTTGGGACCTTAGCCACTAGAATAGATAGCTTTGAGAAGGATGCTCAGCTTAGGTTGGGATAGGGCTATTCCTTTCTGGGTATCCGGGCTGTGCAGTGCCAGGCTGAGTCCGTGGGATGTGGCACACTCAGGTCCAGAGGTGGTAGTAGATGTTTGGTTCATTCAGAGCTGGAATCAACATATGGTTGACAGAATGGAGCTCTGCGCTGTGCTTCTGAGGAGTGAGTGGTGTGAATGAGGCACACATTCAGGAAACAGGAGGAATTTCCTACACCACACATTCCAGGTTTGGTCCTGGTGGAAATGGTCTGGATGGACTGTGTCAACCAGACAGAGGTTCTGAAGTGTTAAGTACTTAACATCTTAGAACTTAGGTAGACAAATTGGTTAACTACTCTGCAGCAGCAAGACCAACAGGAACAGTCCCTACCTCCTGCCCTTGGACCTCCTCTAACCTACAGTTTCTTGCATACTTGCTTCCCTGAACTGGGCAAAGCAGAGAATGGCAGGGACCAACAGCTTCTTGGGTAAAACAGGTAGAAAACCTGAACTCTCCCAGGGCATGTTGGTGGGCACAGCAGAAACAGATCTAGATCTCAGTCTTTGTCTCCCATTGTCTGCTTCTGGGAACCACTTTGCTGGGCTCTTACCAGTCTGATGGCATGTTTTACTGTGACTTACTTGGCAGATGGAGACTGGGAACTAAGGTTCCTTTTTTTTTTTTTTATAAATCTGAGATCACATGAGTAAAATAAGCATTATTTGTGATTGTATAGTTTTATTCTTTTTTTTTTTAATTTTATTTTATTTATTTATGATAGGCACACAGTGAGAGAGAGAGAGAGACAGAGACATAGGCAGAGGGAGAAGCAGGCTCCATGCACCGGGAGCCTGACGTGGGATTCGATCCCGAGTCTCCAGGATCGCGCCCTGGGCCAAAGGCAGGCGCCAAACCGCTGCGCCACCCAGGGATCCCTGTATAGTTTTATTCTTAATTGTAAAGAAATAGTATATTTAGAACCTGAATTAGAACTTACCATACTAGGGGCGCCTGGGTGGCTCAGTCAGTTGAGTGTCTTGCTTTTGGGTCAGGTCATGATCCCAGAGTCCCGCTTTGGGCTCCTTGCTCAGTGGGGAGCCTACATTTGCCTCTCCCTCTGCTATTCCCCCCCCCGCTTGTACTCTCTCTGTCTCTCTCTCAAATAAATAAAATCTTAAAAAACAACAACAAAAAAGAAATTACCATACCAGCAGCCCTCAACTCTTTTAAATATTCATTCCCCCTGCAATTTCCACTATTTGAGGGGGTAGAGTGAGAGATGCAAGTTTTACATCAAGTCACAAAGCTAAATCAGGTCCACCAATGGGTACCTGTTTTTATTTGGAATATGTACCTATGTGTTTTAAATATTTTTAGAAATTGCTCCTCCTTTAGCTTCCGAGTGATGTTTGTAAATATCTGAGCCTCTGATGTGCCTAAAAAAGCATCCTTCCAGCCTCCCCTTTAAGTCTTCACTTCCCTTGCTTTTTGCTATATTTCTGCTTCCCTTCTGTTCTTTCATGGGCTGGAGTCACAGGCCTCCAGGGATAGCTATACCTTCTCTCAGAGGCTACTGCTGTACTGTAGGTGTTATTTTGAAATTGTTATCTAGTGGGTTCACTGGCTGTCTTTACCCCAGCCATCTCTGGAGGGTGTTCTTTGAGCTGAGTAGGGTGGTAAATTAGTTCATTTACGAAGTCATTGTCAGTGGACTTTGGAGGCTTTCCTCCCAGATGCCAGGCTCTGTGAAAGACAATGGGGGAGAAAGAAGAAATATCCATTCTTTTTCTTCAAGGCATTTTACAACTTGGATTAATGACCTTGGCACCTGAATCTCTTAGACCTTTTAGTAGATGTTTGGCAATGACCTGAGGTCCCCCCCCCCCTTTTTTTTTATCATCACTAGCCCAGGGATCTCAGTGGGAAAAGACTCCTTGGTGTGTCAGGGAACTTTGGCTGAGGAGTGCAAGGGTGCTAGGGCCTGGAAAAGCCGAGTGTTTAATTCCTTGGCTGCTTTGGGGTCCCCCATGTCATCCATATAGAGACAGAGGAACCTAGTGATACTGAGGCATTTGTATCTCACTTGGAGGCGAGGAGGTCCTCTGGGGCATGGGAAAGGACAGCTGAGACCCTGTGGAACAGGCAAGATAGGTATTTGCAAGTTTGTGTCCTTAACTTGAATGAGACTTCACCTGAGCCAGTATGGGTTAAAGATCCTGGATTCCTTTTTTTTTTTTTTTTTTTTTTTTTTTGGTTCTTATGGCTATTTTGCTAATTTATTTCCTTATTTTTCCTCTGTAACCCAGTCTTGATTGGCAGGATATTTAGAAGGAGGAAATCTAAGCCTTTTCATTTAACCACCAAATGAATTTTATTCTTTGCTAGGTTTTGGTCTTTTGGAACAGGTTTCCCTTTCTCTCTATTGTTGAGGCAAAATGGGCACGTTGCTTCACCCTCAGCTGCCAGAGGTACCCTCCCTGAATATTGTTCCCACTCCAGCTCAGAAGATTTGGCTGCATCCAATTCTGGGGGTGGGAGGTGGAATTCTCAAAGCTCCCCTGGATTTCAGAGGTCGGGCTTTATGATGTTGTTGTTGATGACCTGGGGTGAGACTAGAAGTGGTCTGGTGTGGTGCCTTGCAAACAAGGAAGTGTTATGTTTAAAGCTAATTCAGCCACCTAAATGGGGCAAACTTCGCTGCTTCTTGCTCTCAGGAGATTAAACTTGTGCTGTGAGGCCTGGCAGGCAACAGGGCCTGTTCTCAGAAGACTCGTCATGCCTGCTGATTTCCTTGACAGCTTCTTCACTGTGAACCTCCAGCACTTGGGTCATTGCCCCATGGAAATACAGGCTATCAGTATCATGTTTGGGAAGCTTGCCTCTGGATGTAGGTGTGAGAAACTTGGGTGCCTATAAAAATGTAGACTTCTTAGGGTCACAGACTTTGACTTCTTTCCATCTCTCTTGAGCCTGGAATAATGCTTGGTATGTGGAAGATGATAACTATTTATTGGCCTTTTGATTAGATGTCTAAGAGATGAGTCTCTTCTAACATAGGCTGCTGTGCTAGTTGAGTCCTTGTAGTACTGTTCTAATAGGTCTTACCAACTTTGGGCTCCCTTTCCATTCAGTTCCCAAACTCTTAGAAAGGCAGAATTGAAAGAAATCTGAGAACTCATTCAGTCTAACCCACTTGTTTTGCGAAGTTGAGATGTAGAAAAAGAAGAGGTGCCCTTCCGAAATACAAAGCTAATGGGAGAAAGAACTCAAGCCTAGCTCTCTTGATCCTTCTGTCGTTTTATTGTACCACTACATTCACCTCCCTCTAAACATTCCTGGGATCTTCTTTCTCAGAAACTATTGTCAAGTGTGATATGGTCAAATTTGGCCTGGCTTGTAAGGCTTTTATAAAAGCTGTGGTCTTTCTTTCTACTCTTAACTCTTCACTGTTGTCTAATTCAAACCTGACATTTCTGCCAGTCTAGGTGCAAATATTACTTCCTTCCCAGTGCTTTTGTTAACCACCCAGTTAAGAAGGATTTCCCTCCTCTCTGTATTCACTCTTAGAACCTTTGGTTTGGAGCCTCCAAGTGGCACTTACCATATAGTACCTCATGGGGGGATTTTTGTGGGGGTCTTATTTCCCCTACTCAGTTGGAACTCTTTGGAGGCCCAGCACATACTCTTTTGGAATGTAAGAGTTGGAGGGGTCTTGGGATTCTTTTGGCTCAGTTACTTGTTGCATAGGAGGAAGCTAATACCCACGTAGCTAATTGACAGTGGAACCATAATTTCAACTCACATTTGCAGATTTCTGTGCAGAGGAAGGCATTGGTTTGTAATATGGTGAAATCCAGAGAGGTCTTGGGGTCCCATTGCTAAAGTGGACACAGATCTGGACCCTTTGCCCTAGATTTCAGGAGGAGGATAAGAGCTAGCAAATAGGGAAAAGCTCCTGGGAGTGGTGGCTGTGGGTAAAAGATAGTGGTGCAAAGCCTGCCCTTGTGTGGCAGGCCACCTCTCAGGAGGACCTGTGGCTTTAGCCCCCTGTTACCTGAGATTCTTCCTGGAGTCCAACCATAATGTCAGTAGTATATGGTTATTTATTGCTGCATAACAAACAGCCTTAAAGTTAGTGGCTTAAAATATTAATAGTCATTTATTTTGCTCACAAATTGCAATTTGGCTAGGGTTCATTAGGGAAAGCTTGTCTCTATTCCTTGAAGCCTTGGTGACTCAGTGGCTAAGGGCTGGAGTCATCTGAAGACTTGTTCACTTACATGTCTGACTGTTGATGCTGGCAGTCAGCCGGAACCTCAGCTGGAAAACACCTACATGTGGCCTCTGTGTTTGGTTGCACGCTTTTACAGCGTGATGTCTGGATTCCAAGAGTGAGCACCTCAAGAGATCTAGGCAGGAATGCATGACATTTTAATACCTAGCCTCAGAAGTTGCATGGTGCTGTTCTGTTTTACACTGTTGATGAAGGTGATAAAAGAGCTCTGCACCTAGTTCCAACTTGGTAGTGTGTGTGAGGGCGCTCCCCTGCACCACTAGGCAGTTCTCTGACCACAGCTCGGTGCCCTACAATTCAACTTGTCTGAGACTATCTACCAGAGATAGCATCAGATCCCACAGGTTAAGGATCTCTCAGTCCTACAGACTGCCCTTTGCCTCAGATGCTAATCTCAAGCCCAGGTTGTTACCTGTGTTTCTGACAGACTGGCTAAACATCAGAAATTCCCACGAACCCCTCCTTGGTTTCATGAATTTACTAGAGTGGCTCACAGAACTCAGGAAACCCATTTACTCATGAGAATATTAGTTTATTACAAAGGATATTAACGGATACAAATCAACAGCCAGATGAAGAGATACATAGGGTGAGGTCTCAAACAAAGGCTGTTCTGTCCCTGGGAGCTCGGGTCTGGCATAGTGGCATGTAGAAGCATTCTGATTCATCAATCTGAAACTTCTCTAACCCCTGTCCTTTTGGGTTTTCATGGAGGCTTCAGTTACATAGTCATGATTAATGAGATCATTGGCCATTAGTGGTTGATTCGACCTCCAGTCTATTTCCCCTCCCTGGAGTTCTGGGGAAGAGAACAACAGAAAGTTCTAACCCTCTAATTACAAGGTTGGTTTTCCTGGTAAACAGAGGCCAGGCTTAGGTGTAGTCCCACAAGTCACTTCATTTACATGACAAAAGACACCTTGATTGCTGTTATCACTTAGGCAATTCTAAGGGTTTTAGGAGACCTGTGCCAAAAATGGGTCTAAGACCAATTCTGTATTTCTTATTATAAATCACAATATCACACAAGAGGAGGGAAGATCAGTCCCACTTGATGAGAGGACTATCAACTTCACATTTAGTAGAAAGCCATGTGAGATGGGATAGGAGTTGTGGTCACTCTCTTTAGAAAATGCATTCTTAAAAAAGAAGAAAAGAAAAGAAAAGAAAATGCAGTCTGCCGTAGTCTGCCCTCTGATCACAAAAATTCACATCCTTCCCGAAGATGAAATACACTCAGTCTCTCCCCTAAGGTCCCAAGTCTATCTTATTAATGGCATCCATGTGAAGTCTAAGATCTCATCATGTATGTCTGGTTTGGGTGTGGATGGAAACTCTTTGGGTACAGTCCCTTTCTTTCAGTGCATGAAGCTCCTTGAGCACTATTCCTCTTGGTGTGAAGGTCTGTAAATGAAAGAGAATATGTACCTGCGCCCGGAATAGCTGGTGGGACAGGCCCAGAATAACTGTTGTAGATACTCCTTTTCAGAAAGGAAAACTGGAGACCACGCAGCTGTGACTGGCCCATTGTAATCCGTACATGCAGTGAGGCACAAGTTAGCAGCTCCTCGGTGAAGTCTTGGTTTTACAGCCCGGGAGGCATTTACCTTGTCTCTGGCTCCACCCTCAGGGCTTTTGGTTCTGTCCTGACTCTGACTCCCTTTCTCTCAAAAGTAGCCCATTCTTACAGGTGAGTACTTTTCTCCATCTGCTTCATGTCCATAATATTTCACGTGTCCAGATGGTCCGCACTTCATTTCAGACCACCTCTGTGCTTTCCAGTCCCAGCTGATATGCTCCATTTAAGAATTTGGTGGGTTTCTTCTGGATCACTTTATTATCCACCGCAGTAGACAGAAGGCACAGGTACAAATCACTTCACCGCGAGCCCCTTCCCGCTTTAGGTTCCCCGTGAGAACCCTCTGGGACCAGGGGTTCTTAAGAGTCTCCGAAGCCTATGCCTCTTAAGGCCACCCTTAAGATCATTAGAAGGCCTTTGGCCTGTCTCTCCGTACAACTCTCTGAGGCAATGCTTGAAACCATTTGTTTAGGTCTTGACAGAGGATTTTTTTTAGGACTAGACAGAGATCTAGTCCTACTCTAGATTTTTGTTAAAGAGATTTATTGAAGGATAATGAGAGTACAGTAAATGGAACAATTTAAAGTGTACCATCTGATTAGTTTACACACCAGCATGCACATACACACACAATAAAACTGCCACCACAGTCTGGAAGCCATTTCTTAATTTGAGAATTTTGTGCTGTCTAGAGAAACAGAAGCTAGTGTTTCTTTCTAACGCAGAAAGCCCTTTTTCATTGCTGTTTCCTTTCAGTGTTGCTTGACAACTAAACAGGCCTTTTTTGGCTCCTCCCTTCTCTCCTTTACTGCAGGCAGCTAAGATATCAGACAGCACCTGGAGTGCTCTGCTTTGAGGTGCTTTAAGCTGGGTCACTGAATTAGGTATATTTCCTATTTTCCATGTCACTACTGGTGACAAAATTACCAAACTTTTCAGCATTTATGAGGGTCCCCCTTCCTCTAGCTTCTACTGACATTCTCTTGATTTCCCTTAAGCCCCTCCTGACAGCCTGTCGCTCAGTCCCGAAGTCAGTGACTTAGGATTTTGTTTCAACAGCCCCCCCTATTCCTAAATGCCAAAAACTGTTCTACTTACCTAGTGCTACAGAACTACCCCAGAATTTATGGTGTCAATAACCACTTTATTATGCTCACAGACTCTGTAGCCTAGGCATTCAGAGAACACTGCAGAGATGGCTAGTCTTGCTCCACAGTGTCTGGCACCTTGCCTGGAAAGACTTGAAGGCATAGGATGACTCACTGACTAGGGGCCAGTATCACCTAGAGGTGTCTTGTCTCATGTCTGGGAGTTGATGTTGGCTATTTTTGGAACCTCAGCTGAGACTGTTAAACACCTATAGGTACCCTCTCTGCATGATCTGAGCTTCCTCACAGCTTGGGAGATAGGAGGTAGAAGCTGCCGGTTTCTTGAGGCTCGGGTCTGAAAACTGGCACAAATTCATTTCACTTGTGTTCTATTGGTCAAGCATTGAAGAAAAGGGATGATTTTTATAGGAGGCATGTCAAAGGATTGGGGGACCATTTTTTTTTTAAGATTTTATTTAAGAGAGAGAGAGAGAGAGAGAGAGAGAGAGAGGTGGGGAGGGGCAGAGGGAGTGATAGAGAAAAGCAGGCTCCCTGCTCAGCAGGGAGCCTGATGCAGGGCTCAATCCTAGGACCTTGGGATCATGATCTGAGCAAAAGGCAGATGCTTAACTGACTGAGCCACCCAGGCGCCTCCAGGAGACCATGTTTTAAAACCATCACAAGTATCTTTAGTATGGTTTCCTGGAACATTTCTCTCCCTGTTGGCTTCGCATAGTACCTGGTTCTGCTTTATAGAGCAGTCCCATTTTTACTGGACTAGGGTATTGGGGATATCCCTGGAAGGTATCATTTTTTTTTTTTTTTTACCAGCCTCAGGGAAGACTTCCATCTTTTAAATACTCTGAGTTCATTGTGGCTACTACTTAGAGGTCTCAGAGGACCCACAGAAGAGCTCACTCATCCTCTTTGTGCTTCCCTAGAAATCAGCGGGAAGGCAGGCAGGTATAGCTTTGGTAGATTCTTGTTTGGAAGTGGAAAGGTGACAATTTCTGCTCTGACCCTAGCTACCATACTACTTAATCTGACAAGCTATGCTTGACCTCAAGAGTCTCTGTAGATGGTGGCCCATAGGTAACCTCACTTGCAGGATGAGGTTATCCTGGATCCATCTGAGATGAGGTTGCTTTGGGAACAGGAAGGCCAAGTTGTGAGTGTCACCCCATCCTTTGGCTTTTTTTCAGGACTATCCCAGCATGGGATGTCAGTGGGAGTTTTTGAGCTGAGCCCCTCCTCTGGCCTGGGGAAAAAGCTTCTGGACTTGCCATGGGACTCCCGCAGCCTTCCTGTCCTTCTCCTTCTTGTGTGCCTCAGAGTACAGCCTTGAGGGAATGTAGTGAGAATGTTGGGTTCACTGTTGGGGCAGTCACTGTGTGGTGGGAGGATGCTGATGTCCACTGAGTCAGCAAGGGCCCATCTTCATTGAACAGCCTTAGAATGGTGAATGGCCAACTCCCAGGCAGTTTCCCCGGGGAACAGGCTAGACACCTGTTTAGTAGAGACTAAGCATATTGGAAGCTGGGCTCTGCGTAACCTCAATCTGCAGACAAGCTTGCTTCATGGCATCCACAGCCCATCTGGTTACCTCTGGGACTATTTCCTAGACCCATGGGAGCCTTCCCCAACTGGCCCCAACTTGGTCCTCTTCCTGATACTGACACACTCAGAAGCCCTGTCACCAGAGCATGGTGAGTTCAGAAACCTCTCATTACCAAGGACTAAAATAGTCTTCCTTCCCAGATAGTTTTTGGCTGTACTTGGCAGTATATGGGGCATCCCTTGGCATGAATGCTTACTGCTGTGGTCCTGATCACTAAGTGAAGGGTTGTGTTGTGTTCTTATGAAACAATACCAGAGGGAGGGGCACATACTTGGCATTTTAATTCTCACTTTCTATGTATACACATACTACACATGTTGCTTTTTCTTTAAATTTCTCTTTTCAGGGCAGTCCAGGTGGCTCAGCAGTTTGGCGCTGCCTTCAGCCCAGGGTGTGATCCTGGAGACCCGGGATCGAGTCCCACGTCGGGCTCCCTGCATGGGGCCTGCTTCTCCCTCTGCCTGTGTCTCTGCCTCTCTCTCTCTCTTTTCTCTATGTATTCTCATGAATAAATAAATAAAATCTTTAAAAAAATTTTTCTCTTTTCATACCCTTAGTTCATACTCTATTTCCTACTCACTTGTCTTATATATTTGTCTGTATGTGAGTGTTTATTCTCCTCTGTTTTACTTAAATTTCCTTTGCATTCTCCCCTCCCCCTTTCTCTTTTTATCTGTTTATCTTACCCGCCCCCCCTCCCCCACCTTTTTTTTTTATACCTTACTCCCTGTCCTATAAATGTTGATTTTGGCCAGTCACGTGCTGCAGTGTTGGCATCCATGCCTGTGCTGAGCAGCAGATCTGGCTGCATGCTGACAAGGCGGTGGTATGAGTGCCCAGTTTCAGAGTGTCTATTTCCCCAGAGGCAAGCCTGGGATTTTAGAATAAAGAGCAAAAGATGATCAGAGCACAGTTTTAGGTGTCTTTTCACTGTGCTATCTTTACTTTTATATTTCTTTTACCTGCCTGGAGCTATTTATGGTATTCAAGCACTTTTTAAATGTGTATCATTTTAGCCACACAGCTAGTATGTAAGAATACTCAGAGCAAGTGTTTTCCTGCTTTTATGGATAAAGAATTTGAGGCTCAGAGAATTGAGATGACTTTTCCATGAGGACATTCAGAAAGTGAGGGAACCAGGACCATAGGAAACCCAAGTTTCTAGACTCTTGGTCTGGTATATGAGTTTTGCCTTATGGGAGGGGGCTTTGGGAACCAACAGCCATGCTAGTCTGTACTAAGTGCTTTGTGTAACTTTTTGTGTTGTTCTTCAGGTCATATGTCACAGGGGGAGGCAGGGGAGTCTGAACAATATCCTGGGAAGGCATAAAGAGACCTAGGTCTTAACCATTTATTTTATTTTATTTTTTTAATTTTTATTTACTTATGATAGAGAGAGAGAGGCAGAGACACAGGCAGAGGGAGAAGCAGGCTCCATGCACCTGGAGCCCGACGTGGGACTCGATCCCGGGTCTCCAGGATCGCGCCCTGGGCCAAAGGCAGGCGCCAAACCGCTGCGCCACCCAGGGATCTCTAACCATTTATTTTTTATTCGTTCATTTAGCATTCAACATATTGATTCCTACTAAATTCTAGATGCAGTGCAAAGAGTAAGGGATATCAAGATTAATAAGACACCATCACCACCTTCAACTAGATCCACTCATAGCCTAGTAAGGGAGGCAAGTGAGGAAACAATATAGTCCAATAACATGTTACAAGTACTATAACAGACATTTTTCTTGGTGCAGTGGAGGCATCAAAACTTGGCCATCTCCACCTGGATGAAGGGGGTAGGGTCAAGAGAGATTCCAGAGCAGAGCTACAGAGATGTGTAAGTGAACAAGCCAAAATTCTAGGAAAAGGAAACAATGTGTGAAGGCCTAGAGGCATGAAAAACAAGGATTTTGATGTGGGTGGGTTTGGGGATTATATGTAGGAAAAGAATGAGATGACAAAGGAAAAATAGGGACCAGATCATGGGGAGCCCTATCCTTGCCAGAGAATTTGCACTTCCTTCTGTGATCAGTGGGAAGTTTCAAGCTTGAAGAGTTTTGTTTGTTTGTTTGTTTGTTTATTTATTTATTTTTGAGTTTTGTATTTTAAAAACATGTCAGAAGGTGAGAAGGTGAGAAGACTGACTAGAACTGGGTTAAGATTGAAGGTAGAGAAATTAAGAGATCATTTTAATAGTCCTGTTGAAAGATCAGATCTGAACCAAGGAAGTAGCAGTAGCAGTAGGTCCTCTTCCTGATACTGACACACTGACACACTGATGAGGAAGGGGACAGATCTGAGAGATGTGAAGGTTATAGAATTGGTAGGACTCAGTCATTAAGTAGATCAGTGTGTTTAGGGAAGGAGCTGAGTACAGATGCTTGAAGGAATGGGGAACCAAGAAGAAATCTGGACCTTTTCTCTCCTCTGTGGAACAAGTTGGAAAACATGAAGTAGGGGTATCTAGGTGGCACAGTCAGTTAAGCATCTGACTCTTGGTTTTGGCTCAGGTCATGATCTCAGATCATGGGATTGAGCCTCACATTGGGTTCCACACTCAGTGAGAAGTCTGCTTGGGTTTCTCTCTCCCTCTCCTTTTCTCCTCCCCATCCTGCTCTCTCTCTCTTTCTCTCTCAAATAAATAAATTTAAAAAAAGAAAAAGAAAACATGAAGCAGTAAAAGCCAATGGTGGAAGCATATGATGAGACCATGTGAGAAGACATTCAGCCCAGGTGAATGGGAATGAGAGCAAATGGGGTTCTTCTATCTAAGGCCAACCCTCTAGATGGGCATTGGATCCCCATCCCCTTTACCGCCTGCTTAAGGACATTGCTCCTACATTTGCTCTCTCTCATTCTGCATTGATAGCTTTTCTCTCTACTGGATCATTCCAGTCATCATTTAAGCATGCTGTATCATATCTCCTGGTTCAAGTTAACCAACAAAATGCTTCTATTGTACCACGTTCTCCTCTACCCCCCACCTCATTTCCTTGTTCCCCATTTTAGGAAAACCCTTTGAAAGAGATGCCTTGTCTCACCTTCTCATTCCACTTTCTTCAATTCCTTCCACGCAGGCTTCCCTTCCTACCTCTCTACCAGAATCTCTTTTCTCAAGGTCATGGCATCCTCTGTGTTGCTAAATGTAATGATCACCTGTTTCTCAGTCTTCCCCATACTCTATTGTTAGTAAATTTGACTCAGTTGATCACTCCCTATTTTTTAAAGGTCTCAGGGAATGAGTCTTTATGAATTTCATTCTTCCTTATTACGTGCCCTTCTCTGTCATTCTCCACTGGTTCCTCCTCCCTCTACCTGACTTTGAAGTACTGGAATGCTCTATTTCAGTCCTTGAGTTTCTGTAGCTCCTGACTCTAGATGAGATCATACAGTCATAGAGTTCCATAGTTCAGCTGTTGTGAATAATGCTGCAGTAAACATAAGAATATATATTTCTTTTTTTGAATTTTTGCTTTCATTTTTGTTGGGTAAATACCCAGTAGAATTACTACATCAGATGGTATTTCTACTTTTCATCTTTTGAGGAACCTCCATACTGTTTAACCATAGTAGTTGCACCAATTGACATTCCTACCAAAAGTGCACAAGGGTTCCCTTTTCTCCATATGCTTGCTAATGCTTGTTATTCTTTGTCTTTTGATATTAGTCATAGTCATATAGTTTTAAATAATATCTATATACTGTTGATGACTCCTAGGTGGAGATTTATAACCCTAACTCTATTATTTTACTACATGCTCAGGCTGAAAACCTTGACATCACCCTTGACTTCTCTTTGTCTCTCATCCTTTTATCTAATTCATCAGCAAATCCTATTGGCACAGCTCTCAAAATAGATTCATCTCTTCTGCTCCATTCTAATACAAGCCATAATAATCTCTTGCCTGGATTATTGCAGTACACTTTAGGTAGTCTCTTTGCTGCCATGCTTGCATCCCTGCACTTCGTTCTCTGATGTGACATCAGAGCATATCATTTTTCTGCTCATACATTTCAAGAACTTCCTTTCTCTCTCAGAGTAAAAGCCCAAGTCTTATTATTGGTCCATAGGGTCTTTTGGTGCCTCTCTGACTAATCCCCAACCCTCTCCTCTTCTCTCTCCACTCTGACCACACTAGGCTTTTTGCTGCCCTCAGAATACAGTAAGTATGTAGTTGCCTCAAGCTTTTGCCCTGCTGCTCCTTTGCCTGCAGCATTTCTCCCCTGAGTAAACACAGTGTTTACTTGCTTAAGGTTATATTCACATCATCCCTGGCAGAGGGGCCTGCCCTGATCTCCCTTACTGTGAATCTCTCTCCTTTTTCCCTGCTTTATTCTTCTGCATTGTCTCCATATCCATCTCTCAGTGTTGGTTTGTTTGTTGTCTGTTCACTGTAAACAAGTAAAGCCACACTGCCTCTCTCCACCAGACTATAACCTATAGAGAGACTTTGTCTAATTTTAGTCTCTGCTAATCCTTGATGCCTAAAATAGCACCTGGTATATATTTGGATCCAAGCACCACCATTCATGTGGCCACAGTTTCCCATTGCCCATCAAGGGGGCGGGATTATTTTACTTTCACTGCCAGGCTGCATTTGAGAAACTAGAAAGTAGTTAGCTGGGACTGGCTCCTACGAGTGAATGAGCACCCATTCCCATCCATGCCCAGGAGATGCCACCTGCCATGTAAACACTGCCACGAAGAACCATGCATCCTCATTGCCATGTCCCTCCTTAAGCCTCCTTGTTTTCTAGGTTAACAGGTTGTTCTGAGCCCTCCTTCAACTTGGGGCAAAGACTGATGGAAGCTGATTCTATTCTTGGGATTATGGAATTAGTTCCATTTGCAGGGAGTGCTTAGAGGAGATTCTCATGCCAGAGGTCCTAGTAGAGAGAGCGAGATCCAAATATCCAGACCATGGAAGCTAGTCTGTGGGGAAGCTGAAGAGACAGGCACTGGGGATAGAAGATCCAGGGCAGTGTGGTTCTGCAGTGGGATAGGGCAGGCCAATTATGCACAAGGCTGACCTTTCTCACCTGCATCATTTTACTATTACAGCATAGAAAACCACCCAAAAACTTAGTGGTTTAGAACACTTTATTACTTCTCATGCTTCTGTGCATTTACTGGGCACTCCCTCTACTGGTTTCCTCTGGAGTCTCTCATGTAGCCAAGTTCCGTTGGGTCCAAGGTGACCTCACTCCCCTGTCAAGCTTACACTGGGGCTGGCTTCTGGCTGCGGGGGCCTCAGTTTAACTCCACATGGCCTCTCATCCTTTAAAAGACTAGACTGGCTTCCTCACATGACAGTCTCAGGGGAGCATTCCAGGTATATGAAGGAGGATTCTGCAAGGCCTCTTGAGGCCTCAAATTTGAGATTTAGCTTAATTTCTACTTCATTCTGTTGGTCAAAGCAAATCACAAGGTCAACCTAGACTTGAAGGGCAGGAAAATAGAATCCACCTTTTGATACCATGAGCCACAAAGGATTTACAACCATTTTAAATTTATTCCTTTCTCCTTCCACCCCAGATGTTCAGAATCCAAGGACAAAGATAAGCTCTTTGTTCTAGGTGTTAGCCACCAAGGTCAACACTTGATGTGTTTTGTGCCTATTCCTTATAATAACCCCCTGAAATGTGTGTTCTTTTAACCTCCATTTTAACAGATGAAGATACTGAGGTTTAAAGAGCTAAAGTTATTTGCTCCAAGTCACAGAACTTGTTGGTGGCTACTCTGAAACGTGAACCCTAAGGCTTTATAATGTTCTTACCCTCTTTTGAGAACAAGTGGCTTAGCATTCCTGGTGAAAAACTTAATACTAATGATACTTAACAGTCATAGTGAGTTATAGTATATGATATCAGTTCACATCCATAGTCTCATTTGCTGATTATGACAACCCTGTGATGTAGTCAGAACAATTTTGAGGAATTGAAACTAAAGGCTTCAGGGCAGCCTGGGTGGCTCAGTGATTTAGCACTTGCCTTTGGCCCAGGGTGTGATCCTGGAGACCTGGGATCGAGTCCCACATCGGGCTCCCTGCATGGAGCCTGCTTCTCCCTCTGCCTGTGTCTCTGCCTCTCTCTCTGTCTCTCATGAATAAATAAATAAAATTAAAAAAAAAAAAAAAGAAACTAAAGACTTCAGAGTGAGTGGCTTTGTCTCTGGTCACATTCTTAAAAAGGTAGAATCAGAAACATGGAGAGAAAGTGGTGAGTTCTACCATCAACTGAGTATCACATGAGGGCTAGGCCTTATTTATGTTGTTTATGAATTTATCCCTAGGACCTTGGAGTGAGTGAATGCTGCCTCCTCTGTGAAGAACCTGGGGTTGCCTGGGCTCCGTGTCAGTCTGGCCAGGCCCGTTCTTCCCTCCCGAGCTGCTAGAGCACACTGGGCCTGGCCCATGTGGGGAGGTGGTGCAGGGAGCAGAGCACCTGTAGCCCTGGCCGCAAATCAGCCATGATACAAAGACCAGAAACTTTAAGGAGAAGGGCCAGGCTCTTCTCTTCATGAGAGGAGAGAATGTAAACTCCAGTTAAAGCAGGCTAGGTATTGAGGCATCGAGCGAATTTCTTACCCAGTGTAGATTTCTGCATGTTGGAACTACTAAGGGAAGTTAGAGAATCACTTGTTTTGAAAGCATGCTGGAATCAGACAGGCCTTACCATATTTCTTTCCCACCTGTGGGAGCCATGCCTTACATACCTGTCTCCCTCCCACCACATAAGTACAGTGCCTTCATGGCCTAGTGAATTCTCACCTTGGGGGTTGAGGAGACATGTTCCCAGGGGAACATATATCAAAATGTCTAGAGAGATGAGGCATATGCAGGAGGCTTCCTTTAGATGCCTGTGCTCGCCCACTAGCATTTCTGTTTCCTGAGGACATGAATTTTTGTCTCTTTTATTTATTCTTGTGTCTAGGGCCTAGAGCAGGCCCTGGCACATCGTAGGTGCTCACTAAATACCATTGAATGAATAAACACATGTTAAGGTTGTTTTCTATTAAAGGCATCTTCTCCCCCCTCCAAAAGAGAATAATGGAAATTTAGAGTCCTTTGTGGAGTCCAGACACTTCTGGCTTACAAGGCTGGACTAATGACCTTTGGCATCCATGTTTCTGTGAAGTAAATGAGGGACTTAAGGCCTCCCTTGATTGTGAGTAGGTTGGGATCTCCCCAGGCTCAAGTTTGGCGCATTGCCCTGTTGCTGCCTACCCTAGGGAGTGCTGAGGCTTATTCTTTTCACACATCCTTGCTAAGCAGAGTCTCTGGTCATCGGCTTGGCTGGGCACTGAATTTCTCTCATCTGTGCCCATGTACACGTGGGATGGCTCTTGTTTGACTTGCCCTTTTAAAAACAACTTAAGCATGTTGAGGTTTCCTGTTGATCGGGGGCAGCCAGAGGCTATGACCCAACAGGGAATTGTCGGCCAATCCCTGACTCACCCAAGCTCCAGTTTTCTGTGTGTGAGCAAGCAGTGACAGCAGGCTGGCTCAAGGGCAGCTGGCTGCCTTCCTGTGGGTGGCATGGCACTCGAGCCTGTGAGGCTACCGCCCAGCTTTAAGGGCCATAGCATTAGGGTCAGGTAGGCCTTTGTAGCATGCGGTGTTGGCAAGACCCTGCTGTCTTTGAACTGAAACTGTTCGAGAAGAGCACTGAAAGTTGACAGTGGTTACCCTGGCAGACAACTAGAAAAGTGCACTGCAAGGGAAGTCTGCTCATGGTTCTTGTCAATAAGCTCACCTTTACATTTTCCTTTCTTATTTATCCTTCATTCACTGAGCACCTTCTAGTTACTGAGGATGTGTCTGTCCTCCCACCTGGAAGAGACTGTGGACTAGTAAGGAAGAGGTCTAGAGGTCTCGAGGGGGAACAGTTCCCTGATACTTATAAATGCTACATTTGGGACAGGGCTGTGCAAAGTTCTCTGAGAACTTCTCCTGGGTTATGTCCAGGAGCTTAGACATTTCACAAAGATGGCAGAGGCCACTGCCCCCTCTTGAGAGGGGCAGCATAATACTCTGTAAGTTCCTGTCCTGGCTTCCCCACTCACCAGCTGAGGGACCTTGGATGAGGTATTTAGCCTTTCTGTGGCTCACTGGTTTTCATTTGTAACGTGGAGGCAGTGATAATAAACAATAATAATTGTGTAGAGTTTTTGTGAAGACTAAATGAGTTCATAATATGTGTAAAACCAGTTATTTAGAACTCTTCCGCATATGCACCAAGACCTATATGTGGATCTAGTGCTGAGAAGTGGCTGGTGCTCATTTGAAGGGGCGCTGCCACTGGAGGGTGGAGCCGCCTGAGGAGGTGGCCTCTGCTCCACAGAGGCATCTTTGCTGACAGGGCAGAGAGGACTCTTTGTTGAGGGACCCTTCTGATGCTTTTTGAGACCTTCAGGGATCTGAATTCTGGTCAAGACAGTATGTTGTGCTGCTAACAGAAGTTTCAGGGGAGATGGGGAATTAATTGTTCAGATCCAAGGGCTCAGGTGTATATTTGGGGTGCCTCGGGAAGTAGGTGTCAGAGATGCTCTCTAGCAGCTCCTGAGAACCCAACACCAGCATTCCTTCCCAGTGCCGTGTTCCTTGAGGCTACGTTGGAATATTTATACCGTGGAGTTTGGCGCATGGTACAGATCTGTGCTTTCTCTTTCAGAGGGCAGATCGCTAAACATTTCGCAGCACACCCCTGGCCTTACTGCTTCCCTAGCTGGCAGGGGTTGCTTGTTGGGCTTCTCTCACCTGACACAGAGCTGGCCTCTGTCCCACATGGGGCTCAGGGCCTCTGGGATTGAACTGGGCAGAGAGACCCATTGAGTTTGCCTTGCGGTGGATACAGAGCTGTTCCTCTCGTTGAGGATGGCTTCAAAAGGTGTATTACTTGGAGCTTGGGTGTCCTACAGGAAAGAGATATGGAGTGCTCCAGAAATAGAACACCAGGCCTCTGGCTGTCAGGCCACTCACTGCCATGTTCTCTTCTTTTCCTGTTTTCATTTTTGCTGCTTTTAGGTCTCAGTCAGTCTCTCCACCTCCAGTCCTGTCCCCACCGAGGAGTCCCATCTACCCGCTCAGTGATAGCGAGACGTCTGCCTGCAGGTACCCAAGCCGCTCCAGCTCCCGGCTGCTCCTCAAGGACTGGCACCCCCGTGATCTTTCACCCCCAGATCCTCAAGCTCCCTCCCCAGACACTTCACCACCCGTCTGTCCCCTCAAGACCACCAGCTTCAGTGATTTGGACAGAAGCCCTTCGGTGTGCAAGAGAGAGGACCAGAAGGACGGTGTCCCGGGGGCAGCCCAGGATGTAGAGGGAGTAGCTGCTTGCCTCCCCCTTGCCCAGAGCACCCCATCCCTAGGGCCAACAACCGGCCCACGGAGCTGCTTTCTGAACCGCACCGGCACCCGTGCCCACAGCCTGGGCATCCGGGAGAAGATCTCAGCATGGGAGGGGCGCCGAGAGGCTTCGCCCAGGATGAGTGTGTGCGGGGAGAAGCGGGAGGGCTCCGGGGGCGAGTGGGCGCTCAGTGAGGGTTGTCCCAGCGTGGCGCCATCCCCCTGCAGCTCAGAAAAAGCCTTCGATTTCAAGGGCCTCCGGAGGATGAGCAGGACCTTCTCAGAGTGCTCCTACCCTGAGACCGAGGAGGAGGGAGAGGCGCTCCCTGTCCGGGACTCTTTCTATCGGCTGGAGAGACGGGCAGGCCGGGGTGAGCCCGGCGCCTTCCTCAGGGGGCATGGCAGCAGGAGAGAGAGCTCCGCAGTGCTGAGTCGGATCCAGAAAATTGAACAGGCCCTGAAGGAGCAGCCGGGCCGGGGCCTGCCCCAGCTCCCCAGCAGCTGCTACAGTGTAGACCGAGGGAGAAGGAAGACTGGGACCTTGGGCACCTTGGAGGAACCGACGGGGAGCACGAGTGTGAGCACTGGCAGCCGGGCAGGAGGAGTGGCCGGAGTTGGGGGGGAGGCAGGCCCACCCCTGGAGAGGGAAGGCAGTGGCTCCACTAAGCCAGGGACCCCTGGAAATAGCCCGAGCTCTCAGCTGCTGCCATCCAAGAGCTCCCCTGATCCCGCTGTGAACCCTGTCCCCAAACCCAAGCGCACCTTTGAATATGAGGCTGACAAGAACCCCAAGAGTAAGCCAAGCAATGGTCTACCTCCTTCGCCCACACCTGCTGCTCCACCCCCACTGCCCTCCACCCCAGCCCCACCAGTCACTCGGAGACCCAAGAAGGACCTGCGTGGTCACCGCAAGTCCCAGAGCAGGTAACGAATGCTCCTCCAGTGTCTCAACAGACGGGCACAGTGGCTTTCTTTTCAATGGAAGATGCAGAAGCAGACTGTAACTGTGGGTCGCAGCCAGGACTGCTCCCTAGGTCCTGAAGCAGTGAATAATTGTCAGGTGGTAACATGAGTTAGGTGAAAAAGAGATCACTCTACCCTTGCAGGATAACGATACATAAATGTGAGTGCGAGGGTGAAAGCAGTTCTTTCAGATGCTGTCTACTGAAGGTGTGGGCTAGATTTGGCCTTTGGGGGATAGTCGGGCTGTGTCTTGAGCCCTGTTGGAATTTCCTTCGTCCCTGTGGGAGGGAGGGGTTGGGCCACCTTCCTTTTAGATAAAAGGACTACTAGTAGGATCTTAGCCTCATGACCACCTGAAATGCCAGCATTAGAAACTTATTTCTTTGAGGGAAGCACCATCCGAATACTGCATGTTGTCATTAACATGGTAGATTGATATATTTAAGGTGATTTTCTCTTTCCTGAGGGCTTCCTGGCATTTAGGGACCCTGGCCCTAGAGGGAGAGGGGATCCTTGGATCCTGAAAGGGGAGACTGGTGGAAAAAGGAGTCAAAGAACATTCTACTGGTTTCTTGCTCATGTCTGAGATGACTTGTCCTGACACTCTCATTGGCTTCCTGGTCAGTCTCAGCACTCCTGACCCTGGACTACCACAATTATAGCTGCTGGAGTTGGGAAAAGTTGACAGGTGTCTTTTTCTCTGAATTGAGGTAGGCTGGGGGCCTGCCTCCTTGGGAGAACCTATCCCCTTCTCCCTCACTGCCTTTCTCTTCTAAACCAAAGTCAGATGGCATTTGGGTTTATTTCACTTCTTGGGATTCTTCCATTGGACCCCAATTTCAGGCTGCATCCAGCATAACCCTTCTCATATAGATAACTGGAATGAGAAAAAGTTCAGCCATGAGAAGAAAACATCAGAAAGTTTCAGATCCATGGGCCAGAAGAGCCCTTGGCTAAGGGTAATCCGATGTTTTGGTTCACCCCAGTGTGCTCACTGGCTTTTAAGTCTTTAACAACCTGCCAAGAGTGTTTGCTTTGTTCTTATTTATCCATTTTTATAAACACCCATAGAAAGCCTGCCATGCACCAAACCTTGTACTGGTTAAGGGGACACAGGGTCAAATAAGATATGGTTTTTCCATTCTTCCATTCTTGATGTGGTACAGGAGATAGATACACAAATAAATCCTAGATGCTGCTCTGTGTGATGTGAATCCCTGTCAGCGTAGGGTGCTAAAGAGACCCAAAGGAAGAGGCAGCTAAATTAGGCTGGGGAGTGATGGAAGCCTCCGTATAGAGGGGGTTGCTGAGCTAAATTTAGAAAAGCAAAAAATTTGCACTTAGCTAGATGGAAAAAGGGAGTGCAGGAGAGTACATCAGCCTGAAGGTTTTATACATACTCCCCCACACATTACATTTATACATAACATACACACACACACACACACACACACACACACACCCCATATATGGTAGGGTCACTTCACATAAGAATTAACTTCGCAAATTGAAACATCTGTGCTCTTGGGGTGGGGGGAAGACCATTCAAAAAGTGCAGGGTATTTTATTTGCCTGTTCAAACAGTGGACATATTCCCTTGAGCATGAGATGGTGAGTTTGTTTCTATTGTGTAAGGTATGAATCTTATATTTAACATACCTTATTTTTAAAAATGCATGCCAAATGTTTCTTCAGGTATTCAACAGAAGGGAAAGAAATCTGTTAAAAAGTCCGGAGAAACTGACTGTATTAGTCTTAATCAAAGACACCGTGTTGGTCTTCAATGTGGTGCCTACCTAAGGGATTTTCAAGGGTAATTTGGCTGAACATGATTTGTATCTCATTTACTGACTCAAGAACTGTATGTATATCCATGAGAGCTTCATCTCAGACCAATAGTTTCTGTGGGCCCACATTCAGGAACCACTGCACTCAACCATTGGATATTTAACTCAGTGAGAAGTCTGGGTCAGAGACAGATTTGTGACCCATCATGGTAAGAATGGTAGATTCAGCGATGGCCATCAGTATTTGGCCCCCAAAAGTACATAGTGAGAAAGAGAATCCTGAAGACAGGACTCTGAGAGACCCTGGCATTTAAAAGACAAGTAGAAAAGGTGAATCTCTCTCAAGATCCTAAAAAGTAATTGCCAAAGAGGCTATTGACTATGTCATAGAGGCGAAGGAAGGAGAGTGCCAATATAGAGTGTTCAGCTGTGTCCAGTGCTCCAGAGTAGCCAGGCAAGCTGAGAACAGAATGTGGTTTTAGGACACCATTCGTCCTTGACTTGTACCCTAAGACTCTCGTGAAGTTTTCATTAAACAAGAGAGAAAGGCTGAAATGTCTAATGGTACCCAGAAGAGGAGGGAGGTGTTAGTGGGTGGGAGGAGGTCTTTAGTCCGTGCCTCTCCTTCCCCCCCCCCCTCCCCAGGAGCCTGCTGGCAGCTGCCTTGGAGAGAGAGAGAGGATGCAGCAGGGGTCAAGTCTTAAATAATGGAGGGGAGGAGTAGAGAGTACAGGGGGCTCAAGCTGTCTGAGGTGCTAACAAGCTGTGGTTTGGAAATTTCTGCAGTAGAGGGGATGGCCATTTGCAGTATGGAAAGGAGCAGGTGACTAGCTGAAGGGAAGCTGGGTCTTGGAAGTAGCTTGACTAAAAACAGTCCTCCTAGTTCCACCTCAGAAGCACTGTGATTTCTTTGGAGGTCTCAGCCTTTTTTTTGTCCAACAACCCATCTACCACTAGCTGCTTCCCGAACCCCAAACAGCCGTAGGCATCACCCGGCCACTGTTGAGCCCTTACCCCCTGTTTAGATCAAGAGCCCTTGCCAGGATGCAGGCATGATGGGGGAGTCCAGAGGCAGAATGGGTACTCCATTCTTGTGGTACTGGCAGGTGCTTCTCAAGGATGATATGCTCCAAGCCTTGGAGGCCCAGGTCAAAAGCTGACACCCTGGAGCCAGACAGCCTGGGTGAATCCTGCCTCTTATCACTTCATCTCCCTGAGCCTCCGTCTCCTCATTCATAAAATGGCACAAGAGCTCGTAGGAATATTGTGAAGATTAATGAGGTACATGTGTGTTTGCTACAGCATCTGACACATAACACCCTTCTTAGCTGTGGGAGTTGTTACTGGCATTATTTGCAGGCACCCAGTCTGGGGCTTCTCAGACCATTTTCTCCTCATTTGAATGGTAAGTTTTGGTCTGTCTTGATGCATTGCTTGGTATCTGGTTGATGAGGAGGACCTCTGGTCTTTGCTGTTGCCCACTCCCCCAACAAGGGAGTGGAATCTAGTTTTGATGGAATGACTCCTGCTCTTGTTATCCACAGAAAATCCTTTGAGTTTGAGGATGCATCCAGTCTCCAGTCCCTGTACCCCTCTTCTCCCACTGAGAATGGTACTGAGAGCCAACCCAAGTTTGGATCCAAAAGCACTTTAGAAGAGAATGCCTATGAAGATATTGTGGGTAAGCTGTGGCTGAGGTGGTGGGGTGGCTCATCTCTGGAGGCTGCAGGACAGGAACAGGAGGGACACTCCCAGCTTCCGCTTTATTCACCATAGGCAGATTTGGCCCAGCTTCTGGAACTTCTCGAGAAAATGGGCACCAGAGGAAGCAGCTTAGCAAAGACTGAGCAGCTAAGAAATTAAAACCTGACCTTGAATGAACTGAAACCCACAGGGCTTCTGGGACCACAAGAAAAGGGAAAAACCACACCATCCTTTTTTATTTTATTTTTTTTAATTTTTAGAAGGCTTCCTTAGTTGTGTGTCCTTCCTTAGCTGTGTGTCCTTAAGCAAATCACTTTTCTGAGGCCTTTGTCTTCTCTTACGAAGTGATGATGATGATGTTAGAGTGTTGGCGATAATGGTGATAATAGTAATAATACTTCAAAGGATTATTCTTAGGACTCAATGAAATAAAATGTTTATCCACATACCTAGCACAATGCCAGGTCCTTGGTATCTCTCTCTCCTACTTTCTCTTAAAGCAAGTGGTGTCGAGAAAGCATCTGCTTGCAAACAAGCTTAGACCTCCTCAGTTTCACAGATGCTGACAGAAGACACAAGACTCTTGGATTGGAGACAAAGGACTTTATTACTCACGACACAGCAGGCAGCATGAGCTCTGTGTTCACGTGGGTTCATGCCAGGTCACATGAGCACTGTGGAGGAGGTCCAGGTAGAGGCTGTACATGCATTGGGTCTGTGTCCAGCTGAGGAGCTCCAAGCTTAAGGAACCCAGTCTTTTCAGGGAGTGGCCAGCAAATGTGCCCAACCTTTGCCCCACAAAGAGACATTATCTTTGTCCTGGTCAGAAAACAGATCTGCCTCTACCCTGGAGAGAGACACTCTCTATGTCTTCTGAGGTCATTTGTTATACGTCTGTGAAATAGTATTGCAGATAGTTCATTCTTCTTACTCACAAGTCAGAAATGTAAGGTGCTGTGGAGGATTGTCCTTCAACAACTGGGAGGACTCAGTATTGGCAAACTTGTGTTCCAGAGTCCACGAAAAACCAACAGACTGGGGTGGGGTGCATTTATTTGGGGCTTTTATTTTAACCCTGGCCTCATTCTCTTCATGGGGTACTTCAGTTTTGTTCAAGTAATGTGTGTGTGTGAGTCGGTCACTGGAGAAGAGAAGCGATGTATTTGTGCACTTGACCCCTCCTTTCTCATCTCTGTGTTAGGCCTTGAGGCTGGAGATGGTAGTCTTAATGAACACATTAGAGAGAGAAATGGCCCTGTGGAGAACCTTTCAGATTTTCCTAAGACTGGGGAATCTTTGGAAGGAGAGATCATCTATTCCCTCATTTGCTCTGAGACACCAGTTTCATCATTTTCTCTTTATGACTTGCTGGGCCAGCATTTCTGGGGAAATAGCACTGCTTTCCCCAGGAACAGAGTGTAGGATATAGCCATCCAAAATGAGGTCATAACAGGAAGACTGTGGGAGTGGGATCCCTAGAATAGAAAAAGTGTTTAGGGAGGGAGGCATTTTCCCTTAACACTGGGAAAAAGCTTTGTACACATGGTCTCCAGAGTTGAGGTCAAGAGCCCTGGGGATGGATCCGAGGCACATCCTCATCTTCCTCCCCACTCTCGTTGCAGGGTACATTCCTGTTTCCTCTAGTTGAGAAGAAATTGGAATGTATTCTTGCTGCCCGGGGCCCTTGGGAGAACCTGGTGCAGCTGCTGCAGTGGACAGAGGAGGCTCTAGTTCTGAGCTCCTGCCCCCTCCCCGCAAGACAAGCTCTGCCCACGCTGTGAGCCTCTTCTCTGAGAAGGCTCTGCAGCCTGTCTGGGCTGTCCAGGGATTTCAGGTGGGGAGATGAATGTTTTTATATCAGCTGAACTTAAATAAGAGAAAGAGATGCTTCAGACATTATAGAAATGTTTCTCCCTGTCCAGAGTTCTGTGATCCCAGGCTCTGTTTGGGCTTGTTTGGGGACCATGTCTGGTGGGGTGGAGGGAGATGAGAATTGGGGAGGGCTCTGTCCTGGGCAACAGAGTTGTTCTCTGGGCCTTCTTTGGTCAAGTTAGAAGAAGAGGAGGGAGGCAAGGATATCTGGGTCTCATCCTCCAGACTCAGGAGAGGGGTCTTTCTACCATGTTGGGATGCTGCACGAGGAGGGAAGGAAATACCAGAGCAGCGTAGATGCTTCCTGAACGGATGAGCTAGAGCTAGGGGTAAGGGCTGGGATGGGATGAGGCTGCAGTGGGGGCGTGTTCCTTAGCTGCTCACCCAGCTTCTGGATCTTTGGACCATTGTGCAGAGAGTAGGGGAGGAGTACTCAGGAGGATGTTGGAAGGAGAGCAGAGGAGTGACCCAGGCATCTGGGTTTGCTTCAGCTTTGTGGGGTAGGGGTCTGGGGGTGTTCAGCATTTGTAGCTAGTTCAGTGCCTGGATACGGCTTCCTTCTTCATATCCCCCACAACAGTGCTGACTGAATTTCTAGACCAGGGATGCTAGAGGTAAATATAAGAGAGAATATCTCTTCCTCTTAGATTCCAGTTGATCTATCCCTTTCTCCTTCCCTGGAGATAGGCCCAAGAATTTGGACACCCCCACCCCCACCCCCAGAGGCTTCACAGGGCCCTTGTTGCTGAACTGTGAATGTCAGTTTCACTTTTGTCTGGGATTGACCAGTACCTCGGACTTCCCAGGAGCCTTCTTTTCTTTTCTTGGCTTAGCCTGTGCACTGTGAGGTTAAGGTTGCTTCTGGTTCTGTTTGGATTAACCAACTCTTATGCTGCCTTGCTTGCACAGGACAGACAAAGCTTTGTTTTGGGTGTGTGATAATAGGGCTGTGGGGGGCAGGGAGCACCCGGGTTAAATCTCCACCTTGGGGACCAGCTGATTGGATTGGAGTTTCTGGTCTCTTAGAGGCTGAGGATCATTTGGCCCAGAAACTAACATGTCTTCTCTGTGAGCAATGGACTTGAACGAGGGGCCCTGGGGAATTTGTTGGCTTCCTGCCTACACCAGGCATGACGCCTGGGGACCTGGGGTGGGATATTCCGAGACAGGCTGAGGTTTATCCTGCTAATTTGCAATAGAGGGGTTCAAATATAAAGTTACTGCTTTGCCACTTCCTGGGGGCTGTTAATTCTCGCCTGTCCAATTTGACATCTGCCCCTGGAAGATGCTGCTATCCTACAAAGCCTTATAATCATTTGCATTTTGAGCCTGACACTTAAAAATGCACCCGAGGAAGCAGCTTGTTAGGGAGTTATGTGGAGTGGCCTCGGCGCCTGACCAGGGAGCCTGGACTGCATTCCTGCAGAGATTCCCACTCCCATCAGCTAGTTGGGGCTGAGGGAGAGTTTCCAGGAACTTGAGCTGGATGGGAGCTGGGGACAGGGTCAGTCAGCCTGACTGCAAAGCTTTTTGAGCAGCTTGCTCTCTCTGGCTTCTCTCATTTGTCCCCAGGCCGGAAAGTAGTAAGGAACAGAGGGTACCTAACAACACTGAGGCTGCAGCCCAGAGGTGCAGCCCAGGGGACGGTGCCTGGGCAGTTGGAGAAAGGTGTTTAGGCTTGGAGGGTGGGGAATAGTTGACCCCTAAGAGCTCCCTATGTGATGTGCTGTGTGTCATGGAGGTTGGTGGGGGGGGTGGGAGTTGGGCCTTTATCCTGGCCCTCTCTCCAATGCTTGAAGGAGGGGAAGAGGCTGAGCACCGGCAGAAACAGCTGGATGGAACTGGGAGAAGTTTTGACAAGGAAGCTACAGACCGGGGTGGGGGTGGGGGGCTACCAGGGTGTGGCCAGGGAGCTTAGGATTCTGGTAAGAGAAGTTCTCAGAAAAACACCCAGTGCTCATGCCGTTTTCTGTATGTTGGTAAATTGAACACCAATAAAAATTAATTAAAAAAAAAAAAAGAAAGAAAAGAAACAAAACCCAAATAAAAAAAATAAAAAAAAAGAGAAGTTCTCAGTGTCTGTGCACACACACACCTTTCCTCCTAACTGGTTCTTCCAGTTGTGTGTGTGGTTAATGACCAAAAGAGCTGTGGGGAGGAGTGGAGGCAGGGCTGGTTTCTTCCTTCAAGAGGATCAGTGTGATAAGTTTGGGCTCTGACAAGCCCCTTTAAAAGAGTGCAAAGCAGAAATTCTTGGCGATGCCCTTGTTCCATATCTCATCAGCGAAGCTGGGAAGGGTTGAGACCTCTGGCTTCCCCAGCTGGGCTTGATGAGATGGGGCTGCTCAGGGTCAGGCTGCTGGAGAAGAGGGCCTACCTCTTCTCCCTCTCCTCAGGCAGCCAGTGTGGATCGCCCTCAAGGTATCTGTGCATGCGGGAATGCAGGTGACAGTCTGGTGGCCTGCCAGGCTTCTTGTCTCCCTCTCTGCCCCTGCTAAATCTTCACCATGTCTCTCCACTCACCTGTAGCTTCGCCAGCCTTGCTGTAGTCCTGCTTCCCCCCACCAAGCCCGATTCCCCAGCCCTCCTCCTCTCTTGACTCTGAGCCATTGCTTTGGGATTAATTTTCTCTTAGCAGGTTCAGGTGTGGTTCTCCTCAGGGCCCGCTTGGCCTCTGCCTATTATTCCCATCCCTTGGGCATCCTTATTTCCTGGAAGGATGACTGGGAGTATGTCCACGAGACAGCTCCAAAACGGTGGCCAAGAACAGGAGAGTAGCAGGTGAACTAGGGCTGTGAGGGCCTGGCTAAGGCTGCGGAGACAGGACTTGGGCTGGGGCCAGCAGTCATTTCCTGGAGCAGTGATGAGTGGCCTGGTTCTATCAGAGAAGATTTTAAACATTGCTGAAAAAGAAAGAGGCTGGTGTTGAGGCTGAGAAGCAGGGGAAACAGGCTTTTGAGGCTTTCCTGAATTTCATTGCCAGAGGCAATATAAGAGTTGAGATCCTGGTGTTCCCAACTGTTCTCTTTCAGGTTGTCATTGATGTGCCTCAGTGTTGCATATTTGTTACTTCCTGGGCCTCAGTCTCCTGCATCTGTTTCTTGGAGCTTTGGACTTTGTATCAGTGTTCAAAGGTCTGATTCTTGGGAAAGAAAGAAGGAAGAGAGAAGGTAGGAGGGAGAGAAAGGAAGGAAGGAAGAATGGAGGAAAGAGAGTTTGCCTTGGGAGTCATGTCACGGCACTCAGAATCTGTTAAGAAGTTTAGAAACATCTATCTAAAGCAGTGATTCTGAACAGGGCAGGGGGTAATTTCATCCATCCACCCATTTGTATTTCCTTCCTTCCTTCCTTCCTTCCTTCCTTCCTTCCTTCCCTCCCGCCCTCCCTCCCTCATTCCCCCCCCCCCCAACTCCATCTATGTATGCATTTATCCATCTGCTCAAGGGACATTTGACAGTGTCTGGAGACATTTTTGGTTATTACAACTGAGGGGATGCTACTATCATCTAGTAGATTGAGGCCAGGATTGCTGCTAAGTATCCTTGGAATGCACAGAAGAGCCCACCACAAGGAGAATCATCCCAACCCCAAATGTCAGTACTTTGGAGAAACTCTGATCTAAAGGAGTTGAGACAAGGTCATCCTGTTGGTTCAGGAATGATGATAAGGACTCTGGCTGGTCATCCAGCCCAAGGAAGTTTGGATTTGATGAGCTTGGAATAAATGTTCTTTCTGCCTTTCTCTGAACAATGATGCTCTAGTCCTATTTTCCAGGATCAGGAATATTGTGTCCTGGCACTCCTGATCCTCCCACCTCATCAGTACAGGTTCTATATTGGAGAGGGACCAAGAAGTACTGAGTCTATCCTGTATCGTCCCTAAGTACCCAGAGTGGGGTAGGCTGGCTGCCAGTTTTGTTGCTTGGCTTCTTGAGGCAGGGTTGCTAGGCCGGCTCTGCTTAGTCAGGACTCTGGAATGGAGACCAGTCATCTTTATAGCATGACTGTGTTACAGGAAAACGTCTGCTCAGTTGCTGGGGACTCTGCTCAGTGCTCGGAATCACTTCATCTAGTCCTAGTTCCAAATCCTATCTTGACCCATTCTTGACTCAGACCTTCAAGAGATTTATGTTGCTCCTCTGGCAGCCCGATGAGCTGTGACAGAAATTGTCCTTCACACCTTCTCCTTCCTCCTACCTCTGTGAATTTATTTCCTAAATTCAGTGTTTCTTTCCATGGTAGTAATGAGTAGATACTCCCAGTTTAGAGGGGAATCTTGACTCTGGAAATTGAGAATTCTGTAAGCATACAGGGGTTTGTTTTTCTCCTGTGTCCCATCCTAGGAAAGCCTACACTCCCAGTGGCCTTATTTCTAGTCCTGTAGCTCTTTCTTCTGCTTGTTCCCTGAGAACTAGTATCGGGATTCCTCTGGGGTACAAGGCACATCTAGGCGTCTGTAGGGCTCAGCAGCTACCAGGCTCCATCCTGCTGCTGAACGGAGAGAAGAGGAGTGAGCCCTGTTCTCTTTATGTATGCTGCCCCCGAGCAGAGGGTAGCATACATGTTGGCCACTGGTGCCTAGGTCCCACGTCCCAGACAGAGACATTGATTTGCAGGGAGGATATGGAAAGACAAGGGAAAGGGGAGCAGAGAGCTGTATTCACTCACAGTGCCCACAGATCTGCTGCAGGATTGAGCCAGGACTGCCTGGCACCTGGTGTTCCTGGTGTGTAGGGAAGTCCAGGTATGTGTTGCAGGGAAAGGGGCAGACAGGTACGGCTGTCTGGGAAGGAGTGGGAAGGAGTCTGATGGGAAGGAGTCGCTTTGACGAGCGGGGACCATGCCTTTGACTTCCTGAGGTTGGCTGGTAGTGCCCATCTAGTGTCTCCTGCCAGGCATTTTAGGAATCAGTCCCGAGAAGCAAAAACTCCCCTCCTCCCCTCTTTGGCCCTGATGGCTATCAGTCCTGTCACACAGCCCCCATGTCACAGCAGGAGGTCTAAGTCCAAAAGGGGAGCAAAGACTGGTCTCTTCTTGCAGAAGAGACCAGTGGTGGAGGAAACAGAGTGACACCTGGAGGAAACAGAGTGACACCGTAGTGAGAGTGGTTCATGGAGCAGATCATGACTGAGCTGTCACTGCTCCACTGACCCCTGGTCTGCTGTGGGGTTACCCGTGTGCCAGATAGCAGACCTGCCCTGAAAGAATGGGTGCACAGTACAGTAAGGGAGAGGGAGGCCCGGGAGTGCTCTTTGTAGTTGGTTAGTGTCCATCCATGCCCATCCCCCAGCGTGGGTCCTCAGGGAGCATCAGTAGCAGGACAGTGTGTGACCTCTGGAAGCCTTTCCTACCTTGTGCTGTATATCTCTGGGGTTTTCACAGCAGGAGGACTGGAGCCAAGGAATGAAGCCTGGTGCTGGCTTTGTCCCCTGGCTGGGCACAGGCAGGGGTAGCTGAGCCCGTCTTGTGCAATCTCTGAATTTATAAAGCAGAGGCCAGACGAGGCTGAACTGAACAAGGGGCGGGGGGTTTGCTTCTGGACTTGGAGCCGGGATCTGTTTGTAGCCTCCCCGCTGCAGACGGGCAGCTGTATGACTCACGGCCTGAAGGGCCAGGCAGAAGGCATTCTCTCTGGTTCACAGGAATTCTGCTTGTTTATTTGTGAGTGCGTGTATTTCCTCCTTCCCTTCTCTCAGTCTCTAACGTCGCCCCTTCTGCAGGAGATCTGCCCAAGGAGAATCCATATGAGGATGTGGACTTAAAGAGCCGAAGAGCAGGACGAAAATCACAGCAATTGTCCGAAAACTCCTTGGACTCTTTGCACAGGATGTGGGGTCCTCAGGACAGGAAGTACAACAACCCACCCACTCAGGTAATGGCAGCCCCGACGTGGGCCAGTGCGAGGGCCGCAGTGGAGGCCTGTCCTACTGGGGCTCTGGTCCGCTCCCACTCCCACTCCTTCCCTCACTAGTGCTTGGCAAAGGAGGTGACCTCAGGAAAGAGCTCTGCAGGCAGGGACTTCTCCCATGTTGAAATCCTTGTGGGCAAGCAAGATGTGCTCCTGGAGCACCCCGCCCCTGTTCTTCCCTTTACTACTCGAGCTCTACGCTGCAACACTGAGGCATGAGCCCTGGCTGCCTCCTGTCTTATCATTGCTCCTGCTCCCCTTCTGTGGGCATCAGGAAGATGGGGCCCTGCTCCGAGTCTTGGTATTCCTCAGCTCTGGCCCCACTTGGGGGCCAGGCCTAGGCCCAAGAACCAGATTTGGAGAGCTAGACAGGTGTCCACCAGACCTGGAGCCACTTGTATTGGAGGAAATAAGACTGAATCTTCAAGGAATGGACTGATAGAAAGAGTCCAAGGAGACCATTAGACTTCAGCTCATTCCAGCCTTGTCCAGGCTGGACAGGAGGCAGGAGAATGGAGGCGCTCTCTCCGACCTGCCCAGGCAACTCCACTTCTCTTTGCAAATGGGACCTGGACATTTTCTAACATTGGCTGGAGAATATAGAAATGATCTGGCTTTGGAATGATGTAACATTTTTATTTTTATAAGAGATTCACCTTTCTCATGCGCTATATTCAAACAGGCTTCTGCTGAATTTGTGTGGCCAGCGTCATTGGGAAGTGGGAAGAGGACTCTGGGGGACAGGAGGAAGGAGGGCTGGCCGAAGAGCGATGAGGGACGATGCCAGATGCAGACAGTGGGTGGGAGGTGGGCTGAGTTGGCAGGGGTGCTTCCTTTCTAGCAGGGAGCAGGATCTGTGGAGAGTAAGGTGCCTGTGCAGAAGGGTGCTGGTGCAGACCCAGGGAGCAGGTCAGGGCTAGGAAGGGGCAGCAGTGGCGAAGCAGCCACCTGGCTGAGAGGCCCGCCTTGCTGGGCTTTGGGAGTGAGAACCCAAAACCCTTATGTTCTGCCTGGAAGAGGTGAGCAGGGCCAGGCTGCCATGTGGTTATAGCCCCTGCCAAAGAAGTCTTTTAGGACTGGATTGGGGGCCAGGCTGAATAAGGAGTGAAGGCTAAGCCTAGTCTCAAAACTCAGGAAGAGCCCCCAGAATTCCCTCTTGTCCTTCTCTTTCCACTCAGATGAGAGCCCAGTTTTCTTAGCCTCTGTTTTCTGTTTTCTGGCAGAGGTGGTTCAGCTTCCTTTGTGGAAGCACGTATCTCATCTAGCCCTGACCTGCTGATTAGCAGTTGAGGTCTTAGGAGAGGAAACACAGGCAGAGGGAAATTCCAGGGTGGGATTCGGGGGAGCCAACGATGCCAGCCAAGGCATCTGTGCTGAAGCCCTCTCCCACATTTTCTCCCCCATGCCAGCTCTCTCTGAAGCCCAGCAGCCAGTCCTTGCGCAGTGGGAACTGGTCAGAGAGGAAGAGCCACAGACTGCCGCGATTACCCAAGAGGCACAGCCATGACGACATGCTGCTGCTGGCTCAGCTGAGCCTGCCGTCTTCACCCTCCAGCCTCAACGAGGACAGCCTTAGCACCACCAGCGAGTTGCTGTCCAGCCGCAGGGCCCGGCGCATTCCTAAGGTAGCCTCCCTGGAGGGGCCGCCCTGGGGCTGGCTGGGCAGGTGGGTGGGCAGGTGGGCAACTCCCTCTGGTCCGTCCTTCCCTCATCTGGGGCTGCTTCCTCAGTTCTCCTTGAATGAGTTTTGGATCCCTGCACTGGCCTTTCTTTTTCATCTGGTTAAGTCCCTGTCTTATTAGCAAAGATGGATTAAGTTATTCGTGGTTGCACAGATGTTAGGGAAAGGACAGGCTAGCCTCTCCCCCCAGGGAGCACTCCATGCCATTGAGCTACCAGAAACCAATCCATCAGGAGACTCCCCATTAGTGAGTGCGAGGTGTACGTGTGCAGGTCTCTCTGTGCCTACACAAATACTTCCAGGCTTTGAAGGACCTAGGACTCCAATTTGGGTCTTCCTTTCTCTGACTTTCAGAATTGAGTTTTCAGCAATGATTTGCACACACAGGCAGTCAGACCCAAATCCCCAGCCCAAAGTGGCAGGATTTAGCCAAATGGTATTTTTAGCCTACAAACAATGCTTGGGTATATTGGGAATTTAGCTCCTTCCTGTCGTGGCCCCGGGTTATAGCCTAGAGGGAAAGGCTCCAATCCTTGTTCCTGTTATTACGTCTGAGGAGCTCTTTGTCTCTGTTGGTTCAGTGACTCTGGGGACTCAGAAGCTCCCATCCTGTGTAGTTTGATCACAGTTCCTTCCTCTGGGGAGCTAAGTTTAACATCCTTGTTTTGGGGCAGGAGACCACTTAGGGGTGAGGGAGATAGCCACCAGCCAGTCTGTACTCTGGGGCAGTGCAGCATGGAGACTAGTACTGGGCCCAGTGTGTGTGTGGAGGACAGTTCTGCTTGCACCTTGAGGGAATGAATGGACTACTAATCAGCCTTCTTAGAAGTAGGGGCAGCTGGTGTTAGGGTTGCCTCACCCTTCCTGCTTTTCTCACCCAGCTTGTCCAAAGAATTAACTCCATCTACAATGCCAAGAGGGGAAAGAAGAGGTTAAAAAAGCTGTCTATGTCCAGCATTGAGACAGCATCACTAAGAGGTAGGCCTTGATGTCTGACCTGGTTCAGGTGTCTGGGGCCCTTGGGCAGTAGGAATGGGGAGAGGCACAGACTAGCCTCAGTTTACCCTTCTGTGGGCCAATCATAGGATCCTCCTGCCTTCTAGGAGAGGAGAGTCCTCTCAAGAAGTGGCACATGGAAGGGGAGGGCCAAAGAGGGAAGGGAGCCTGAGCTGTGAGGCCCTGATTAAGGAGGTGGGTGTGGGAATCTGCTTCTGGCAAAAGGAAAGGCCAGACTTACTGAGCACTGTGGTCTGTTTCCCATTTCAAATCTTGGCATCCTAGAGGCAGGCCCTATGATCCAGGCCTGTAGGCCTCACTGCTGGCTCAGCCTCCTGCTCCGGCCTTTAGCAGCTTCCCCCAGATCAGAAGTGGATGGATAGGGGTTTGTATAGTAATTAGCGCCTATGGTTTGAGCTCAGAGGGACCTTGGGCCCATGGGGGCCCAGAAGAGTTATGATCCATCCCTGGTGAGGAGACCTGGGAGGGGGGCACAAGAAATGTTGGGTGTGGGGCAGTGGCTCAGCAAGCATGCACTCCTGCTGTTACTTTTCCAGATGAGAATAGTGAGAGCGAGAGCGACTCTGACGACAGGTTCAAAGGTGAGGCGTGGCTCCCCAAGAGCACGGAACCCCTTCCCGGCCCTGGCTGTGGAGTTACCCCCTTCCTCTGCACATATAGTTCCAGTGTCCCCCATTGGCCTGCTCTGGAGAGGCAACAGGCAGGCGGGATAGCAGGCGATAGAGCAAGGAGCTGTAGGGGAATCCCCTCCTACTACATGCAGGGCAGCCTTGTGCAGGTTGGACTCACATGTCCCCCCCTCATTTGGACTTCCCCAAGGTGTTGTCCATGAGAATTGGGGGTTAGACTTGCCTGGTAAATGCTGCGAATCTGACAGGCCAGAGGTGGGTTTAGAAGATCACAAGTACCTCTTCTGGTTGTGAGAAATGTGCCACAGTCTGAGGAAACTGGTCCTCTGGAGGCCCTGAGGCCACTTACCCCCCATATCTCTAGAAAGGAGGACTGACCCCCTCCCTGAAAAGGTTTTGGGAACTTCCCATTCCAGCAGCCTTGGATAAATCTGTTGCTTCTCTACTGGGAAACCTACAGACTTTCCTGGATGGTTAACGTATGTGGGAGCTGGCTCCCTCCTTCCTTCTTCCACCAGTCCCCCAGGCAAGTGGGCAAATGGCCTTTGGGCCTGGGACAGGGACAATGAATCCAAGTCCAGGGATTCTGAGAGAGGCCCAGGATAAAGCCTTTGTGGAGGTTCTTATCTTCTCCTCCTGTTGGTACTACACAGGGGTAGGTGGGTGCCAGGCATCCATGTCTGGGTTTACCTGGCTTAGACAGTCCTGTCAGCCCCAGCCCAGCCTCCAGAAGCTCCTAGAAGGCCCAGTGCAGTAGCTTCCTGTGGCAGGGTAGAGCCTTCTCACAGGTGTAGACACCTTGCTCTTGCCACGTCAACCCCCAACCCAGCTGGGACCGGGCTTCAGCACTCAGAGGTGGTCCACAGTGGCAGAGCCTGAGACTGGGTGGAGGGAGGCTAATCTGGGGTCCGTGCAGATTCAGCCTGCCTGTCCCCTGACCTATGACCTGCCCCCAGCCCACACGCAGCGCCTGGTCCACATCCAGTCGATGTTGAAGCGTGCACCCAGCTATCGGACCCTGGAGCTGGAACTGCTCGAGTGGCAGGAGCGAGAGCTTTTTGAATACTTTGTGGTGGTGTCCCTCAAGAAGAAGCCATCTCGAAACACCTACCTCCCTGAAGTCTCCTACCAGTTTCCCAAGGTGAGGCCATCTTTCCCCATCCCACCCCTCCTCTGGCACATTCTGTCTGCCTGGCCCATTTGTGGAGCAAGAGAGATCCTTTACCTGCCACAGCCACTCACCTAGCTGTGGCAGCCTTGAGCTTGATGCCTGCTGGTTAGCAGGGAAGAAAGGGTTGGCTTCAGGGGCATGGGTTTGGGCCAGGGCTTATTCACAGAACGCCTCCCAGTAGGCTTAGAATAAAACCCAAATTGTTTATAAGGATGGCAATGGGCCTGCAGGAGGGCCCCCAGGTACTTCTACTTTTTTTTTTTCTCTTTTTTTAACAACTTTTTTTTGAGACCTGAGTCATATACTTTATAATTCAGCTATTTAAAGCGTACAATTCAATGACTTTAGTATATTCAGAGTTGTACAATCAATGTTAGAATGTTTTTAAAAAGGATTTTATTGGGGATCCCTGGGTGGCTCAGTGGTTTAGCGCCGCCTTCAGCCCAGGGTGTGATCTTGGAGACCCGGGATCGAGTCCCACATCAGGCTCCCTGCATGGAGCCTGCTTCTCCCTCTGCCTGTGTCTCTGCCTCTCACTCTCTCTGTGTCTCTCATGAATAAATAAATAAAATCTTTTTTTAAAAAAGGATTTATTTTCTAGAGAGAGTGTGCATGCAAGCAAGCAAGGGGAAGAACAGAGGGGAAGCCAGAGGGAGAGGGAGAGAGAATCTGAAGCAGACTCCATACTCAGCGTGGAGTCCGACACGGGGCTCAGTCTCATGACCATGAGATCATGACCAAGAGTCAGACGCTTAACTGACTGAGCCACTGAGGTGCCCCTAGAACATTTTTATCACCCAAAAGGAAACCCTGTACCCCGTTGGCTGTCACTCCCCATCCCCCCTCCTGCCTTCCCTCTTACCGCACTTTCCCTGCCCATCACCAGCCAGCCAACCTGGCCTCCTTGCTCTCTGCCTCTGCCTGGAATGTTCTTTCTTCAGCTCTGCACATGGCTGCCAGCTCTTTTTCATTCCTCGTTCTCTGCCCAGATAGTACCTCTTCCAGGAGATCTTTCCAGATACCTAAAGTATCCCTCCCCCTGCCCAGTTCTCTGTCATAGCACCCTGTTTATTCCCTTTGTGGTACCGTTGGAGATTTTGTTGTTGATTGTCTCACTCTCCTGACCAGAATGTGCAGGGACAGGGACCTCGCCCACTTTGTTTTCCATCAGCAGCCGCAGCGCATGACACAGGGCCAGGTGCCACATAGAAAGCACTCATTTGGCACATACTCAATGAATAAATGATGACTCAGCTCACACCCAGGCCTCTCTGTAAGAATCCAGAATGCGGACAGGATTGCTGAGAAGCATGCCAGTTGGTCGGATGCCATCTAGAGCTCTCAGGGGAGGAGATGCTTCTCAGCTACCCCCTCCCACCCCCAGAATCCATGTCTTCTCTCGTCTATTTCTTCCCATATTCCTCTCCCTGCAGCTGGACCGACCCACCAAGCAGATGCGGGAGGCAGAGGAGAGGCTCAAGGCCATTCCCCAGTTTTGCTTCCCTGATGCCAAGGACTGGCTTCCTGTGTCAGAGTATAGCAGGTGAGGCCTGGCCTGGTCTGGCTGGAGGCAGGAAGAGGGCATAGCTCCTTTACTCTCACAGCGGGAGCAACTGCATGGGACACACCCCAGTCTCTGCCTCTGCTTTTACAGCAACCTAGCCCTTCACCTCCTCCCTGGGAGGGATTCCCTCTCCTCGGGTGCTGTTTCCTGGGTTCTCTGATCCTTCTCTGATGCCAGACCCCTCCCCGTTCCAGTGAGACTTTCTCTTTCATGCTGACTGGGGAAGACGGCAGCAGACGCTTTGGCTACTGCAGGCGCTTACTGGTGAGTAGGGCCACTCAGTCTTTGGGGGGCTGGGCTGCAGAGCGTGTGAGTGTGTGTATGTGTGGGCGCACCTGCACTTTAACTCTAGCTTGTGTGAGATTCTACATTCTGCTTCCTTGTATGCTCTTTGAGGCCACCCTGACACATATACACGCACACATGCACACACGCGTGCACACACACACACACACACAGTTAAGGCACTCCTGGGATGGCAGGACTTAGAGTGACCCCTCTGATCAGGCCCCAGGATCTAAGATAATCTGCAATGAGAGGAGAGAGTGGATCATCTTCTACTGGGCTGTCATATGTGTTTAACTTTCCTACACGTTTTCATCTCATTCGTTTCTCTCGGACTTCTGGGCTCTGGTTGCTGATGCTGGATTGCAGGATCATATCACCCCAGCAGTACGTGTGTGCATCAGACAGGGGTAGAGGCCAGCCTTCCTCATGCCCTAGCCAGCTATGTAAAGGGGCATCCTGTCTGTGGTCTGCTAGTGTTGGAGGCTGAGGAGGGGCTGAGCAGTACCTTTTATGGGATTCTGGAAGACAGGCCTTGAACAGAGGGGAGTGGGAGGGTTTTGAAAATCTAAGCCATGTTATATAGAGAGGAGCCCTTCCTCATCTCCCTACCACTAGTCCTGGGCAATAGATTGAGGTAAGGTAAAGAGAGAGTCCTATTGCACTCTCCCCTGGAGTTCACTTGGGATGTTGTTGGTTTGGGGTGTGAGCAGTGTTTCAGGGCTCCCATGCCTTAGTGGGACAAGGACTCACTAGATGCCAGTCTAGGGACAGATGAAGCAGATCCTAGCTAGGCAAGGGTCATAGCAGGGATCCCAAATGAAGGATTCTGGGCCATTCATTCATTCATTCATTCATTCATTCTGAAACCCATACCATACTCCTATTTAGGGTCAGGCAACATGTTAAAGGCACATAAAGAGGAGTTAGACATGAATCCAATCCAATCCTCAAGGAATTTTCGATAGTCTAGTAGAGGAGGTTGGGCTTTGGATGTAGAAGGGAAAGCAAAGGGAATAAACTATTATTTAGGACGTATTATGTTCCAGGCTGGATGCTTTTAAGTATGTCATCTTCTTTAATCCTTGTAATGGTTTATGGAGTATTACTATGTCTGTTCTTTCTATAGAGTAAGAAACTAAGACTTGGATCACACAGCCAGTGAGAGACAGAGCCAGGATTGACTCTTAAGTTCTTTAACACCAAGTCTCATGGTGTTGGATCACCCCAAAGAGTAGTCTGGAGAGGAGGAATATTTGGATATTGAATGCCCAGGGAGTAGGGCCAAGGGAACATGGAGCAGGACGGACGCCAGGTGGAGAGCCAGGCAGAGGCCAGCAGCCCCCAGGTTAACCTGGGCCCAGAGAGGAGCATTCTGAAGGCTGGCGTTGCAGGAACAGTGATGGAACAGAGCTGCTCCTTTGCAGCGGGCCTGCTGCCCCCAGGGAAGAGCATGTTTGTCCTGGCGTGCTTGGAGAGGGCCTGGGCTGGGCCCCTGCCAAGGGGGCTGGCACTAGCTCGGCATTCCTGCAGATTGGACACAATGATTCTAACCCAAATCCCACATACTTGATTTAATCACTTGGGGCTTTAGGGGAGGCGGGGGAGAGGGAAAGAGAGAGGAGTGAGTTTCAGGCCTAATATGGACAAAACAGCCTTCTCTTTAGATCTGTGACGTGTGGCCAGCAGGTTTGGAAACTGAAATAGACCCATCTGCATTTGCTTAGCAGCCTGCATGAGGGGCCAGCACCTGCTGCTCTGCTCCCTCCCTACTCGGCCTTGCCAGGCACTCAGGCATCGGAGCCAGAGGCAGCCACAGGGCCCTGCCAGCCCCTGGCTGGAGAAGTAGACTCCTGTGGACTCACCCCAACCCGCATTTGGGGGCTCCAGGCCTGGGGAGCTCTCAGTGCACATCTCCTCCAGCCACTCACCTTTTCAATGCCCCTTCTCCTCTGTTCTGCGCTCCTAGCAAACCTCTGGTCTGTGTCTTTGCCTCCTTTTATCTTCTGTCCTGTTGGCAGGCAGCAGACTCTACCTGTAAGACAGCACATCAGAGTCCAAAACAGAGTCCTAGCTCCACGACTTTTAGATGCATGCCCTTGGGCAATGTCTTAATATTTTTGTGACTCAGTTTACTCACCTGTAAAATGCAGATGATAGTGTCTGTGCCTATCTCAGGCCGTTTGCAAAGTACCAAGCCCAGGACTCAGATATGATAAATATTCAATAAATAGTAGTTTGCTGTCCCTCTCTGTGTTCATTCTGTCTTACTAGAATGGGGTGGATCGAGGAAGGGAGACAAGGGGAACCTAGAATGGGAATGTTTTATAGAATGTCCCCTGTGAGTGACAGACTCCATGGCTTGCTCCAAGGAATGTGCACAAGGCCCTCTCGTTACCATTGCATCCCCTGGATTCCCAGCTTTAGCCATGTAAATCCACAAATCACCCTATAGCTTCTGCCTCTTTTGCCAGCCTCTGTCAGCATCCTCCTGGGAGGAGCTTGGCAGGAGCCTGGCACCTCGGGCGGGAAGACCCAGCAGAGGCTGACACCTGCCCCTGAAGAGTATCAGCCTTTCCTCTGGGGGGCCTGGTTGAGTTGCGATGTAGAAGGGGCTTGGAGTTGTCCACTAGAAGATCAGTCCTTAGTCCTCAGTTCCCAAGGAAGAGGAGCCAGGTGTGGTAATCATGCATTCTCTGTATCTGTCTGTTTCTCCTCTACCTCTTCCTGACCCAGCCAAGTGGGAAAGGGCCCCGGTTGCCAGAGGTATACTGTGTCATCAGCCGCCTTGGCTGCTTCGGCTTGTTTTCCAAGGTAAGAGGGCTCTGGCTTACTTCCCTCCCCTTTTTCCCAGCTGACAGCTCCCTTAGGATTATCTGTAGCCTGCTTAGATGAGAAAACCACCTGTGCGCACAAACGAGCAAGCGGGTGTGAGAGAGAGAATGCAAGAGCAAGTACAGGGAGCTCTTGGACTCCCTCCTATTCCCAAGCCTGACTCCCCATCTGGCCAGCTGGCAACTCCCCAACTCCTGCACCAGCATGGTCCGCCAATGTCACAGTCTACTCTGGGCCATGGGCAGAGCCAGAGTCCTTGGGGACAGAGACACCAGACCCCCTTGGAGAAGCCAAGTGCCCAGGGACCCAGCTCTCAACTAATGTTTCCTTTGCCCAGCTCCTGGGTGTGAGGCAAGGACGAGTTAGAGAGCAGAGCAGTCATCGAGTGCCAAGGGAAGCAGGCAGGGTAGAATGTAAAGCTGCTGGTGGGACAGTCCTCCTGTCCCCCTTGACCCTTGTTGGTCAGAGGCTAGGCCACCCTCTTCTTTGCCCAGGAGGGTAGGGAAGGGCAGTGCCCTGACACCCTTCCTCTTTGGGCTGCTGGTGGTGGGCACAGGTCCTAGATGAGGTGGAACGCCGGCGTGGGATCTCTGCTGCCTTGGTCTATCCCTTCATGAGAAGTCTAATGGAATCGCCCTTCCCTGCCCCTGGGAAAACCATCAAAGTGAAGACCTTTCTTCCAGGTGCTGGCAATGAGGTAGGGATTTCTGCTGCCTCTTCCCTCAGACTATGGATGGGGATTGGAGGAATGCCTGCCTCGCCAAGGCTGCAGCCCCTGGGAGGGGCAGAGCACGGCCCCTTCCTTGCTCACCATGTGTGTGTAGCTAATCAGTAGGGACTGGAAAAGCGAATGATAGAACTGTAACGGGGGCCCAACTCCCTGCAGCTCCTGGGGGGCCTTCCCTGACCCGCTTGGACTTAGCTGCTTTCCACCTGCCCTCCTTCATTCATTCATCGGGTATTTCCCAACAGTACTCACAGTCAGTCAGGGATGGCACCAGACCCCTGAGCAGGCATGAAGTTGCAGTGGGCCACAGCTGTTTTGTGGAGTTCACGATCTAGTGGGAGCAACCAATATTAAATACATATGTCTGCTTCTAAGTCGATAATTCCTAAATGCTTCAAGTGCCAGGTGTAGGCACGGGAATGAGAACATGAAACAGGGGATCTGCTTTAGGTTCGGGCCCCAGGAAGGTCTCCTCTGAGGAAGTGACTAGGGTTGAGTAGAGTCAGCTCAATGAAGAGGGGAGAGAGACTGAAAGAGGAGGGTTTAGATGGGAAACCGTTATTCCAGGTAGAGAGAGAACATGGCATAGTGACAAGCAGCTGAAGAAAGGCGACGATGGTTGAAAGGGGAGTGAAGCATGGTAGACAGCAAGGGCCACATCACGGTATGCCTGCTAGGCCAAGGTAAGGATTGTGGAGTTTATCTAAAGCAGGGTTAGAAGATGGGAGATGTAGTTTTAAAAACTCACTTGGACTGCTGTGGTGAAAACAGGGAGACTGGCTAGGCTCTCCTGCAGTAGTACAGGCAGGAGATGATAGTAGCTTGGATTAAGGTGTGCTGGGAAAGGTGAGGAGAAGTAGGTGGATTTGAGATGTAGTTTATTTATTTTATTTATTTTTTTAAATCTTTTTTTTAAAGATTTTAATTATTTATTCATGAGAGACAGAGAGGGAGGGGGGTAAAGACACAGGCGGATGGAGAAGCAGGCTCCATGCAGGAAGCCTGATGTGGGACTTGATCCTGGGACTCCAGGATCATGCCCTGGGCTGAAGGCAGGCGCTAAACTGCTGAGCCACCCAGGAGTCCCAGAGATGTAGTTTAGATAGAGGATCAGAAGCACTTTGTGTTGAGTGGAAATATGGAATAAGTGTTCGGGAGATTTTAGGGCTGGCTCCTAGCTTTCTGGCTTGAGCAATAGGATAGCTGCTGGAGCGCTGCCTGTAGAGGGAGCAGGCTCTGAGGAGGAGGTGGGGGAGGCGGATTTTGTATGTGTTATGTTTAAGATACCTGTGTGGCACCCAGGAGAAGACATGTAGTAGCAAAAGTGTAGCTGGGGAAGAGAAAAGAGCCTGGACCCAGTCCTCCTTGGACCTGGGGAACTCCAACATTGGAGGATCTTGCAGAAGAGGAGTAGCAACCCTCAGGAGTGAGAAGACAGAGGAATAGCAGGCTGTGGCTTGGAAGGCAAGGAAGGGGGCATTTTAAGAAGGAAGGGGTGATCAGGTGAGGTCAGAGTGAGAAACGGTAAGATGCCTTGGCAAGAGCGGATCTCAGTGGAGCGGGGACCAAGGTCCCCAGATACCTGAGTGGAGTGAGTTGAGAAGTGAATAGGGGTGAGAAAGTAGAAACAGCCTGTATGGACTTCTCTTCCAGAGCCTTGGTTGTGAAGAGAGCTAGGGAAAGGGGCAGTGGTTGAGAGGAGGGAGTTTGCTGAAGGTGATTGTCTGAAGGCTGGTGGGAGTGGTCTAGCCGAGGGTGAAAGAAGCAGGAGAGGGAGCGGAGGAGAGTCAGACGGTGGTCCAGCAGGCAGCAGGGTGTGGGATCCAGGGAGGGACTGGTTTCTGTTGGGAGAGACGGGCAGTTCCTTGTGTGATGGCAAGGAAGGGCCAGGGCTTCTCATCTGATAGCTTTGGCTTTCTCAAAATGGAAAAGAAGGTCATCCTCTGAGAGTGGGAGGTTGGTGCTGGGTTTTAGGAGAGGGAAGAAGAAAGGACTTGGTTGTGGCCGAGAGAGGGAGAGGGTCTGACTAAGGGGGCACTGGGGGTGCTGACATTGGCATGGTTGCCATTTCTGGGCTTTCTCTTGGTCTCTCGTCTCCCACCCTCCTTTGGAGGGACTTTAGTCTGCTTGAGAGGCCTGGTGCATGAGGGCTGGCCCTGCCTGAAAGCCCAGCAGCAACCTGGGGGCTCTTCGGGATGGCCCCACCCTCACCAGCCTCACTTCTCCTCACTCTGACTTGAATTACTTGCTCTCCTGGAACCCTGCTTCCTTTTGCCCCGAAGACTTTCCCCTTCTCTCCTCGGACAGCCCAAATGAAGCATCTTGTGCTCCAAGCCTCTGCCCCAGCCCCTCCCCGCCTCAGCTGGGGTTGCTGTCCTTCCTCTATGTGCTCGTGGCCCCCTGTGCAGATGTGAATCGTGGCTTCCCTGCCTGACATCAGTCTCACAGCTGTGGTTGCTTAGACTCAGGCAGCCCCACTGGACTGCGATCCTTGAGGGCAGGGATGAATGCAACGAGGCCCAAGTCTCACAGGCTGCTTCTGTGAATTCTCATACCTAAAGGGAGCCTGGACCCCAAGGGTAATAGGCATGTGGTGCTGTGCTGCAGAGCAGAGCCTGGTGGACTGCGGGCAGCCTGTTGGAGGTGGCGGGGTGTGAGGGAGCATCACTGTGACTTCTGGGGGCAAGGATGGGAGGGGGGACAGAGGCCTTTTGTGTCATTGTGGTATGGGTTTCCTTCAGGCCACATTCACTGAGTGTTTTGTGTGCACAGAGTACTGTGCTCATCACTGGGCCTTCTAGGAGTTTCCCACCAATGGCTGGGAAAGATAGTGTACACTGACTGTTAGGGCAACTTGTACCCATTTTGCTGCTTCTCCAGGAGCCAGAGGGATGAGTATTGAGCTAGGAGTTTGAACTTCTCTTACTTAAACTCTGAGGAATAAGTGAGATGATGTGGAGTAAAAGCCCCCAGAAAAGAACTCTAGGTAGGCTCCGATGACAGCTGCTTCGGGATGGCCTGAGCATCAGCAGTACCTCCTGCTCTCACTGCTACGGTCAGTTGCTACCCTTCACCCTCAGGACTGCCCCGGGGAAGTGGCTTTTGTGCCATAGCGCTGACCTTGGGAGTGGCCTTGCCACCCCTTTGGAGGGAGCACGGCTAGATCTGGCCCTGATAAAGTCCTGCGTCCTGGCACGGCTGTGGACTAGCCAGCCCTTTCCTTGTGTTTTCCTTGTCCCTGGCACAGAGATTAGACAGGCTGACAGAGATAGAGGTCAGAATGGTAGGACAAACACAACCTCTGGAAGGAAGCTCGAGCAGGAAAGGGAGAGGACACGGCAACAAGGGCACTGGCGTTGCCTCTCGAGAGATGGCAGTCAAGGGATACGGAGATGCTGCTCTTCCTATGGCCTGGGGAGCAGCAGTTATTTGTGGGGTCTGGTCAGTATGGGTGCCAAGACCTTTGCCCCGGGGAGATGGGCCAGGGGGCAGGGAGTACCCCATAGGCAAGCTGTGTGGTCTCCTCACCCTTGTGATGCAGATGGCTCATCGACTGCTTCCTTCTAGAGCCTCCCCCACATTCTGGTTACTCCTCTCACTCGTAGCCTAGGTGTCTGAGTGCTGTGGGCACAGGGCTGTGGTCTGAGGGGAGAGGGAGCCTGGGTCTCACAGCTGTGTAGGGTAGATTAGAAACCTGGGAAAGAGAGGGTGGGGAGAGAAGCCTATGGCCCGCCTGTCACTGTGTGTGGGACCCAGCAGTGATACCCATTTCGCCTGTCTTGACCCACTTCCCCCCTCGCTCTCCTGCAGGTGTTAGAGCTGCGGCGGCCTATGGATTCCCGACTGGAGCATGTGGACTTCGAGTGCCTTTTTACCTGCCTCAGTGTGCGCCAGCTCATCCGAATCTTTGCCTCGCTGCTGCTGGAGCGCCGGGTCATTTTTGTGGCAGATAAGCTCAGGTAAGGCCCAGCGGGGCAAGGTGAGGAGGGGGGAAGGCACGTCCACTAATTAGTCTGACATGTATTTATGAGCCCTGGTATGTGCCAGCTCCTGTAGTATTGGTGTGACAGGACTGAGAACCCAAGGGAGGACTTGGCCTGAAGGAAGACATGGGACATTTCTTCTTTCACTCCAACCGAGAGTGTGCAGATGCAAATATGTTGATGTGGAGAAAGGTGGAGTAAGATTTCTGGCTGATGGCTGCACTTCCTCTGGAGGGGGAGGCAAGGCCATCTGTGGGATGTTGAGTTCGAGGAGAGTGATGAACTCTAGGCAGAGCCACGTAAGGAAGGGGCAAGAGCACTGACTAGGGGTCAGAGGAGCACTGAGCCCCCAGGGAGGAGCCAGTCTGGGTATCACCTGGGGAAGGCACTGGGAGACTTGTGGAGAAGGACAAGGTGAGGCATTGAGGGTGCCGGGAGGAGACTGGTTGTGGGAACCTTGGCCAATCAAACTAGGAGAGGGAAAAGATGTCCAGGGACAGGAGGTGCCCATGAGGTACGGGAGCTGGTGTAAGAGGAATGAGAAAATCGCTGGCTGGATCACAAGTCTTGGTCCAAAACGTTGGCATTTATGACTTTAGAGGAGTCCCAGATGCCAAGATCTGGTTGTGGCTGTGAGAAGGGGGTAGAAGGGTCACAGAGCATGAGGTGTTGTGGGAGGTGTCGAGCTCTACTAGGCAGTCAAGATTTAAAAGAAAATGTCTCAGTCTCTTCAGGAAAATACCAGACTGGGTGGCTCGTAAGCAATAGAAATGTATTTCTCACAGTTCCAAAGGCTGGACATCCAAGATCAGGGTGCCAGCATGGATACATTCTGGTGAGGGCCCACTTCCTGGTTCATAGCCAGTGCCTTCTCGCTGTGGTGGAAGGGGTGAGCAGGTCGGAGGATCTGTTTCTTTTCTTTTCTTTTTTTTTAACATTTTATTTATTTATTCATGAGAGACACACAAAGAGAGGCAGAGACATAGGCAGAGGGAGAAGTAGGCTCCCTCCTGGCAGCCCGACGCGGAACACGATCCCAGACCCTGGGATCACACCCTGAGCCAAAGGCAGACAGAAACCCTCAACCACTGAGCCACCCAGGTGTCCCTCGGAGGATCTGTTTCATAAGAGCATGAATCCCATTTACAAGGGCCCCACCTTCATGACCTAAGAATCTCCCAAAGGCCACACGTCCTACTTGGGGTTTAGGATTTCAAGATAGGAATTTTGGAGGGCACGAGTATTTAAACTGTAGCATGGAGTATGTGTGGGGGGTGGATAGGCAGGTAGAGGATGAGCTCTTGGCAACATGTATATTTTTTTGGTCAAAGACTCCATCACAGGAAGAAGTGGTTTCTTTCAAGTGGTAGAATTAATTCAGTCATGTGGACATTCATTAGCCTGGCTGCTGTGTGCCAGGTGCTGATAGGAGGGGCAGAAAAGGAAAATCCTCTTTCAGGTTGGTCCTCAAAAGGCCCAGGCTCCCTGGAGTCTTTCTTTCTGTGTGAGGGGCTACTGAGAGGAGCAGAAGGTGACTCCTGAATGCTCTCACAGAGCACTGGGGTGGAATACCAGGCCCATCCTTGGCCAAGGAGAAGGAAGAGGAAGAAATGCCAAGGCTGCTTTTTCCAGAGAAGGCCAGCTTTAGAAATGAAAAGGGCCCCTTACTTCCCACCCCAGCCTCAATGTTTCTGTATCCCACAGTTCTGTGTATCTTGTGCTTCCTCAGGAAGGGGCCGAGCCTGGCAGCTGGAACCCGCCAGGTACAGCAGCTTCATGAGGCCCGTCTGCTGCCTCTCCTCCACCCGTGTTCACCATCCATCAGCAAGTGTGGCTCTGGTCTGACCAGACCATGGTGTCCCTACCAAAGCCTAAACCCTGAGGTTCCTTTTCTGGAAGGTTCCATTCCCTCACTCCTCTTTGCTACCCCCACCCATAGGCCAGCTCCAATAGGTCCCTTGATACAGCTGAGCACACTCTTGCACCACTCTGGAAAAAAAGTACCCCAGGGCTGTGTTCTTTGCTGGGCTTAGCATTCAAGTTCTGCCTCTTGTGGATCTTAGAAAAGATATCCACCCTGCTCAGGATCTGCCTGTGACTGGAGAGGGGCAGGGTGGGCACTTCAGTGATGGCACACAGGCCTGGACTGGGTCAGGGCTCTGCGAGTCTGGCCAGCCCATGTTCTGTTGCTCACGTTAGGTTGTCCACAAATCCCTTTGTCTCTCTAGGTCTAGCTTTGATGCCTGTGGGGAGTGCACCGTATATGTGTACAGGCTCTGCATTGACAGCCCTAGGGGTTATACAAAACTTCCTGTCTCCAAACAGCCAGGCCCATTGGAGGGGAAGGTGGAGATCAGTGTGTCCCTCAACCCTGAGACAGCCCTTTTCCAGATATTTTCCAGATGGCTGTCCTCTCAGTGTGGGGAGCTGCTGTTCCAGGGGAAGGGCTGTCAGAGCCAGGACATCTGTGTCTTTGCCTTAAGGCCCAGAACTATCTTAGGTGTCCATAGGGTGGCAGGACAGAAAGGGGGTTTGCTTCTGACATGGATTAAAACCATGTTCTCTGGCTGGTGGGGCATTAGTCAGGAAAGGGGGAGAATCCCTGCTGGAGCCGATCTAATAAAGTCTCCTATGGCTAATAGATGGGACCAATAGAGGCAGAGGGTCAGAGTGGGAAAGTTGAGCTTAAAACTAAACTTGACTATGGGCCCTGCTCCTCATCTGTAATATGGCCCCTAGGAGAGGGCCGTTGATTCTCCTCCCAACAGATGGGTTGTCCAAGCCGGGTGTGCCACCTGTTTGCCAGTGCCTCACACTGCCCTCAACACACGTGGGGAGTCTACATTCACTTCTGCACCTTCTAACCAGCACCCTAGAGGTCCTCCTCCCCTCTTGCACCGGTCATTCTGCCCAGATAGCCGGCACTGTAGTGCTGCTGGGTCTAGAGGCCTGGAGCCTCCTCTAGGCTGAGACACAGATGACCCCACTGAGACCTGAGGCTGTTTTTTGGAGCCTGAGAATAAATATGGGAGTGGGCACTTTTTTCAGCTTGATAGGAATGGTGCCAGGCTCCTCACCTTGGTCAGTGGTCCTTAGACCACTTTTGGGGAAATTACAGAGAGGAAAGGTTGGATAGAGGCTCAGAGTAATCAAGTCACACTGGGCTGGGACACAACTGGTTGTGTCCCAGGTCAGCCATTTATGAAACTGACCCTTCGTATCTGTGGCCCCAGCTATAAGATGTAGAATCGATAAGACGACCTCTGAGGGCCTTTCAGCTCTTACACACTACAAATTTGTGATCAGCTCTTGCTCACCTTACCTTCATATTTCCTGGCTTGAGCTGATGCTTCCCCACTAGGTTAGGCCTGTCTGTGCATGAGGGTGGCCCTTGGGGGTACATATGTGAGTTGTTTGTGAGTTAAAGTGTTGCTGTGTACCTTCATGTCTGTTCCTAGGTTGAGTCCCAAAGAAGGTTGGTACTAATGTCCTTGAGGCCCTGAGCAGTGGGAATGTGGGGGCTTCACCAGTCTGCAGGGTCAGATCCAGACCTGAACTCCAATAGCACTTTTGTTGTACTGGGAGGTGTAACCTATAAAAGGATGTTCTGAGGCCTCAGGGCTCTTACACCCCTTCCCCAGAGGTGCTGGGCCTGGGCTCAGGTGCTTTGTCTCTATCTATCTACCAGTACCCTTTCCAGCTGCTCCCATGCTGTGGTGGCCTTGCTCTACCCCTTCTCCTGGCAGCACACGTTCATTCCTGTCCTTCCGGCCTCCATGATTGACATCGTCTGCTGTCCCACACCCTTCCTGGTTGGCCTGCTCTCCAGCTCCCTCCCCAAACTGAAGGAGCTGCCTGTGGAGGAGGTGAGCCATTATCTGGGGGAACCAGGGGGGTGAGGGGTAGAAGAAGGAAGGAGGAATAGGTACTCCCGGGAGGCAGGGCCAGAGGGGGAAAGGAATGGACAAAGACCACTGGGATCTTCTCACTTATGGCCCCTGGGCCTCTCTACCCAGCTCTTACATTTTTCCCTGGGGGCTCTATGCCTGGGTAAGATTATTCCTGTTGTCTGACTCTGGGAATCAAGGAAATGTGGAGGCCTAGGGAGGTCACTGATGAACTAGATGTAGAAGAACAAGAAGCTGTAGCAGGTAAGGGCTCACCTCCTGCACCACTGCCACTAATGACTCTTTCTTGCAGGCACTGATGGTGAATCTAGGATCTGACCGATTCATCCGACAGGTAAGAGCAGGGCAGGACATCACAGAATATGGCCTGCCCTAGAGTAGGTACTTGTTCGATGCAGGCTCTGGAGCACCCGACACTATTATACACATTGCTCAACCTTCATAGTTGGTTTGGTGAGCTCTCTGGTTTCCATATTCACAAATAGACAAAGTTGGGGAGAAACTGATCTAAGAAGCCTGGACCCCAGCATGTTCTGCCTTTCTGCTTGGGATCATCTGTTGGGAGTGTAAAGAACACAGCCTGGAAGTCTGAACACTTGAGGTCTGGCTCTGCCACCTTTGAGCCACATGATGTCAGACAGGCCTCCAAACTTCTCTGAGCCAGAGTTCTCATCTCTAAACCAGACAACACCAGCCTTGAAATATTGCTGGGGGGCAGAATGTGATGGAGTGTCAAGTTTTGCAGTCATCATTGTCAACTGCAGGAAGCCTCTGTTAGTCATGGAAATCCTGCTGGGTCTCGACTAAGGAGCACAACCCACTGGTACCCTCTGGGAGTGTACATCATTGACAGGTGCCTTCCTGGGTACAAGGCATCAAGGTACAGACATAGAACCAGAACACAGAGACAGGAATGATAGCCCAGCCTCATCCCTGAGACACAGGCTGGGCCACAGTTTCCCTACCCTGAGCCAGCTCTGCTTTCCACCTTGGAGCTGGAGATGGAGGAGCTGGGGAGATTTCATCAGGGTGCTGGTCCTGGGCAGTCAATGCCATGGCCTCCACTGCTTATTATCTGTGTGACCTTGGACAAGTTTCTTAACCTCTCTCTGTGTTCAGCTTCTCATTGTAAAGTGAGGTTGATAATAGTATCAGGATTTTGGGGAGGAATGAATAGGATTATATACTGAAGGTCTTCAAACAGGGCCTGGTACACAGTAAGTGCTCAGTCAGTGTCACCTGTGATTATGATGACCGTGTGTTTGCCTGTAGATGGATGACGAGGACACGCTGTTACCGAGGAAGTTACAGGCAGCTCTGGAGCAGGCTCTAGAGAGGAAGAACGAACTGATCTCCCAGGACTCTGACAGTGACTCCGATGATGGTGAGTGAGGCTTGCTTCTGCCACAAATAGGTCTGGCCCTGACTCCCTCTACTCTGGGTCTGGGCCTCATGGTACCAGGACCCTGTTTCTACACACCAGACCCTTCTGGTTGACAGGGCTCCAGGTATAGAACTTTGGTCTCCGTCTAGCCTAGAATTCTCTTACCCCACTACTAGTGGGCTCAGGGAGTAATGGGTCTGAGGTATTGTGGTATTTTTGTCAGAGTGAGTTCAGAAAGATAAACAACATTGGGGGCACTTCTTTGGTGGCCCAGGCTATAAAGCTGCCTTCTTCCCTCTAATTCTTCTCTACTTCGGGAGGTTTGGGAAGGAAAACCCAAAGACATTTGACAACCACCAGACTCTTCCTGCTGATAGGAAACTAGTTATTCCTCCCTCAGGGGCCTTGCCATGAGCCCCTGCAGGAGATGGAGGAAACTTCCTCTTCTTGTGAAGCCAAGAAAACCACCAAGGGTGAGGGGTGTGGAGAAAGTGATCCTCTGGTCTTTGATTTCCACTCTCATTCACCCAGTGAATATTTGCCAGCTTCCATGTGCAGAGCACAGTTTCTGACCTTCCAGCTCGGAGGCTAGTTACCATGCCAGGAACACAAGAGAAAAAGTTTCGGTGTGGTTCTGCTAGAAGTTCTTGGGGGAGAGGGAGACTATACCAGCTAGAGGTTGGGGTTAGACATCGAAGATGACAGGTTCTTGACCTGAACCTCAAAGATTTGTCTTTTCTCTTCCAGAATGTAATACCCTCAATGGGCTGGTGTCGGAGGTGTTTATCCGATTCTTTGTGGAGACTGTTGGGCACTACTCCCTCTTCCTGACTCAGAGTGAGAAAGGAGAGAGGGCCTTTCAGCGAGAGGCCTTCCGCAAGTCTGTGGCCTCCAAGAGCATCCGCCGTTTTCTTGAGGTTTTTATGGAGTCTCAGATGTTTGCTGGCTTCATTCAAGACAGGGAGCTAAGAAAGTGTCGGGCAAAGGGTAAGGCCAGAAGAGCTTGGGTCTGGGAGCTCTGGGCCCTCTTCTATAAGTTGTCTGCTACTCGCAAGGCTGAATAACTAGGCACCGTGTAGAAGTTCATAGGTATTGGCTAGGGCCAAGGCCTCCTAATATCCCTTTCTTCTGATAGAAACTGCTGAGGGAGCTTTCTTCTCCTCTTGGCCCAATAACTGCCTTCACGAGGCTGTGCACAGGCTGGAGCCATGTGGCTGGTAGGGCTCATCTCCACCCAAGAGCAGCATGCCATTGGTTGCCAATCCCCTCCTCAGATGCGTTCTTATTCAGAGAAAAAGAGCAGACTTGAGAAACTTAGGGGGTTCTGAGAACCACAGGTTGGAGAAACCCTTGAGAAGACTGAGCCAGCTCTGAGGTTGGTGGAAGCCTCCATACAGAATAGAAGCTCACTTTGTCTCTAGTTATATCATCAGCTCAGCTCACTCTAGGACTGTTTTTTAAAAATCATATCAAGATCTTTTTGTCTAACCCAGGGTTATTATGTCTTCTGTCCACTAATACAGTCCATTTAGTCTAACAAACCTTTTGGAACAACATGATAGAGTGATCTCGGAGGAACTAGAGAAGGTGCCCAGCTCTGAAACAAGGAGTAGCATCTTTGCCTCAGTGAATGCAGCAGGGCCACACAGGGAGGCAGGGTGCTGAGGGCCTCTTGCTTTAGCAGTGAGCACGGTGAGATGTCTGATAAGACCATGAATTCTAATACGATGCTCCCATAAATTGTGACAACAGATCTTTGATTTCTCTGAGCCCATGGTCCCCTCCAATAGGCCTCCCCTTCCCTTCATGCGATAACTATTCTCTTCCCCCTTCCTCCTCTTCCCCAGGCCTCTTTGAGCAGCGAGTGGAACAGTATTTAGAGGAACTCCCAGACACTGAGCAGAGTGGGATGAATAAGTTTCTCCGAGGTTTGGGTAAGTCACATGGTCACTGATGAACTAGATGTAGAAGAACAAGAAGCTGTAGCTGAGGTATCTGTACCAAGACTACTCTCAACCAGTGCCACTGGGTATTTATATTGGGGCTGTAGACAGAACTGTAAGACATCCCCTGGTGAAGAGGTTCCCAGCTTAGTGCTCCAAGAGCATTTAGCACAGTATTTACCAAATTCCAGAACTATGAGAAACCACAGATCCTTACATAAATCAGATCTTTTTCTGTGTGCTCCTTCCTGAGTGAAGATGAGGATGCTAGGGGCAAGTGAGCTTTTCTCTAGGCATAAAGGGGTCTACAGAAATTGCGGTGCCAGAGTGCCTTTTTCTGAAAACCTCTACTCCCTTCAAAAAGCTCAGCCAGCTAAATCATGGAATCGTAGCATATCTCAGTTTAAAGGAAAATTGAGGCCAAAGAAGTTAAATAGCTTGCCCATAGCCCCAAAACGATTGATACCAGTCTCCTAATTAGAGCTCTAGCATAGTTCACTGCCTCAGATCAGATCTGTCACAGCTGAAATCCACTCTTTCTAACCCTGTCTCTCGCTGAGAGTAAGGTTAGGGCTGTTACAAGAGTTGATACTGAAACCTTCTCACTCTTGCCCTCTCTGACCCACAGGCAACAAAATGAAGTTCCTCCACAAGAAGAATTAAGCCCCTTTCCCAGTAACGGAGTCCAGTGCCTTGCAGAGCCTGGAGCCTGGGGAGGGGCCAGCTTGGAACCCTCTGGGCTGCTGTGGCTGCTCTGCCCCCACAGACCCCACCCTCCAAGCCAGCCCACCTCTGCCTTCACGATATCCCAGGATACTGTTTGTAAATAATCTGCTGTAAGCTTTCTTATCTCTTTTTGTAACAAGCAAAGAGAATCTGGTAAATATTTGTATATTCCCAAGGGGCTGGGTGCTGGCGACTGGCCAATTATGTGCAGCTGACTGTCTCAGCCGAACCACTGATCTTCCCCTGGAGGCTCCTGGCCTGCCTGCCTGAGGCCCCTGCTGCCAGTCTTGGGCCCTGGAGAGCAGATGCTGTCTTGTTATGTACAGGAGGACTATTTTTTTTTAAATCTTAGAGTTTCTATTTTTTTCTAGTAGTCCCCATCCCCTATCTCCCTGTTTTTGAAAGGCAAAGGCCAATCAATCCCCATGTGCAGCATGGTACCAGGCTTTCGGGCCTGGCCTCTTGTTCTTCCCACCTTTGTGATGGTCAGTGAGTCATGGGAAGCCCACTCCCCACCCCCAGCTGTGCCAGTGCTCTCCGGGCCCAGCTCCCAATCAGTGGTGGCCACGATGCGGTACAGGGCATCCCTCCTTCCCACCATCTACGGGTGTTCTCAATAAACAGTGTACAGTTGTTTGGGGCCAGAGCCCTGTGTGTTCCTTGGCTTCATTTTCTACAGTTCTCTCATCTGGGGGATGGGCTGAGATAGGCCAATCAGGAATGAAACATCATCATGCAGGGAATTGAGTACTTCATTAAGAGTTTAGCTTCAGTGTGAGTCACTTACCTCTCCTGAAATCAAGTTCTCCGCCTTGAACCGTATGACTGGTCTTAGAAGATACCTTGTCATTGTTCTTGTTCAGCTTGCCTCTTGTTCAGACTCTATGCAAGTGTTCCCAGCGATGGCAAGAATGCTCAGTGCTTTTGGCTCCACCATTAGGTGAACTTAACATTTGCCTGTTTAGTATGAAGCCCTTAAGATATCATTGGGTATCCTGACATTGGTGAGGTGAAACTCAGCAAAAGCCAACCCAGGCTTGCTCATAGCCCTGGCCCATTGCCGATAGGTCTTCTCTCATTCTGTGGATAGTCTTCTCCTGTTGGAACCCCAGGTTTGCACGCAGGAAGTTCTGCTATATTCCCGGGAAAAGCAAGAAGAGAAGCAGGGCAGGGAATATGGATAGTTTAGGTTTCTCACCTACCCAAGGCCTTCACAGAACAGAGACCTTGAATATTTCCAAGATGAGAGATGAAGCAATATGCTAGAACTCTCTTCATTGGAATTCAGTTTGGGGCTGGCAGGATTTGAACCTCTACAAGGAGTAAAGCTTTCCTATCCTTCCACCCTGGCCTACTTAAACAGTAGGATAAGAGTCTTATCCTGAGTTTCCTTCCCTCCTCCCCTCTTCCTGTTGAAGCCCATATAGGTCTCAGCCTGTCTGTGGTTTGGGATTGCTATCTGCCTCCTAAAGCAAAGTTAGAGGGCTTGTGTTCTGGGAAGACAAAGTCGTCTTCTCTTCTGAAAACGCCTGTTACATAGTTGGCTTTGGCATCTTCCAGGAATAGGGAGGTGGAGAGTGAGGCCTCAGGAGTCTGAGTTTTCAGCTGAGGTAGAGAGAGAAGACAGTGCTTATCACCAGGAAGTCCAGAGTTGTGTGTAGTTACCTCCAGGACTTATTACTGTTAACCCAGCCTGGGCTTCATGATAGTCATAGAAGTGGATTCCTTAACAATAAAATAATATAGTTTCCAGAAGATGACATTTCTTGCTCCTTTCCTTTTCCCACTCCCCCTCTCTTTTTAAACTTGACTTCAAAGAATCCTCACAGACATGTGATCAGATCACAAGAGAGATAGATATAAATTCTTTTTTAGTAAAATTTGAAAACTTTATGTATCTTTAAAATCTTAAGTTACCTAAGATTAACCCGAAGGACTCCTTCCTCCTATGGTGGCCACAGCTTTCATCCTAATTCAGAAAATCAGTACTGGCACAAAATGGGTCTGGTTGGGCTGCAAGGGTCCATACAGTGAGTACTATGGGTAAGGCACAGAAATCTTGGGGGGGAACATAAGAGGAGGGTGTGTTCAGGGGGCCTGGTATAGGGTTGACAAAAAGCAGTCAATACTTCTTTCCAAGTTCCATTTTACATGATCTCTCAACCTCTAAACAGTTCTCAAACGTATCAGATCCAACATTCTCCTTTTCCCTAGCAAATACTCTCACTCCCCGCTTTACTATCCTGAAATGAAATTTGTAGATAACATAACCTACCTAAGCATGCCTTAACTTTAATATAAATGGGGAGAAATAAAAGGAAGTATTTTGTTATAACATGCATTTAAATATGTAAATGCTTGGGTACAGCTATACTAGATGATATAATGAGGTCAGATGCTTACATTTGTACATAGAGTTACTGTGAATGCAGTAGCTACACATGCACAGATAAAAATGTGTTGTATTAGCAACTCAGATTCTCCTGAGTAGGTGTTACCATTGTTAAGAACGTTGAACAACTTTTTTGAGGGGTGGGGGCAGAGGGCAAGGGAGAGAAAATCTTAAGCAGACTCCACGCCCAGCATGGAGCCCGATGAGGGGCTCAATCTCACATTCCTGAGATCATGACCTGAGTTAAAATATGAGTCGGATGCTTAACGGGCTGAGCCACCCAGGTGACCCAGAGAACTGAACAACTGGCAATATTCTGAGCAAAACACAGTGAGCTTCCCCTGATTTAAACAGCATTTGGAATCCTGGAAAACTGAGAAGTATATGAAAACTGGGCCGGGGGGGGGGGGGGGTCGTTAATCATGTGTAAAATGGAGATAGATCTAGATTTTTTTGTTGTTGTTTAAAATCAACATATTGCAGGATGTCTAGCAACCTTGGTTGCTTCCCCTCCATGATTGTGACAAAAACTGCCCCATTCATTTCCAAACTACCCCCCCTAGAGGATGGTTTTGCAATCATTGAGAACAAGTGTCTAAAAACTGCGTTTCTGACATCCCTTGGGCCCATAGGGGCAACAATGCTGTCTCCTCTACCAGAAGCCCCACTGTCTATTGTCAGCCCGTCTCTATTCTGGAGTTAAGGCCTTCGGTTTTCTCCTTAATCCGTCTTGTAACTTAGAGCAGGGCAGGCTGCCCCATTACATCTTCCTAAATGCTTTTTAAACTAAATAACCATGCTCTGTTAAACTGTCCAAATGAAGAGCCTGGGCTTCTTGAAGGCAGTATTTTGAAAGAATGCCCTTGGAAAGCCATATTATGGAAAGCCATATTATATTATACAACTCCAGCTTATATTGGATGGTGTATGGAATTAGGGATCCCCCCCAAATCATTCTAATTATATTTACAGCTCAGTTAAATTTTTTGCTAAAAATAATATCCTTTATTTTACATGGAGACTTGTAACTTGTACCCAAAATGACTTCTTTATAAAGATACATAAACGGAGTCTTAAGAAAAGACCAAAGTGGGGATAAAAGTAAAACAAAAAACGCGCTGTAAAATAGAGCCAAGGGTGAAACATAACACCTGAACTTACATTCTAAGGGTGACGCACAGCACGTTTCTAGAGCCTAAGTGGTCGTATGCATTCCAACACATCTTAATTCATTTGCCTATGGAAGTGAGGGCAGAGTCACGTAAAAGGTCACGAAAACTCTAGATCAAGAGAAAATATTACTTTTTCGGTACTGGCAAATTACTGGTAAATTTGGAATTATTTTGTCTTTATATTCCCTTTTAATATAAAGTAATATGCATTTGGTTAAGCAAGAAACTCAAACTACAAGAACAGACATCTCCCTCACCTTGTTTTCCCTTCTTCCCGAACGTTTCCTTGTGTGTACGAGCAGGTGAACGCAGTTGGCGCTCATCTTCTTGACAAGGGAAGCTCATTCTGAGAAGTCTGGAAATTCCCCTTTTACGTGTGTATAAAGACCTCGTTTCCGTCAGCGCGGCCTAACAAGCACGACCTCGGGGCTGCAAGGTCCGCCCGGCCGCCAGTTCCGCAGCGGCCCACGCCCACGGCCGCCGGCCGAGTTGAACCTCCCGCCTCGCCGGGGAGTCTCTCCGCCTCCCGACCGGCCCCGCCCCTTGCCGGAAATGACTGAGCCCCAGGAGGGAGCCGGAGCCGAGCGTGCTTCCGGTCGCGGGAGTGGGCAAGGTCAGCGTGACCCCGGAACCAGAACCTCACACCCTCCGGAAGTGGCCCTCCGCGAGGACTGACCCGTGTGGCTATTGTGTGATTGCGTCCCGAGGTGGGGCCGGGATAGCGCCGCGCTCGGCGGGGTTCTGGCCGCTGCCGTCCTCGTGGTCTTCCTCTTCCTAGCGGAGGCCGACTAGGAAGCGGATGAGCCCTTAGGTTCGTCCAGGGCCGGGCTGCGTTTGGTCTAGCCGTCAAGTAAGAATGCGTGTATTTGAATTGAAACCCTAAGTTCGATTTAGCGGATTTTGATAATGGGGTCGGGTGCGATACCTCCAACTGCTGTTGCAGCTGCAGCTCCGAGGTTTGGATGAAAATTTAAAGCACATGTACATTAGGCCAGTTCTATCCTTAGCATTTCAAGCTTATAGAAAAGAAGCACGTCAGGCTGACGTGCTCAGTGACATTTTTCAGTTTGAAGAGGCAGGTAGACAAATGGTTGAGGACCACGGAGTTACGGGGAATCTAACAAAAGCTCCGCTTCCCATACGTGGGAGGACTTGCATTAACCCGGAGCACGTATCACCCACTAAGAGATGATATAGCACCGGCCTGTGCCTACAGGACAGACTACTCAAAGCTTGGCAGCTTCAACATTGGATTCCTAAGCGTGGACTGTCTCATCAGTGGCCCTTTCACCCAAATATATTAAGTTAAAATGTAAGGTTTGTGTTTGGTCCCATCAGACAAGCTAAGTGGTCACAAAAGATCTGTGCCCTTCATTTGCAGCATGGAAGTAGGGCTTTTCATCAGTCACCTGACTTCCCTGGCAATATTAACATGTGCATCAACGTGTGGGTCATATGAGCTATAGACCTGAGTGAGCAAACTGGAAAGAGGCTGCTCAAGCTGCCCTTCCCAGGCCAGGTGGGATGGCATCACATCTGGATTATCTTCTATTTAAAATGAGGGACTTCCACATTCAGCATGCCCAGCTACACCTTCATACAGGACAGGAATGTGTAGGATCCCACTCAACCCCATCCGGTTTATGGATACTCCTGCTACATGGTGGTAATGAATTCCTGGGAAAGAAAGTAGCTATTAAGGGGCTAGTTTTCACAAATGGTCCACTATACCCCACCTGTCCAGGCCTAACTATTTAGGCCTCAGCCACACCCCACTTCACCCAATTGCCAAGTCCTGTCCATTGAATCTCCTGAATCCTTTTGCTTTCTCCTTCCCATTTTGTTTTACTTCCCACTGTGGCCCAGTCCCTAACTATATTCTCCACAGGAAGTTTACCTCCCAAGTATAACTCTTCCAAATTGGTTATTAGCGTGTTTGCTCTTCCCTCTGCTTGGATCATTTTTACCTTGACTTAATCAGACCAAGGGGATTTTGTCTGCTCCCATATCACTCACAGTTAAGTCCAAATGGTTTAGTAAATGCTTCCAGTTTGCTTAATCCATACAATCTTCAATTTTTTAAAAAGAAAACCGGACTAAGGTTAAGCCACACACAACTGCGAAGGTTTCGATCAAAAAGCTCAAACCCCATCTGAATCTTAAGATACTCTATACCACTTATTCTCTCAATATCAACTATAACCCATTTCAGATCCAGGACCTCAGCTTCCATATTATGTCCTCCAAAGACTATAAGGACAACCCATTTTATCTTTCTCTGTCAGGACCATTAACAGAGATACAACTTCAAATGATCCAGTTGGGTATCCAACTGAGCAAAGCCTTCCTGGCACCTTCTTAACCCAATCAGCGAAGTTTGCTCTCCAGTTTCCTTATACTCGGATCTGCAAAATCCTCTAATGGTTGTCACAAGAAATTTGTCCAATAGAAAGCTATGATGCCTAGCCCATGATCACCCCAGAGCACAAAAGAAACACGCTGCCAAGCTAAACCTAGTCATATTTTTAGTGTCATCTTATTTCTTCGGCCAGGGTTCTAGACCGCAACTTTCATTTGGGGCCTAAAAAAAAATTTCGTAATTTTTGGTAAGAACTAGAAAAACTAGTAAACTGTAATTTACCCGGAGATCTGAAGGTCTTATCTGACACAAGCATGGATCATCATCAGTTTTGTAGGAGATAACAAACCCTAGAAAACCTGATTCCAGCCTTTTAGGTCTAAATTCTATGCTAGATACATTTCAGACTAAAATATTTAGCATTTCATGATGTATTTCTATGAACATTATGACTGCTATGCACAGGGATACATAAATCCTGACAAATGCTTTTTAGATTCCAAACCACTTTCACGTGTAAAAGCCCTGGTGTTTAACATTCAAACTGCTGGGCCCCATCTAAAATTTTTGGTTACGACTAGAATAGTATGATAAAAGATGGAGTCAAGGAGGAAAAACCTTCAGTTCAGGAATTACATCTTTCACAATTGCTTCAATCCTTCTCACTGTCCATCAGATCATAACCAAGTCTTCCATTTTGCGGCACCTGACTGGCTTAGTTGGTAGAGCTCTAACTTGATCTGGTTGAGTTCAAGCCCCATGAGCCCCATGTAAGGTACAGAGCTGTACAGCCACACATTGCAGTTAAGGGTGTATTCTCCTACTCATTGTATAGTCCGAATTTACAATGCAAACAGGCCTTTCAACTCTAAGATACATCCAAGTGCTATCACAGGTATCACTTTCACATTCTAAACGAAAATGTTCAAGTTAGGTACTGGGCCAAATCCTTTATGCGCTGGTGTCATCTCTCGCACACTTTGAGGGGAGCTGGTAGAGAAGCTCAGGCCCTCATATCCTTACTCCTAAAAATCTGTTTAGGCATGTTTCTGATGTATAGGTAGGGAGGTAGGGGTGCTAAAGAATTTATACTCAGACCACAAGAGAAAAGCACTTGTTAGCATTTAATGAACCTCCCCCTATGTGGCTTCAAGCTACTAGAACGCAGGCGCCCCCCACACCCTTTATCTTCTCCTCAGCTCTTCTACTGAAGAATTTGGCCTTCACGATGACAGGCTGTTTTGGGAGCTTTCCCTTTCCCAAAACTTTGTAGTAGCCCTAGAGGAATAGAAAAAGAGTTTATAATACACACCACAGCAGGTACCAACTCCTTGGTATGAAAAAAAAATGACTGCCAATCTACTCCATCTAGGAGCTGGGGGGACATGTTTCTGATCTGGGCACTACCGGGGGCACCAACTGCCCTCGCCAGTGAATCAAGACCAGCAGATTCTCTCTGAGGACTCTAGCACACCAGGACAAGAAATGTCAGGATGTGACTCTAGCCTCAAGAAAGCACAACCCCCGCAACCCCCACCATTCAATTACTACCTGATAAGCAAAAGACCACATTCCTAGCAATGTTCCAAGAAGTCCTACCAAAATTGCTCAAGGAATGTTACCTAGGCTGAGAAAAGGGATTTAAAACTTCACTGAAAGCCCCTTCAGGGTTTAAGACTACCTCCACACCCATGGGAGGTTAAACTGACACAGGACCAGAACTCCAAAGGATAGGCAAAAATGCTTTGTCGTCACTGCTTTGCAGGGGTGGGGAGTGGAAATCTCTTCCGATAATGCAGATCCACAATTAACAAACATATTAGTATTTTATTCTGTAAGGGACATAAAGGGCCAAGAGTGCCCATGTAAGCAGGGTTGTATTAAAAGAGACCAGAGCCAGCTGAGCTGAGATACTGCTCAAAAGCTCAGGCCAGAAATGCAAACCTGTACAAACCAAGACAGTTAAGAGTGGGAATGAGACTACTGATTGGAAAAACATTCAAGAAATAACAAAAGTAACTGAATGAATTAGAAACTGGAGAGAGCTGAATGCTTTGCATGAATCACAACTAGAATGCAATTTTGGTGAGTTACCTGTTGAAATTCTGTCAAGACAGTAGTCTGGTAGGTAACTAGCTATAAATTCTAGGAAGAGCATCAGTAGATCAGATTATCCAGAATTTTGAGAGACAAAGACCTTGTAAAGTCAACAAATATTCCTTCACTCACCGATCGCACCACATCGATAATAGGAGCAGCTCCAGTCTTGTTTTTGGCAGCATTTACCCGTGTCTGCTCACTGACTAAGGTCCACAGTTTATCAAGGTTGACAGTTGGGCAGAAGCTCTGGTTCCTCTTTAAGTGGTAATGTCTCATACCGACTTTTCCAAAGTAACCTGGGTGACTAGGAAGAGAAAGATAATCACTTTCATAACCTGATTCCAATTAAGAAGTGATGTTTATTGTCTTCATAGTTCACCTCCCCTAGTTATAGTGTAAATTGTTCATCAGTGCACAATAGTGACATAACCAGGACTCCATTCATTGTTGCATTAAAACAAGTCTTTAAAAAAAAAAAAAAGCCATGGAAGATGTTCAGGAGACTACCGTTACTTCATGGAACCAGGATAAATCACTGAAAAAAGTCAAGAGGCAGAGCCAAGACTAGAGATCTTCCGTATCACCTGACAGCCACTCTATGGAAATTCCACACATTCTTGTAGTAGAGATTTTCTAAACAAATTTGGGGGCACAGTGAAATCTAGCAGGTTATACACCTGACGCATGTCACTAACCTGGTGACTGACTATGCCATAAGGGTCACAGCCAGTGAATAAGGTCAGCAATTACTCTTCGAGGACTCTAGCACACTAAGGCAATAGCTGATACCCAAGCGTGACTCTAGCCTCGATGGCAAATTCTCGGTTCACATCAAATGTTAACTTGCTAAAACCCAGCAATATACAAAGGTTTTCGAGTGGTTAAGAGGCTTGCTTCCCACTGAAGGTGTCCTGAGCCAGCCCTTTACCCATCATTCCAAAACTGTCAGTGCTGGTGAAAGTACAGGTCAAGAAACACTCACTATTTGTCAAAGTTGATCCTGTGATGATGCATGCCACCAGCATTACCCCGGCCTCCTGGGTGCTTCCGGTGTTTGCCTGCAATACAAAGCTACATGGCTAACGTAGCCTTCTCCAGTTCAAGTCTTCTTGCAAAAGCATTTCCCCACACTTCTGCGTTTCATTTTTTCAGTCTACAAAACCTCTTTAAACACTGCTATTCCCTCAAGACTCTGGGTCAAACTTGTCTTTGCAATGTTCCACATCACAGCACTATCCACTGCTGGATAGTGTACATGCCTTCGACAAATGAACACTTTGTCCCAATTTAAACTACCCCCCCCCACTGATGTGAAAATGTCTTTAAATGGAGCACCGTAGAGAATTCTAAGGAAAAAACCAACAGCTAACAGCCAAGCTTACTCCGAATGACCGCACAAAGCTTACCCACTTCTACCCTACCCACTTCCCGGCTAGCTAAGCACCCGGCAGGGAGAGCTCCAAGCCGGCCAGGATGGGATGCCGGCACTTACCGATGCGGCCGTGGCCATGGCTCACGTGGCCCCGAAGTTTCCGGGTCTTCCTCAGTCTGGATGGCTGTATGGAAAAAGGTGCTTGGTGATAAAGCCAAAGGGAGGTGGGGCAGAGGGCGAACTTGGCCGTCTGAGAAGGGTCTGTAGGTCTGCGGGGTCAAGGATCTGCTTTGGGCCACATCAGCAAGGGTGATGTTACGGACCGGTCGGCCCGGGGCCCCGTGGCCTCATCAGGGCGGCGCCTGAGCGCGCAGGCCCGCGTGTCTCAGAGAGCCGAACCCTCGGGCCCACACTCGGGGGCCCACACGGGCCACCCTGCCCCGAGCGGCCTGGAAGGTCGGGCCGAGGCCGGGAGTTGGTGGTTGAGGTGCAAAGCGAGTACAGCTCGCGGCCTGAACTAGCAACGCAGCGGAGAAACGAAAAGAACCACCTACCATGTTGGCGGCCCAGAGGAAAAAGGGAGGCGTCCGCGAAATCTCGCGAGCTACCGACAACGGGGGCGGAGCCAAGAGACTCACTTCCGGCCGGATTAGGCCGGGCCTAGGGCGGGGTCTCTGGAGTCTCGCGGGGTTCGCGGGGCTCGCGTGACCGCCAGGCCGGGCGCCCTCCTTTTTCAGCTCGGTGTCCTCTCCTTCCACGGCGAGGCCGGGTGACGGCGGCCGCCCTAAAACTGCCTCCGCGTCACCTTCGTTCGCTCAGGCTCGAAGGCTGAGACCTGTCGCGGAGTCTGCGGCACGGGGAGCTCTGTGGTGCCCGCCGCCGCGGCCCCGTGTCCCCGGAACCCGCCGGGCTCCTGGCCGAACGCCCCGCTGCTGAGCCGACGCGCGCGCCTCGCTCGTCCTCGCGGTCGGCTCGGCCCCGGCGGTAGCGGCTGCAGTGAGGATCCGCGAGGCCCTGTTCGACCCGCCGCGAGCACCGGCGGTCTGGCTCTGCTCCCTTTGAAGCCCTTCCCTACGTGTCTGCCGCCCACCTGATCGCCCACACTCCGAGGAGGCGCTCGGTCTTTTTTTTTTTTTTTTTTTTAATTTTTATTTATTTATGATAGTCACAGAGAGAGAGAGAGGCAGAGACAGAAGCAGGCTCCATGCACCGGGAGCCCGATGTGGGATTCGATCCCGGGTCTCCAGGATCGCGCCCTGGGCCAAAGGCAGGCACCAAACCGCTGCGCCACCCAGGGATCCGAGGCGCTCGGTCTTAATTGCTCCTTTGCCCTTGTGCTGTCATCCTGGGCGTCCATAGTTTGAACAATCCAATATACTTCAGGGACCTGTATACCTGGTTGCTTTATGTTTTTTTTTTTTTAATCCAGACTCTAAATACTTTTTGTAACCACCAAATTTTTTCACCTGAACCTACTTGACAAGGCTGTGAACCCCTCTCCTGGACCAGAAAACCCCTGCTCAACCTCGATCTTTGCAATGCAAGTGTCTCCTTTCCCTGTGGGACTTCTCTGACCCATACGGCCATTGCTGCTTCCCCCCCTTGTGCCCCCCCACATTCTAGTACATAGCTCATATATAATTGTTGATCCACATTTGTCTCCCCTACTCGACCAAATTCCTTAATGGTTCAGGAGTATTTTATCCCTGTACTCCCAATTCCTGGCATGTAGTACATGTTCAACAAATCAAGTGGTTGAATGTACTTTCACATAGTGGAAGAGCCATCTCTCAAGTCTCAACCAGTGTCTAAACTCCCGTTCTTCCAATTACTCTGTGTGTTTATTTTCCTTGCCTCGTTCCTATCAGCTAAAATATATTTTACTAAAATGTCCTAGATTCTCCCTACTTTCTCCCTACCATCCTAGCTCTTTCCTTTACAGCCACGCTCCCCAAAAGAGTAGTCTGAATTCTATCCATTTGTTCATTTCCCATTCATGTTTAATCAGCCACACCACTCTTACTCAAATCATAAATGAATTGAATGGACTCTTCTCATTCCTTTTACCATGTGTTCTCTGTGGTACCTTACCTCTTTCACTTCTTCATAGAAACTCTTGCCTTCTTCCTACCTCTCTGGCCATTTGTCAGTTTTTCCAGGTTCTTCTAACTCTATACACCATTTAACTGTTGATGTTTTTTAGCCTCCACTTCTTGCCTCTTAACTTTTCACAGTGTGCAGTCTTCTTGGGTGAGCGTATGTTGGGAGGCTTCAATTCACATCTCTATTGCTGAGCTCCACATTCATGTACTTACTTAATTTCTGATTATTATCCCTGGGACATTCTACAGACAAACTTGGTAAACATATTCAAAGACTTCAATCTTCCTTGCTCACTGGTGCCTTCTCCTTTATACTATATCTTGGTGAGTGGCACCCTTGTCCACTTAGATAGTGATGTCATGGAGACCTGAAAATTGTTTCAAAGCCTTCATTTCTCCTAATATACTGTCACTGTCACCATAATCTTTTGTTCTGTATCTCAAATCTGCTTCCTCCTTTTAAGCCCCCATGCCACTGCCTTCCTTAGGATTCTCATCATGTCTCTTATCTTGAGTTCAACATCCTTCTCTAGTCATCCTGCCTGCATTCTAATCCTCATCCAATACTTTCATCCATCTCACCTCTGCCAGGTTAACCTTCCCAAAACATGACTTTCACCTTCACTTACTTGATCAAAAAGTTGGATAACTCCCTTTGACCAACAGAATACAGCCCACTTGCCTTTCCAAACCAACCTCAGCTTCTCGTTTTACACTAGCTTCCTACTGCCGCCAGACTTGATACATCCCTGCCTTTCTGCCTGTGCTGTGCCATTTCTCATGCCTGTAGCGCTCATCTTCCTATCAGATATCCTGAATTTTCCTCAACCTTTAAGGCCCACTTTATATTCTGCTTCTTCCCAGAACACTGCAATCCACAGTGATAATAGCCAAATATACCTTGAAGTTTACAAAATGCATTGGCCTGAGAAGTCAACAATACTAGCTCCATTTTATGAATAAGAATATGAGAACTGAGGCACAGAAGGTTGAGTGACTTGCCAGAGGCTATAAGTGCTGCCAAGATACAGGGCGTGGGCCTACCTAGTCTTCAGTCTTCTCTTTCCAGATCTGTTTTTACCTCAGTGACCACTCCCTTTCTGACCTCACAGCTTTATGGTCTTCATCAGTCCTTCAGTCCTTGATCATATACTGCCTGGGACCAGCGGAAAGAGGGGCTATGAGAGTGGGAGGCAAGGTCTAAGAAGAGATCACCCTCTATTTGATGTCAAAGCTGACCAATAAATGCACAAGAGATGAACTGAGCTACCCTTGGGAACATGGTCTGTGAATGGAGGTAAGCTGGGCAGAGCTTTGGGAATGAAAGGTAACCACTAAGTGTTTTGTAAGGAGGGTCTAGAGTAAGGACCAAGACTAAGACTGTTCAGAGGGTAGAGGTAGGGTTTTGGGTAATGGGCACTGCTTTTGAATAGTTTTGCCAACTTCCATGATTATAGAGGAACTTCATCCTATCCCTCAGGTCATCCATTGGAATGGAAATTCTCCCTGAGTGGACCAGTACTCTGTGTTGGGTTCTGTGTTCACCTAACATTCTTCTCATTGATGGTTTGATCTCCAGGGTAGAGGGAGTGCCCTGAGCAATTGTGGGCTCTGGTTTCTAGCAGCCTCCCTCATTCCCAGGACAATCATATGGGTTTAACATAAGGCTTATGTGTGGCTTGTCCGTGTAGGTCAGTTTCCCTAGGTTGACTAGCTCTGAGAGAGCAAACAAAGTTTGAGATCTGTATCTGCAAAGTTGAATAGTATCCTGACATTAGGCATTTGGTGACTTGTCCTTCTCCACTCAGGCACATGGAACATGACCCTGAGACATGACCTCTGAGAGGCCTGCTTCTCTGTGACATCTCTTCTGAAGTAGAGTGTGGCCTTGTGACATCTCAGGCTTTTGGGCTCCCCCAGAGAGTCAGGGCCTCAAAAAATACCTGTGAAATGAGCAGAAGGGAGATGATATCAGGCAGCAATCTGGCAAGACAGGTAAATGTGGTGCTGACCTTTTTGGTACCACACACCTTTCTCCAGGGGACCTTATGAACATACCCCCAACCCTGAAGAGGGCCCTGTGGTCCCTCTTTCTTCCTCTCCTCTCTGGGTTCCCAAGTTCCTCAGCAGTCCTTCATATAGCAATCCACATGGGTGGATCCAGCCTTGTTTGCTTGCTCTCCATCTTTAGGTTTGGGCATTTGGAAATAATATGTTGTTTTCATTTTTCAAGCAAAGGATTGTTAATTTGGGGTGGGAAGAGCCAGGGTTTCTGTTCTTTTTAAGTGAGAATTCTAGAAAAATTCTAGGAATCTAAATTTATTTCAGAAAGGATTTTAAAAATTGCATGTAATAGAAAAACAAGTGGAACATTAAAGAGAATGTTAAAAAAATATAAGTATAAACATCTCAAATCATAATACCTTGCAATGCTGTTTTTATGTCTGAATATTACTTTTCAGCTCTTGTCTACATGGAGATATAGCTACGTACAAAGCTAATGGTTATAGCAGATGCATCCTTTTTATTCTGCTTTTCATTTAATACCGTGACATTTTTTCTGTATCACTACCTAGTCATCATAATCATTTTTAACAGTTTAATACTAATTTGTTTTCAGCAGGTGCTATAATTTACTAAGCCAGTTTCTCCTGTATTTTGGGTTTTGTTGTTGTTGTTGTTGTTGTTAGTCCTATTGTGTCCTTTGCTAATTAGTGATGCAATGAGCATTTGTGTATATGTGTTTTTTTCCTTCTATTGAATAATGTGTCTAGGGTAAATTCCCAGGAGTGAGACTGCTGTATTATAAGGTATGAACATTTTTATGATTCATTTTATGCTGTTTTTCCACCCAAATCAATTGAACCAATTTATGCACAGCAGCATGTATAGTTACCACTTTCGACTATACCAGGTTCAGGGTTTATCGTTGTTATTGTTGTTGTTGTTGTTATTGATTTCATTTTCTTTTGTTTTTGTTGTGGTGGTTTTTTGCCTTTATCAGTAGTTGTTGATATATGGCAATATGGCATTTAGAGGAAAATCCACAGGGTTGTCTTCAGTACAAAGTAAAAATAACCTAATTTTCAGGAGTCTTTCCTCACTGTGTTGAATAGATTTTTAAAAATATCATGGTAGTACATGGAAAATGCATTCCTAGAAGTTTTGTTGGAAGCTAGGATGGAAAACCTTGCTGCCATTAAACTCAGAATAGCAAAATATGAAGAGAGGAATTCTCTGACCTTGGAGGGCAGTTTATCCAATAGCACCACAAGGAACGGCTTAAATATTTGGGTTTTCATTTAATTTCACAAGATAAAATTAGCAGAAAGAACACAGAAGTTTCGGTTCATTTCCCACTAGCCAAATGATACTGAACAAACAGCATATTCTTTTTTGATATTAGTTTTTTCTTGTTTGTATAATGAGAAATACCAAAAGTCACTCTTTTACTTTAGAAATATTTGTTTACGTTCCTGTCCTCCACCCCTTATCCTCAAATCAGAGACTCCATTGCTTGCCTGTGCCTTTAATTTAGCCTTTACCCTCATAGAGTTACTTTAGTTGCTCTTCTAAGACAGAAATGAAATATTTATTTATTTATTCATGAAAGACACACAGAGAGAGGCAGAGACATAGGCAGAGGGAGAAGCAGGCTCCTCGAGAGGAGCCCAATGCAGGACTCAGTCCCAGGACCCCAGGATCACAACCTGAGCCAAAGGGAGGTGCTCAACCACTGAGCCACCCAGGTGCCCAAAATATTTATTATTCATATATTCATCCTGAGTAGTTCCCACTGGTATCAGAAAGCCAGGCCACTTCCTTGAATCCCCAGAGTTGTTATTTAAAGCCTAATGGAGCAGTTCTCTAAGTGCTATCTGTAGACCTATGATCAGGGGTGGGGAAGGCCTGGGGATGGTTCCTGAGACTCTTTCACAAGTGTCCATCGGGTCACAAGTATCCACAGCATCATAAGCATCCACAGGGTCAAAACCATTTTCATAATCATACTAAGATGTTATCTGCCCGTTTCACTGAGTTGGCATTTGCCCTGGTGGTGCCAAAGCAAAAACCAAAGATGGTGTGTAAAAAACTGAAGATGCTGGTATAAGTCATTGTATTCTTCACTGCCAGGCATTTGCAGGAAAAGAGGAAGGGAGGGAAGAGAAGGAAAAGAAAAAAAAAAAAAAAAGGAAGGAAGGAAAAGCCTTAGAGCCTTAGTCTCACTTAGGAGTGTCTGTAATGAAGCAGTAAATATTTTATTACATTTCAGTCCTTGAATACACGTTATTAATATTCTGTATGAAGAAACTGGAAGTACGCATAAAGCACATCTACTTATCAAAGTAAGGAATTGCGTTTGTGCTCTTATTTGAGTTGCAAGCTGAACTAGCCTTTTTTTGTATGACACCAGTTTTACTTAAAAGAACAACTGACAGACTGAGGTTATTTATTCAGCCTTGGGAATTTGGCAGATATTTTTTCAACAATGAAATGAACCTGTCATTCCAAGGAAAAAACTGATAGTATTTGTTGCCAATGATTAAAATTAGAGTTTCCAGCAAAAATAGAATTCTGGTAAAGGTATAGCTGAGTTTGATGTCTTTGAGTCTGACATCTTCCTAATAATTTTCCAATGAGATTAGAGGTGATGATGTGAAAGAGTGTGATGTTTTATTATTGTCTAATGAAAGGTCAATGGTTGGAGCATCTGCATAAGTCCTTGAACGAATGTTTTCCAAATGGCAAATGCTTGGTGTTATAAAATGATGCCTGGGTAAAAAATCAGTACAAGATAGCCCAGTGGATTTTAATGTAACAGGGTAAGAAATGTTCACTGATATAGTTACAGATTCCACATTACAGCCAACCTTTAGGAAACTACCACTTGTAGTATCAAAAAATGTCCACTATAACCTAATACGACTATTAAAAATAGTCTTATCTTTTCCAACTGTACAACCCCATGAGGCTGTATTTTCTTAATTTACTAAAACAAAACAACATCGAGTGGATTGACTACAGAGGCAGGTTCAGGATTCCAGCTGTCTCCTATTATGACAGACATTAATGAGGTTTACAAAAAGGAAAAACAATGTCACTCTTTTTACTAAATTTATTTTTTTGAAAATAATTTTTTTCTAAAAAGTATGTTATTCAGGCTGACATGTAATAGGTTTATTGTTTTTTAATGAATTAATATTTTTAAATTATCTCAGTTTTCATTTTTAATATGGCAAATAGTAGTAGACAGAACCCACATTAATAAAATCTAAGGTCCTGAATAATTAAAAAATGTGAAGGATTTTGGGACCAAAGAGTTTGATATTCTCAAAGTCTAATGAAATAAACTCAGGCACACTTAAACCTTCTAAGACAGACTGCCCTTACCGCCACAGGGCTGCCATGCTGCCCTCTGGGAAATAAGTGCTCTCAGAGCTCCAGACTGAATTAGAGGTATAAGTCTATCCATTATTTCATTTAGTGGCATCTTGTTGGGCCCCCAAGCAGGCTGGCCTCTCCTAGCTTGTCACTCTTTGTCCCTAATGGGTTTGGCTCCCAGAGACCATGGACCAAAAGGAAAGTTCTCTCAAATCTGCATAATGATAGAACTCCAGATTTGATGAAATGATTTTTGTTTTCTTTCTTGACTACAAATATAAAACTAGATACATTTCTTTTGCTCTTATACAAGTATAAGACTGAATACAATTTACAAGGTATAAAAAAACCAAAACAATAAAATTAATGACATTAATTTCATTTGCAGATGATGTGTTGCTAAATTACTGGCATTAAACTGCTAGTACACCTTGAATGTGGTGTTCACCATTGGTCAGGTTTGGCCAACTTATGCCACTATGATCATGGCTTAATTTCCTTACCTCCTTCCTCTGTTCCAAGTGCCATGAAACAGGCAGTACCAGTGTGCCACATTGTTCTTGAGACTTCACGTGGCAAGAGTACATCGTTTACATTTAAGGCTGCCCCTTTCTCTTCTAATTAGCTCAAGACTAAGTAATACTGTATGGTGTGAATTGGATCCTGAACTCTTAGCACTGCCTCTAAAATCTCATTGTGGTGGATATGTTTTTGAACTTGAATTGATAGATTTAAAACTTCTTATTAGGATGAATATCAATTAAAAAATATTGGAGAGAACCCATGAAAATATGTGTGTGGACTTCAGCTTAAGAAATATTTCAGTAGTAATGGTATGAAGTCTGATTTTGAATTTGAATTTGAACTTTGCTATTTACCATTTGTCTTTGTACAATTACTCAGCCTCTCTGAGCCTCAGTTTCTTTAGCCTGTCCCTCATGGCTTTATTTAATTTGTAAAAGTATCATAATGCCTATCTTCAAGAGTAGCTGTGAAGACTGAGATAAAGCATAGAAAGCACGTGGCATACACTGGGCTTTAAACAAATTTCCTTCTCTTTTCCAAAATGAAATCTAGGTTCAAGCTTGTCCACTAATAAAGAGAAGCACAGGTAGATGTTGGACACTTTTGCAGGCAACAAACTCTGTAAGAAACACACAACCTCTGCAGCAGAGATGCTGGACTCCCTCTTTGGGCTCAAGTGAGAGTTTGAGGCTGAGGCCTGCTGGTTGCAGGGCCTGAGCCTCCAGTTCTCTGTGTCCTCTCTGGCCTTTCCAGGAACATCCACAACCCTAAAGGAATTAATCACTCTGTTTTGTGCTTCACTTACAGGGAGTGGAGCTTGCTCGATCTACACACTGCTGCACACCTGAGGATATCACGGGAAGAGCCCCGGTCCCGGTCACAAGCACTGCCACGGATACGGGCTTGAGATTTATGGGGCTGCCACTAGTTGACCAGAAACACAGGAATGGTCAGATGGAGGCCATGATATTGACCTGCTCATTGTGCCAACAAGACCTGCAAAATGTGGGTGCCCGGTTCCTACCCTGCCAGCATTTGCTCTGCAAGAACTGCTTCCAGGGCTTCATCCAGGAGCTGAGACAGGTTTCCAAAGCTCACAGGACCATTCCACCTGGTAAGTACAAAAGAACCACAGGTTCCCCTCCTTCCTTATAACACATCTCTTCCTTGTTCATAGGAACTGAATTTCAGGTAGAAAGAATCAGAATTAAAATGCCCAAGGGATACTCATTGCCAAACACAACTCTTTG